>NC_059358.1:3421829-3768079 GCF_019703515.2 Myxocyprinus asiaticus | reverse complement strand
AAAATTAAAAAAGTAAAACTTAAAATATTTAGTTTTTTTTATTTTATTAAAGGTTACTCAATTCAGTTTTATTCAAATAAGTTTTACTTTTTTTTTTTTAGTGTTAATGGACATTTGCATGACATTTTTCGAGAGAATCATCCAGTTATACTAAAATGTATAGTCTTTCGAGAAAACATACCAAAAACATTGATGACTCATCTTGCACTCACATGCGTATCCAAATTTTTGTCCAATTAAATGGTATCTTGAAAGATTTGCCATTTTTAAAAGTCCTTGGTCACTGTCTGTATTTGATAAATGGTAACAGACCAGCTTGGACATTCTGCAAAATAACTGCCTTTTTGTTCCACAGAAGAAAGAAAATCCAGTTTGGACCGACATGAGGGTGAGTAAACTGATTTTCATTTTTGGGTAAATATCCTTTTAAGAGTTCATGTTCCATACGCAGACGTTGCTGATAGCTATGGGATGCAGCGCAGGTGATTTTAAAGTAACACAGAAGGGCAGAATGGTGTATTATTAGTGAGTCACAGTGCTGCTTTGTTCTTGCTGACTCTGTGACTTCATAGGCAAATGCTGCAGCAGACGGATCCTGCACAAATAACTCACCGCAAGGTTTCAAAGGGAGGCAAAAAAATCAGAGCTCATATATTCTTCCTCTCTCGCACACATACACGCTCTCTCCCGTCCAGCTGTCTACCGGTGCATGGCCTGCTCTTTCATTCTGGTACAAGAGAGTGAAAAAAATTGTCTATTCATTTGTCTCCACCAAAATGCATTATAGAAGCTGTTAAGACTGCACAGAAGATAAGGAAAAAACAAGACTAGATGTTTGTAGACATGCTCCTGGGGAAAGAAAGATTGAATTGGAAAGTATAGAACAAGTTCTACTGAATATACAATGTGATGCAAAAGTCCATTAATGGAAATGCCTCTATTTTGCACTCTTTCAGAATATAATACAAAATATTATTATAAATTATATTATCAGCATGTAAAAGGTTGAGAAATTGACATTTATTTCTTAGTATTTGGTAAGTTGCAATTTTTCTTTAATGACAGCATGCACTCGAGCTGGCGTGAACTCCAAAAGTTGTTTCAAACTTCTATATAATAATGTGGTCTTCAAAGACTTTGATAATTTGAATAATTAATTTTGATTGCAGAATATGGTGTCTGAGCATGTCTGAGCACAGTTTAAACATTATTGAGATGCCCTTTGAAACCCTAGAAGAGACATACAATACGTGAGATTACCGGGGTCTGTTTCAAAGGAGTGATTTATTTGATCTCATTGCTTTCTATAAGAAACAATTGAGATGTTAAAGGGATAGTTCACCCAAAAATGAAAATCTGTCATCAAAAATCACATGAAGGAAACATACAAGTAATCCATATGACTCCAGTGTTTCAATCCATATCTTCAGAAGCGATATAATAGGTGAGGGAGAGAAAAAAGAACAATATTCAAGTCCCTTTTTATCCTAAATCTCCACTTTAACTTTTACTTTCAGATTTGAAAGTTAAACTAAACAGGCACCACATGTGAGATGTAAAAGTGAAAGTGGAGATTTATTTACTCTGTTTCTCACCCACAGCTATTATATCGCTTCTGAAGATATGAATTTAACCACTGGAGTCGTATGGATTACTTATATGTTTTCTTTTTGTGATTTTTGGAGCTACGAAGGTCTGGTCACCATTCACTTGCATTGTATGGACAAACAGAGCTGTGATATTCTAAAAATCTTTATTTGTGTTCTGCAGAAGAAAGAAAGTCAGACACATCTGGGATGGCATGAGGGTGAGTAAATGATGTGAGAATTTTCATTTTTGGGTGAACTATCCCTTTAAATAGATGTCATATGTGATCTTTCTTTTCTATGTGTTGTCAATACTCCAGAAAAATACTGGTTGTTCAGTTGGGTTCTGTACACACTACACAGATTTAATTGACCTGAATTGTTCTGGAGCTAATTCAGTTGCATTTCTGATTTCTGCATAATCAGTGTCCATTTAAACAAAGGAATAGCATGCATCCACCTATATACCAACAGGGGAGCTGTCCTAATTACAGTCTCTGTCTGCGCTTTTTTTATTCACTCGATCCTACGTGATCAATTGTAAACTGGCCCCTGTATTCACTTATGCAACACTCATCTGATTTGTTCAAGGCTTTGTAGAGAGCATCTGCATCTGTCTTCAAAGTTGTGCTATAATGGCAGCAGAACAGCACAGTGCATTAAGCAATCATTGCCTGCACTCAGTGTCTCTGAGGGACTTGTCCAAGGTGATCTGGGCTTTACTCCCTGATCAGTCTTTCACCGTGACAAACTTGATAATTCAGCTGCCGTCGGCCATTTGAGGATTTGCATGAATGCCAGGATGTGTCTGTTTGATGCATGGGCGGGCAAATTCAGAATTCAACAATTGGCTTTCTTTCCATTCATGAGTTGGAATTTGGATCGAATTGGCCACTCCCAATGTTGAACTGAAATGACAGGTAGAGGAATTTACTGAATTGCAATTCAAAGACATTTAAAGGGATAGTTCACCTAAAAATGAAAATTCTCTCATCATTTACTCACCCTCATGCCATCCCAGATGTGTATGACTTTCTCTCATCTGCTGAACACAAATGAAGAGTTTTAGAAGAATTTCTCAGCTCTGTAGGTCCGTACAATGCAAGTGAATGGGTGCCAAGATTTTGAAGCTCCAAAAATCACATACAGTAAATCAGCATAAAAGTAATCAATAAGACTCCAGTGGTTTAATCCATCTCTTCAGAAGTGATAGGTGTGGGTGAGAAACAGATCAATATTTAAGTTCTTTTTCACTATAAATTCTCCTCCCTGCTCATTCAACCTCCATTTTAAATTTAACTTTTACATTCTTCTTTTTTTGTTTTTGGTGATTCACTTTCTTCATGCATATTGCATCCTAATGGGCAGGGAGAAGAGTTTCTGGGGGAAAATGACTTAAATATTGATCTGTTTCTCACCTACACCTATCATATCACTTCTGAAGACATGGATTTAAACACTGAAGATGTATGGATTACTTGTATGTTTCTTTTATGTGATTTCTGGAGCTACAAATGGTCTGGTCACCATTCACTTGAATTGTATGGACCATCAGAGCTGAAATATTCTTCTAAAAATCTTTGTTTGTGTTCTGCAGAAGTCATACATATCTGGGATGGCATGAGGGTGAGAAAATGATGAGAGAATTTTCATTTTTGGGTGATCTATCCCTTTAACACAATCACACAACAGGTATTTCATTGGTTGAAAACAAAACTCTTTTCTTACTGGGTATTTTTTTTAATCTTATTTCCCAGTTAAAATATCAAAACATACTTAAAACAAGATACATTTAGAAACAAAATGACATGTGATAATTTGTCTTGTTTTCAGAGACATCTAACAAAATGTAAAAACATTTATGCTTATAACAAGACAGGTTTGTGTTTCTGTTTCTGTTTAAATTTTGTGGATCTACGCACCCTGAACTGGTAGAGCGCAATGATTCAATTTTTCTGAAAACAAGCCTTAATATCTTATTCCATTCTCCTTCTCAAGTAATTTTTTCTTGTTTTGAGGATGCATTTTTACCGGAATATAAGACAAAATGCTCTGTACGTTTTTTTTTGTTTTTTTTTTTTGCAGTATGGGACAAACAATTAATTATACCATTAATAATGTAAGCCTGCTTCATGTTGTTTGGCTCCATTTTAAAGACTGTGGGGTAAAGTATAGCTTGCAGAATTAATTGTTCTTCCAACATGGCCCATACAATGACAGCTAATCTAATAAATGTAATGAAAAATATTTAAATTAAATCAAATTTTGGTAACATGTTTTGTTAACACTAGTTACCTATATTAGTTAACATAAACTAACAATGAACAACACTTTTTCCAACATTTATTAATGTTGATTAATATCAATTTCTACATACTCTATAGTAATGCATGTTTTGCATTAAAAGTTTGTTAAAATATAGTTGAATTATGAACTAAATATGAATAATAGTGTTTTGATAAATTAACATTAACCACAAATAATAATTCCTGTACATCAAAATTGTTTATTGTTAGTTTATGATATCTAATGAATGTACTAATGTTAACAAACTGAATCTTGTTGTAATGTGTTACCCACATTTCTAAATAATTATAAATAACATTTGATGTTTCAGGAAATACCCCGTTTATTGTGAGTATGGTAACATATTCATGGGTAATTCATACTAAAAAATGAAATATTTTATTTGAAACATCACTTCAAGCAGTTGTATGAATTTTATTCTACATTTTAATTCTACACTGCAAATAATAATAATAATAATAATGATGAGGATGATGATGATGATGATGAATAATCACTTTCCTACTCAGTATTTTTGTCTTGTTTTCCAGAAACAATATTTAAACATCCTTAAAACAAGACACACTTACTTGAGAAGCAAAAATACATAACATATGAAGTCTTGTTTTCAGAGAAATCTAACTAAAATGTGTGAGTTTTATAATTAAAATAATTCAAATGAAGACTTGATATCTTGTGTCATAAACAAAATTATTAAGAAAATAATTGGTACAGTCAATGCAAAACCCAAAACAATTACTGATGCAAAAGGACATTCACGTTTATTTTCGAAGCAGGGTGCAGATAAAAAGAGCTGTGCATTAACTTAGAAACATAATTTAATAAAGAAACTAAATGTCATGTGTATTTGTGCGCTGTACTGTGAGCTTTCAATGCAGTATATCGATTTTGGCACATGCACAGTAAAATTACATTAGATTTATGTTTTGTTTTGAGAAAAATGTGACAAAATGAGGTTTAAAAAATGATTTATCAATGGGGTAAGACAAATAAAATTAATTCTAGTCTGAATATCTTAATGTCATTTTGCTTCTTAAGTAAATGTGTCTTGTTTAAGGGATGTTCAGATATTTTTAATGGAAAACAAGACAAAAATACTGACTAAGAAAATAATTCTTTGCCGTGTGCTACTTATTACAATTACAGTTTTGCATCCTGTTTGCTACCTCAGTCTAAATTCAGGGATTTACAAAGCATTGTCGCTTCAATTGTAAATGCTGGTCAATCCTGCCATTGATGAGTGGC
The DNA here is from genome assembly GCF_019703515.2 of Myxocyprinus asiaticus. NCBI lineage: Eukaryota > Metazoa > Chordata > Actinopteri > Cypriniformes > Catostomidae > Myxocyprinus > Myxocyprinus asiaticus. The sequence continues at coordinate 3,762,941 of NC_059358.1, read as the reverse complement.
TCTTGGATGAGCGCAAACCGCCTGTTTCCCATGTCTTTTTTTGTACATGCACGCCCCACTGGAGCCTCTTTGAGTTATTTCAGTGCAGAGGTGGAGAGACACGTAACAAATGGCTCCTTGGTGGAATTACGCATGCGGCTGTGCTTTACGCCTTGCTGCACACTGACTCAGCTCCCAGGGGGCTGTGTTTTTTTTTATTTTTATAGGTGAGCAAGCCCCGCCCCCTCCACCTGTCCGGCTCACTTGATCATATAAGAGCTGCTCATTGACTGCAGCTGCCATCTATGTCTTTCCAACATCTGCGTCTGCACATGCGCCGTGGGGCTGCATGGATGTGTCACAGATGTGGGGTCTCTCAGGTCCCGGGACAACACTTCCCCTCTATGTGCTCCCACCGTCTGTGCTCAGCCCAGCATGCAGCACCAAATGGAGAGCGGTCGCAGTATGGAACGAGATGCAGTCACAGATGTGCATCTACACCAAGCTGGAGAGACGCCATGCCTCTGCTGCTGCAATCTTCATGGCGACATTACTTAAAGAATGTTTTCTAAGGAACTGTCATTGTGCACATTTGTCAGACGGACTCAACATAGAGCAGAAAAGATTAAGTACTTTCTACATTGAATAAGTTAAAGAGTGAACTTGAAAATATTGAGTAAATTCTACATTCAAACATGTGAAAATGAATGCTCTAGCTTATAAGTAAATATGATTTATGATTATTATCTGTAGAATGTGTCATCATGTATCAATCCTAAAGTAAAAACCTTGTCTAAAATAAGTCCTTTTTTTACTATGAATCTCCACTTTCACATTCATTCACATTCTGAAAGTGAAAGTGGAGATTTATAGTAAAATTAAAAATGTATCTGTTTCTCACCCACACCTATCATATCACTTCTAAAGACATAGATTTAACCACTGGAGTCTTATGGATTGCTTTTTTGCTGCCTTTGTGTGATTTCTGGTCACCATTCACTTGCATTGTATGGACCTACAGACCTGAGATATTCTTCTAAAAATCTTCATTTGTGTTCTGCAGATACACAAGTCAAGGATATGGAATGAAGGTGAGTAAATTATGAGAGGATATTCATTTTTGGATGAACTATTCTTTTAAGCTTCCATGTGGGAGGCTTCAGTGAGTCATCTGGTACACCAGTAAACATGTGGTTGTAAGGGAAGATCAAAACGTGACATATCTAAATTCTAAATATATGTTCATTTACATATTACTACGTTTATTGCAGTACCATGCATCATATCATATTTGTAAGCAACAGTTACTGTATTAACTAAAATGTTTAAGTTAAATTTACTCACACACTTTAATCAATAGTATGTCATGAAGTTAAGTAGATTTGACTTAATTTCATACCATTAAGGTTTACTTTAACTATGTGCAAAAACGAATGAACAATTAAGTAAATCTTACTAGTCAAAGGTGCCATCCGTTGTTCCTGGCAGGCAACTCTGCCTTACAGGCTCCTTATGGTAAGGATTAGGTTGGGGACAGGGTTAGGGTATTTGCTGCCTGCCAGGAACAAATTGTGACCCCTATGTACTGTACAACAGGCTGCTACTGTCAAGCAAACCTTGTCTGGTTTGTTGTCTGTACAGTCAGAGTTTCGCTTACTGCCCCCTGAATGTATGAATGTTACAGTTATATAGCGCTTTTCTGACACTACACTCAAACCGCTTTACACAGTGTACAGGGGACTCTCCTCAACCACCACCAGTGTGCAGCATCCACCTGGATGATGCGACAGCAGCCATAGTGCGCCAGTACACTCACCACACACCAGCTATTGGTGGAGAGGAGAGAGTGGAGTGATAGAGCCGATTAATGGCTCAATTAATGTAAACAAAACAACTGCTGCATAAGCGAAAAATTGTCAAAAACCAGCAACCCTGCCCTTCATTATTCAACAGCTCTGGTCGAAAGCCTTTTCACCGTGAATGCCAAGCATTTCCTCTTCTGTGATCCTCTTCAATGTCAGCCATATGCGTAGAATACTCTCGTCTTGAACACAATGCACGGTTCAATGCTGTATTCACCATAAAGGGAGGCTTTGCTCAGAGTGTTTTGTATTCTGCCATCATTCAAGCTCAGGATGGCTTTATGAGGTGCTTCATTTTCAAAGAAATACGTGTCGCTCTCTCTCTATGGCTTTTAGAGTCCCTCATATCCACTCCTAACGGCACGCTCTGTGGCCCATACTGTTCCAGGTGGATCTTAGATTATGGCAGAGTGATCCGAACAGCTTCGTAGCATTTTGCTCTCGCACGGCAATGATTTGCAAACTGATTACCACATAGGACCAAACAGCCCTATAGTGCTGTGTCTTATCATTTGGTTTTTACCGAGAGAGGTGTATAACTAAGATGGAGGAAGAGACAAGTACTGGAGAATAAAAGAAATGGGGAAATGAGGGGAAAATGCTGAAAGAGATTAACTAGTGTGCAGATCAAGGCTTTGAACAGGAAAGAGTCGAAGAAATGGATCTTATCCAGAAATTGAGAACCGACAGCTTGACTGCTATAACACCTGAATGAATAAAATTGAAGGTACAATGTAAATACAACCACTGTGGTCTTGTAATGTAAGAGTGTGGAATTATGTGTAAATGCAACAAGCAAATAGGGCTGCACAATAATTGTGCAGCAAGAGTTGGGAATCAAAAAACAATTCTTATTCTGGTTATAAAAGCATCTTTCTGCATAGAGCACAAGAGTATTGTTCCAGAAGTAAAAATACTACTAATTTTTTCCATTGAGGAATTGATTATCAAAGATAACCTATGAACATTTAAAGACAAACCTACCGTAAGCTACGAGGTTGTTAATCGATGGTATATACTTCTGTTGAAGCCATCAGTCCGTGTTATTTCAACAGCATTTTTTAGAAATTGTGTTTAATTGTGGAATTCCTGGTGAAGAACTACAATACCCATGATCCTGAAGAGAAATATCCACCAATCAAAGAATTGCGTCAAATAAACCCCGGCAAAAAGCTCTGCAGCGACCACCCACTCACATGGCGCAATGTGAATGATGCAGTCGAGTTGTTCTCTCTACACTCTCATATTACTTAAATATTTTTATATATATCTGAATATTTTGGAATGAATTTAAAATGTATTGTTTCTATAGTTATACTCATCAACTTTAAATCAATAGTTTTATATTTTCCCATCATTTTTAATCCAGTTATGTCATTTGCAATGCTCAATGCGACATAAAGTAAACAGCCAGTTACCTATTTCTTTTTGTCCAATTTTCACACTTTTTTTTGCAAAGTTAGTAAGCTGGTTTGTTTGGTACTTTATGAAGTACCTATGAAAAAATTAAAGGAAAAAAATAATTCCGGAACCAAGATGGTAAAAAAGTGGGTGGGCGCTTTTCCACTCTATTGACGGCCATTCAGATGAAGTAATCTGATGAAATCTGCATTTTTTGCAAGCAAAATATAGTTACTGAATATTTCATCATGTTATAGTTGTATTAAACATTTTCCATTTTCCCTTATCTACTGTCTTTGACGTCACAACTCTAGTCAAGGCTTTTATGACTGTAAGCATTCTTGTGATGCCATCAGCCAATCAGTGTTGATCAGACACTTTCATTATTTAAACAAAATACTGAAACCGAATTATTTTATTTTGTTCAGTTCCGTCAAAGGTTCTGCATTCTTCCATAAATGCAGACAAACACTTCTTGCTAACAACTTGAATAATAACACATTTTGCAATGGAACATACATTTGAAGGTAACTCTGTCGCACCCTTGAGTACTGAGGTTTGTCACCGCCACAACAACGTAAGAATGCACTTTATATATGTCCAGCGAGACTGCATGCTTGCAATGTATTGGCCAACCATTAGTATATGTGTTTGCACACATACTTGTGTAAAGTATGTTTCTGGATAGCTTGTTTTTTTTTTTTTTTTTTTTTTGTTTTTTTTTTTTAAGAATTAAATACATCTGTTATTACTATTCTGTTGAAATGTGAAATTATCTTATAATTTGTCAGTGGAAACTTTTCACAGACTGAGGTGACAAATTTCAGCCTAATCTCACGAAATTTACATGAACATGACAACATTTTTGCAATTCAAAATGTACGTGCTGTATAACACGTTTGGCTGCCGTTTTCCAGTGAAATGTCCAGCTGGGGGCGCCAAAAGCGAGTGAAATGGTGTCGTATTCAGACGAGGTTTTAAGGTGAGTTTCAGATGGATGTTTTAAAAATGTACCTCCCTAACCAAAAACTTTTTCCTGAACCTAACAAATAGTGTTTTAAAATATAAATGAGACATTTAAAAAATACATCCTTACCTTATCAATGCCTAAATCTAACCAATATTGTTTTAAAATGCAGAAGCAAAATGAAAAATAACATTTTCTGAACAAACCACATCAGAGCTTCTATGACTCTGCAATATCACATGCCAGCTTGAGTTCATGGCTAGACTTGAAATACGATCCTCTGACGCTAATTCCGACACCCTATCAGGTGAGCTACTATGCAAACTGGAATAAGTGTATATATGTAGGTGGGTCTGTAATCCAAGCATTAAAATATACTGTTTTTCAAAAGATGTGTTAGAGTAAAAGTGTGTAAATATTGGAACACATATTTTTATTTTTTTTTAAAGAAAAGGAGGGACGAGACAAAATGAATTTTTGTGGTAATCAACATTATGCCACAAATGCTGTCGATTGAGTTTAACCTGTGTTGAACCCAGAATATTCCTTCAAGCGGAATCATAATCATCAAATTCCATACATTTTCCACCCTTATGCCTGCTACAGGAGGAGTATTTACCCGCAGGTTGCGTTCACATTATAAAGTCCAGCCATGGTCCAGAGATCTCAGGTAATTTGAGCGATTACGCCACATGTGCCAGGTGCATTGAGAAGGCTCCCTGGTGAGGGGTCGTTTCCCAGCCTGTTTAGAAAAGCTGGCAGCTGTTGGAAAGATGGATGGAGCTTCTACCCAAAGCTGTCTGTCTGTAAACCGCTACCACCCAAGGTCAGCCAGCCACGAGGCCTGTGCAGAGCAGGGGCGGACCTGCAGAAGTAGTGAGGGGAAAGACAGCACAGGGGCGTGATCCAGAATCCTGGACAGAGTAAATAAGCCACTTTGTTTAATCTTAGATGGCTAATTTCACCAGAGTTTCACCTGTTTGTCCTTGATACTGCTGTATGAATGAATGCAATGTCTATAATCATGTTCTATAATGGTAAAAAACATAAAACCAAAAAACAAGAGTATATAAGAATAGAGGTATAAGAATAGAGGACAAATACCTAACTCAAATGCACTGAAAATCGCTTTCATAATGTAATAAATACTGTATTTATATTAATGATCTCATCTAGGGCCCTGCAAACCCATGGGCCGGTCAAGACTTCCAGGGTAACCCAACTTCACTAAGAAGACCATGACTACCAGCACTAACCAGCATAAACCAGCTGGAAATTCATGCTGATCTGAGCTGGCCTTTGTAGTTAGGCAAGTGAAGAAATATTAGGGTTTTCCCTGAAGAAATATACTGATAGGATGCCTATATTGTTATGCATGTATTTGTGATGGTGCCAGCCGACTGTTCCTCTGTACTTCCTGCTTAAATCAATTCTCTCTGTCTCTCCTTTTCATTCTTGTTGTCCCATCTCTCTCTCTGCCCCTCTCACTCTCTTCAATCTCGCACATGTCAGTTTGTGGCTAGCTCTCTCCGCTTGGTCATTGATCACAGTGGCGTGCGTCGGGATGCGTTTCTCAGCGGGACGTTCGTCTCTGCGGAGAGGGAGGCAGATCAAACGTTTTAATTACTGAAGGTGTGTAGGTGCCATTGGCTGCAGGCACTAATCATATAACCCAAGCAGGCGAGACTCTAATGAAAGTAACGTTGAAAAGGGCGTTAACAAGACTGATTGCTCACAAAACAATACCAGTGATGACATATTAACATTTGCATAAAGACGTAATCATATGCATAATACAGACAATGTCGCTTTGTTTCAAAACCTTGTTAGCTGCTTTCGTAGGCAGGTTTTTTCAAAAGGTAGCCTACCTCTTCTGGCCAAATTCAGGGGCCGTTCACAAGTCTCGAGATGCTTTTTGTTTTTTTTTGTTTTTTTGAGTTGGACTGTTTTTAACTTGACACTTTGTCTTAAAAATGCTGCGTTTATGGTGAGAGAAGCTAAAAAGCCAGAAGGATATGTTATGGTGGTTAAAAATGTTCGTCTGAAGTTTTTGCAACTATGCAACCTTTGTGTGGCCCCGTTAGACAGCAGTGCATGCATTGTGAAAAGCTCATTGAAATATCAATCCAAAATGGAGGATGAGGCGAGAGAGATATTTATTATAAATAATAATTTGTTGAAATCTGAAAGATACTGATTAAAAGTTAAATTTAGATACAATGAACCCTAAATTTGCACTTTTTTTTTTTGTAAAATCCCAATATTTGTGCTTCAGTATGTAGTTTTATGCTTGTTAGATTATCACGTTGTTAGCTTAGCAACATGCTAACATATCAAGTTTTTGTGTTCATCTGCGCTGCTTTTAAACTATTTTACTATGTAAACGTGCTAGATGGATGTCTTTGACTATTGCATTATTTCTCACTGTGTTTTCAGCATTTTGTGCTGGAGTGCCGTGTTTTTTACACATCGTTTCAAGTAAAAACAAGAACATCAACTTTTAAAAATGTTTTTAAAGGTTGAATTGATTTTAACTTGACACCCCTTAAAAAATCGAGAGTTCATGGCAAATTTGTCGCAAACTTGCTGCAAATTCGCCACTGATCATTATGCAAATGAGCTTTGCGGCAAACTTGCAGCAAATTGTCCATTGTTTCCAAAGGTTTGCTGCAGGTTCACAACAACCGGTGAAGAGCTGCAAAATTCTGGCAAACATTTGCGGCGAGTCACAAGCTCATTTGCAAGTGAAAATAATGAGCGGCAAATTTGTGGCTCGTTTGCCAGAACTCTAGATTTTTTGTAAGGGACCATATCTTAAAAATGCTGTGTTCATGGTGAGAGAAGCTACAAATACAAAGAGAAATGTTGTGGTGGTCAAAAATATCCATCTGAAGCTTGTGCAACTCTGTGTGAACACCCCCTGCATTGCATGCATTCTGACGAGTTCAGTATAAATCCAAGATGGCAGATGTCACGAGAAAATGTGATTATATTCATAAATATTGATTATAAATATAATTATTTCGGTATTGAAAAGTATCTATAAAAATGGTTTAATAAAACTAAATTGCTCACGTTGTTAGCTCAGCAACATGTTAACAACATGCTTTAGCGTTCATCTGTTGATAAAAAATCAACATTTTAAAAATGTTTTTAGTTATTTATTTATTTATTTTTTAATGTTAACATGCACTAGATGGACGACTTTCAATGGTGCGTCATTTCTCGCTGTTTTTTCTACATATCATAAGAGTGCAATGTTTTTTTAGACACGAACTTCAACTTATACAAATATGTCTCAAGACACCTGCAGTCCGTTACATTTGTTGCGCTTCATCAAGCTATTTTTTTTTAGCACAAAAATGCATTCTATGCCTAATCAGCCCCAACAATATATTGAAAATGAATTAATTAGAGTCCAGTCTCTTGTATGCTTTGTGTGAGGAGTTCTGTGACACACGTAGTTGTTGCCACCGAGTCAGTATTTGGTATTACCGGAAGGCTACTGTTAAAAGACCGGTATCATTAAATATAATACTTAATACCAAAATATATTTTTATTTTATCAACTTGATACCAAAGAATGAATTAAAACCATTTGGGGTCTTCAGCCCGAGAGCCCAACCCTAGTGCCGCCCCTACTTAGAAGGCAGCTGCCTACATAGGCAGTAGACAGTAAAGCATCTCACTTGGTTTTGGCACAGAGCTGGTGTAATGTGCACAGGAGAACATTAGCTAAGCACGAATATTCACAAATGAGCAACCAACATGCAAATGAGCTTTTGCGTGCACATATGCACGTACACAAGCATCCATTCTCTGCCAAGCATTCCGCCCTCATAAATTGCGGACCTGTCACATCGAAACATTTAAAGTTCTGTCTGAGGGAAAAAGATTATTTACTTCCAGAAATTACGCAAGTGCCCGGTGGCCCATGCCTCCATTTACATAATCAGCATTATGTCACATTGTGCGTGGAATGCATCAGGCAGAGGGAGGGTGGACTCGCTCACTGTTGGCGTATGCTGATTCAGATTTTGCAGGAGCTGCATCAGACCCCTCTGGGTACCATCACACTGAGGGAAACGTACCCATTGAAACAGTGCTGGCTGTATGTGCCTTGCCCAGAAACCCTCTTGCTGGTTTATGCTTTCCCAGACCCTCAGACACTGACTACTCAAGGCAAACGTGATGTAATGACTGCTCTCTGTGTATTCAGATAACAGGCCGATCGCTTCTCCTCAAAGGAGATTGGTGGCTAATGCTAATGGTTCAAGCTAATTAACTGCTACTACATGCTTGTTTTACATCTTGGTGGTGCGATTTAGCAGTTAAATAGGCTCTGAAATCAAAATTGGGAGTTTTGAGGCTTTTAGTCTATAGCTGTGTCTCAAATGACGCACTATACACTGGGCACTTAACTATACTTTATGCCAGGGGTCGGCGACCTATGGCACGCAGAGGGTGTATCATTAAGGCTGTTATGATATCAAGGAAGACTCATCACACATGTCTGTCTCTCATCCGAACATACTTTTTTATTCTCTCCACTTCCTTTCCTTCCGCCCCTCCCTCTAGCACATCAGTACACCTCCCACTTTTAGCTAAGCAATGCATTCACTTTCACTTATGGAAACTTTTAATATAACATTAACTCTGTTAAATCTTAACATTAACTCGTTTTCATTTCAACAAACACTTTCTTAACATTTTCATTTCAACAAACACTTTCTTCACATTTTCATTTCTTTAACACATCCCTTTTTTTTCTTCTCCACAGCATTCCACTCTCTGTCTGCACCAGGTAAGATCTTGGTGTATGAGCCGGTCCGCAGACAGATCCATAGATCTGTTCAGTGGCGAGCCACACTTTCTGTTCACACTGAAGTTGTGGTAAGGGATGTGACTTATGGCGGTAATTGTAATTCACTGCCTGGCGTTTCCTCCCTTCCTCCTCCTTTTTCTGAACTCCCGCAGGTCCGGCCACCTGGGCTCCAGCTTCCCTGTGATTTGAGGTAAGGTGGTGCATAGACATCTTCCCATGAGCAACTGGGAAGGGGAAAACCCTTGCTCCATAGGTGTTATTCTGTAAATCAGCAGGGCTTTGTGGTGGTCTTTTTCCTTAGCCCACAGGCCTTTGATTGTACAGCCCTCTCGGCCTCTCCGTTTGCTTGGGGATAATGTGGGCTGCTTGTAATGTGTTTAAAGTTACAGTCTTTTGCAAACTATTGGAATGTGTGTGAGACAAACTGAGGTCTGTTGTCCGAAATACCTCCTCTGGGATGCCATGGCGTGCAAAGGCTTCTTTGATTGCTGTTACCATGACCACAGAAGACATAGTTTTCAGATGAGCCACCTCTATATATCTAGAGAAATAGTCTACTATGAGCAGGTATGTGTTCTTTGCCCACTCAAAGAGATCCATGCCCACCTTTTCCCATGGACGTGCTGGAACTAAAGAAGGTAAGAGTGGTTCACAGTGAGGGACCCTGTGTTGATTGCATATGTGGCATTGCTCGACCATCTGGTAAATGTCTGATGATATACCAGGCCACCACACTGAGTGCTGAGATCTGGCATGAAATTTTGTTATTCCTTGGTGGCTGTCGTGTATTTTCATCAGCATCTCTTTCTGTAGATTCACTGGAATTACAAGTCTGTCTCCTTTTAACAGCAGATTGTCAGGCAATGTCAATTCTGCTCTCACCTGCCAATAAGGTCTCAATTCTTTACTCACATCATGTTTTCCGGGCCAGCCGGAGAGACAGTGTTCCTTCACCTGTCTACAGATTTCATCATCTTTTTGAGCCCTTTTTATCGCTCCAAACGACCATCTGTCACCGGGAGAGAAGACACAACAGCATCTACAAAGACATGTACATCTTTTTCTAGCTGCAGGTCTGCTTGTGAGGGATCCTCCCTCAGAGGTGCACGTGAAAGTGTGTCTGCTGTGATTAAATTTTTACCTGGGACATGTTGGATGTCATAACTGAATCTCAACAGACGAAGGTGGAATCTGAGGACTCTGGGTGGTAGCTCATCAAGTTCTCTGCACCCCAGCAGTGGTATGAGATGTTTGTGGTCAGTGAGTACAGTGAAGTGTAGACCTTGTAGATATGAAACCAGTCTTTTGCACGCCCATGTCATAGCCAATGCCTCTTTTTCAATTTGCGCATTGCACTTCTCTGTGTCCATTAGACTCCTGGATATGTAAGTGACTGGTTTCCATGTGCCATAATTTTGCTTCTGTGTCAAGATACCACCTACCCCATAGGAGGACGTATCTGCTACAACTTTTGACTCTCTTTCGGGGAGTAAGCAGCCAACAATTTTGGTGAGCTCAGTTCCTCTTTCAGTTTGTGAAAGGCACATCTCTGAGGTTCATCCCATACCCATTCATTTCTCTGTCTGAGCAGTTCTTTCAGTGGCATGGTGAATGAAGCCGGTTGTGGTAAAAATGTAGCGAGATAGTTGGCCATCCCTAGTACTCTGCGTAAATCTGCCACACACTTTGGTTTGGGCATGTGGAGGATAGCACTGACTTTGCTTGGGTCTGCCTCAGTACTGTTGGCTGTGATTTTGTGGCCCACAAAAACAGTTCTCTCTTAGCAAACTCACATTTTTCGTTTAGTGTGAGGCCCACAGACTGAATTTTTTAAGACACTGTGCAGGTGGTAGTCATGTTCAGCTTTGTCTCGGCCAAAGACGAGGATATCATCAGCATGACAAATCACTCCGCTTTAGTCCTACAATAGCTGGGACATTCGTCTTTGAAAATGTTTGGGCGCTGAAACAATTCCAAATGGGAGACAATTGAAGACATATCTCCCAAATGGTGTGATAAATGCAGTGAGTGGTCGTGACTCATAGGTGAGAGGGATCTGCCAGAAACCTGATCGTGCATCTAGTTTTGTGAATATTTTGGCATCTGACAGCATGGCTAAGGATTGATCAATGGCTGGAAGAATGTGGCGTTCTCTCTTAACCCATTTGTTAAGGTTTGTTAAATCCACACATATACAGATCTTTCCATTTGGCTTGGGAATGACAACCATCCTGCACACCATTCCGTAGGGCTGCTCACCTTTGAAATGACCCCCATCTTCTCCATTCTGTGTAGTTCCTCCTTCACTTTTGCTCTTAGAAGTATGGGAACACGGTGGGGTGCTGATAGGGCATATGGTGTTGCATCCTTCTGCAGTTTGATGTGATACGGCTCCTGCAGCAACGCTAGACCTGTAAACACTGAGGGGTAAGCAGTAATGAAGTCATTGTCTTGTTTTGTGACTGCTTCAATGCGGTGAACAAGGTTTAGGACCTCTATTGCTGGTAATCCCAAGAGTGGTTTCGTGAGCTTATTTACAACATACACTTCTTGGGTACAGCTGTGTCCTTTTGCACTCAACACGCTCCGAAAACACCCTTTTACATCAAGGATGTTGCGCCCTGGCCCATACAGTACTTTTGACAGTGTCTTTAACTCACCAAGTTTGTTTGCATTGAAAATGGTCTCTGGAACAGCAGTCACGGCTGCCCCAGTGTCCAGTTTAAAATTGACAGGAGCCCTATTCACTGCAACAGTCTCTGTCCATTCTGTAACCGCAGCTGTAAACACTTCCCCGAGAAAAGCATAGTCCTCCTCCTCAGCATATTCAATCTCTTGTTGTGAGACAGAGACAATTTTGTATGTGTGACATGCAGCTGCAAAATGGCCTTTTTTTTTGTTGCATTTTCGGCACTCTGCGTCTTTCGCTGGACAGTCTTTCCAAGAATGTCTCTGCCTTGCCCCGCATCTGCCACAGTCTTTTTATGTTGATTTCCCTTTTCTGTCATTGTTTTTGTCTGTTTTTCTTTGTCTGTCATGTTGGAATGTTTTGTTAATCATCCTCTTTCCTCTGATTGTATATACATTTAAGCTATGTGTAGCTGTTGATTCTGCCCCGTGTAACACTGCTTGTTGTTTTTATACTGTTTCGTTTTGCCATACTTTCTGTATTGCTTTGGCTAATGCAAGATCCGGATCTAGTTGCAGATGTTCAGATAGTCCCCTATCTCTAATCCCTACAACTATTCGATCTCTGATCAGCTCTTCTTTCAGTGTGCCAAAATTGCAGTGTTCAGCAAGCTTGTGTACCGCTGTTATAAAAGTCTCTGTGTTTTCTCGGTCTTCCTGACATCGACGGTTAAACTGTACACATTCGAATATGACATTATGTTTGCTGACACAATGTTGGCGAAATGCTTCTACAACACTGTCATATTACTTTCTATCCGACTCACCCAGCGGTAGTATTGCGAGGATGTCGTCCACTTCGTCCCCCATAGCATAGAGTAAGGAGTTGATTTGATATTCCTCAGGCTTTGTACTCAGGCCGGATGCCAGACGAAAGCGTCTTCAAGATGTCTTATCCACCTAGGAAAATCTGTTGAATTGGAGAAGTTGAACAGTTCCGGGTGTGTTATTTGTACTGCTGCAACAGCCATTTTATTTATTTATCTTTTTTTTTTTTTCTGAATCTGCACTGCTCCCTTGAGTTTCACGCACGATTCTTTCAGTTTTCAAACTCAGTTTTCGGAGTTCTAACTGGTGTGGTCCATTTCGACCTACAATATGGGTCCACTTCTGTCACCATGTATCATTAAGGCTGATATGATATCAAGGAAGACTCATCGCATATGTCTGTCTCTCATCCGAACATACTTTTTTATTCTCTCCACTTCCTTTCCTTCCACCCCTCCCTCTAGCCCCATCACTGCTCATACATTATGGGTATTGTAGTCCCTATCAGCACAGAGGGGTAAGCACTGGCACGGCAGCAATGGCGAGAGAGGAGCAGACTATATTATTCAGATAAATTCCACACCTGCATTCTAATCTACATCTTGATGTAATCCTTCCTCATGATCACGCAGCATGTTTTCATGAACTGAATGGGAGGCTAAACAAAAAGTTAAATGTGATGAGACTGCAGTATAGGCTACCCAACAGCTTGTGCAGCACGTGCAAGCCATTCGCGCATCACGAGCTGGCAGCGCTTCACTTTTGGTTAATCGCACAAGTAAACATGCCCGCTTTTCTTCGGTCAGGCTGCGCGGATGACAGCCTTCATTATGTGATTCATTTGTTTCTTTTTTCTTTCAGGACAACACATGATGTGATAAGGATAACCCAGCATACAGGTACACCCTCCTTAAACCATGGTCACATTCAAAATTACATTAAATGATTAAAAGAGAAAACATAAACCCACATAGTGGGGTTCAAAAATCTGAGTCTATTAAAAGTATACATTAAACCTGGAACTAACGTTTTAGGACTTTGCAGGTGCAATTTACCGAAAAGGGCTAAATAGTCGATCAGATTGTGATCCGCGAATGGCTTGCACATTCAGCACGAGTCTCCCATTTAGCTGATGAAAACACGCTGCGTGATCATGAAGAAGGATTACATCAAGATGTAGATTGGAATGCAGGTGCGAAATACGTCAGATAAATAAAATAACCTGCTCCTCTCTCTCTGTTGGCTTACGTGCTAGTGATTACCCCTCTGTGTGATTTTGAATAATGGATGACAAAATGTAAGAAGCACTTTCACAAGATGCTCTGTGAAAATGCACATGCACATTGGGTTTCGCACACATTTTTCACTCAAACTATATGCTGATAATATCATTTCTATAATGAAAATAAACGATTAAAATAGAAAAATGCAAAAAGTGGACTCAAACTTCAGAAAATCACATACATGCGCATGTTTTGTTTTTTGCACAGCCATTGACCAGGAAAATAAAAAATGGCACTCCATGTCAAAAAGGTTGCCGACCCCTGCTCTATGCACTCAGTCATAGTGTATGAGTTTTCAAAGTGTAGTTCTGTCCCAAATGGAGCACCTACATTTTTTTACTACACGGAAGCGTTCGCCATCAGCTGACGGAAGTGACATTTAGCACATTAGCCAACTTCAGTCCAACACTATCAGTCTATCTCAAAAAATGTACATAATCATACAACGTGAGCTGATGGTTAAGCATTCAACTCACATTTGTAAGGTGCTGTCTTCACAGAAGTTTCGCTAGTTGCCACATTTACTGTTAATTACAATAGTTTTTTCAGTCCAGCATCGCATCCAGTTAACTCCGCACCTTCCGCTACGTACAGCAAGAGCAAACTCTGAGTGCATGAAGTGTCCAACATTCCAAGTTTTTTCAGTTAAAAAAGTGCATCATCCAGTTACCATCTTCATGATACTTTACACTTGTGCCGAAAGTGTCATAGAAGCATCACAAAATTATGTGGTTGCGTTTTTCGTCTCACATTTGCTCTTTAGGTTTAGGTTTGAGGTTTAGGGTAGGGAGAGTGGTTTGCTGATTGCATACTTGGTAGAGCATTAACTTTAAAAACCTCATCTGTTTGGGAGAACATTTAAGTCACTTTTAGCACCACACATTGGACATTTCACCTCAGAACTGCTGCGTAATGAGTAATGAACCACGTAATGTAATTTTGCAACTATGTCGCCACAGTCACGTAATTTTCATGAGATAAGGCTGGAAATGTTATAGGTTCAAATCCTAGAAATGTTTCATAACACCATTGTGCCCTCCCGCTGAAAAGACTGGCTAATAGACACTTTACCTCATGTTGTTATTATGGGTGAAAATTAGAAATAGTAATGTTGACATTTTAAGCACCAATCTGTGTAAAAGTTAGATTTTTGGTTTTCTGCTTAAATTGCACTTTGTGCTGCTCAACATTTTCACTGGTATTGCAATGACTGCAGATGACAACACAATAGATGTTTCTCTGAAAGCAAATATTGAAATAAACACATCATCCTGCAGTTACAAAATAATCATCAGGCATCTGAAAGAAACCTTCAAAAAGAGTGTGACAAATCCTTTGAAAACAAAGAAATCCAAGCATGCGTTTTTGTCTAGTGTGTGTGTTTTATCTCACTCTTTGTTCTTCACTTTTGTATTCTATATCTGACTTTTAACTAAATCTGCCATATTGGCAGCTAAAAGACATGCTGCTCTTTGGCTGCTCTGTTGTGCTCCAGTCTGCTGTGAATTTTTTTTTACATTGAAGGTGATTCTGCTCTTTGATTTCGTGGATCAATCGCTCACAAGTGTTTTTCCTCAAAAGCAAAGGTTTTATTTTCTGTCCTTTTCTCGAGTGAAAACTCAGACTCAGCCAAGATGGGTGGAGGAGATAGATAGCCAGAGATGTAAAATATGAGTTCAGAAAAATAAAAGCAAGAGGAGAGAGAGAGAGAGAGAGAGAGAATCTTGGTGGAGTCAGAAAGTATGTGGAACAGATGGAGTTTGAGGCAGCAGTGATGGGGGCAGAAGAATAAATATTTATGTCCTGTAATGTTTCTGCATGACAGATTCTGTATCAAATTGAATGCAATGCCACGTGTGAACCATGAGAAATGTGTTGGCGATACAACGAACGCGGCACCAATAAAAACACATTTGGGATTCAAGTGATGGGGCAGGAAAGAGATGGAAAGAAATGCAGAGAGAATGAAGGAATAAAGAAAGGATAAAAGAATAATGAATCAAGGATGTGGAGTGTGGAAAAATAATGAATGTATTAAATACATTTTAATAAAAAAATGTTTTTAACAAATTTACTAAACTAATGAATTTATGAAATATTCTAATTATATAAAATGTTTTATATCCAGTACATTTAAATAAGTTTAATATTTTATACAGTATAGTATATATTTAGAAAAATATGATAGGGTCATGTGAATGTACTGTATAGTAGGAATAACCCAGTTAGTGATTGTAATAATAATCAATTATTTTATTATTTATTTTCCCCTTTTTCTCCCAGTTTGGAATGCCCAATTCCCAATGTGCTTTTTAGGTCCTTGTGGTCGCGTAGTGATTTGCCTCAGTCCGGGTGGCGGAGGACGAATCCCTGTTGCCTCCGCGTCTGAGACCGTCAACCTGTGCATCTTATCACGTGGCTTGTTGAGCATGTTGCCATGGAGACATAGTGCATGTGGAGGCTTCATGCCATCCACTGCGGCAACCACGCTCAACTTAGGAGACCTGGCTGGAGTCACTCAGCACGCCCTGGGATTTGAGCTAACGAGCTAGTGAACTCCAGGGATGGTAGCCAGTGTATTTTACCACTGAGCTACCCAGGCCCCCAATGATGATAATAATAATAATAATAATAATAATAATAATAATAATAATAATAATAATAATAATAATAATAATAATAATAATAATAGCAGCTAGTGGGACTTTAATGCAATCAGATTATTACTGATATAAATTTTTTATAGATGACATCTAGACTAATATGTGAATCTGAACACAGATTTAAGGTCACTTCCAGTGAAGACAGCTTCATTTAATATAATAGTAGCAATTTCGTTTTGTTGTCTGAGAGATGCTTGTCAAAATAGCAATGCGAACCCTTTTACTGATATTTAGAAAGCTTCTTGAATTGTAAATTGAACTCTTAAAACAAAGATATGTCCAGCAGAATTATTGCATCTATGAGATGCAGGAGTCTGCCCAGCATGTCAGAGGTCATGTGATTGGAGCCATGCCGCAGGAGGGTGGGATTCTGGGAGGGAGTGAGATGGGAGAGGAGGACAAGGACCATTAACCCAGAGGCTGTACCTGACCACTGGACCCCCAGAGCATGACCGTGTACATCTCAACTGTATTGAGGTGCAGAGAAAGACAGCAGATATTGATAATTCTGCAGTCCACTGCAGTGGATTTATAAAGGGCAACTGCAATTAAGCACATGCTTGTTGGAGAGATTGAAGGATTTTTCTCAATGCTGCTTGAGAGGTCTTGCTTAGACCATATGGTTTCTATGCTGGCTGGTATAGCTGATGGACAAATTTCACCATGGTTTTCACTAGTAAACTTTATTCTGTTGAAAGGAACACAAAAGGTGATGTGAGGCAGAATGTAAGGGATTTCAGTCATCATTCATTTTCATTGGTTCATTTTTTTTCTTTTTTTTTTCAATACAGTGAAAGAGAATGGTGTCTGAGGCTAACATTCTACCTAACATCTCCTTTTGTGGGGGGACTATTCCTTTAATATCTCAATTATTTATTTTAGACAGCAATGAGATTAAATGGAGACTTTTGCTACAATCCCCTGCTTCCCTGCTTTGCCTCCTGAACAATATATTCTCCACTACACTTAGAAAATATATATTTTAGATTATTTTTAAGATTTATGCATTTCCATTTATGCATACACATTTACGCAATTTTTTATTTTTATTTTTATTTTTTTTTTTATTTCGGTATGAAATTCACTGTGATTTTGATGAAGTGATTTTATAATAAGAGTGTATTTTTATGAGTGTAGAGTTTCAGAATAATGTCTCAAACTGTTCTCAGATTTGGCAAGATTCCAAAGTCTACAATCAAATTTTCAAAATGAACAACAATTCTCATCCAATTCTTGCAAGACCAAATGATCTGAGCTAGATCTAATTGTGTCATGTGTCTACATTGATTACTCCTAAAGAATTGGACAAACTTCTGAGACAAAATTATACTTATAGCTGAGAACTATATATAAAAATAATTTAATATTTAAGAAGATTATCAGTTAACACTGTTGCTGTTGTCTGTTGCTCACACAAAACTATCAGATGACTTGAAATATGGCACTCAAGAAGTAAAGAATACTTTTATGATATGTGGTGCTTTTTTGTTGGCCGATTTATACTGTATATCGTGGCAACTAGTGTTGTCAAAAGAACTGGTACTTCGGTACCAAGATGTCAGGATACCAGTGTTTCTGCAGTACTAATACCGAGCACCGATTTATTTGAGCGCTTACTCCTTTTACACTGAAATGGACAATTTATCTAGTTAAAATCATGATATGTCCTAGTGTCATTTTTAAACCACGAAAGGTTGCAATCTGCATTCGAGCTGAGTGTTTTAAATCAATGTCCACAGACATTAATAATCAATCGCATTGAGTGAGAGATGACAAAGCAGAGCACTAATCCACTGTGATCTCGTATTACATGTAGATTATATACAGAATATATAATTAAATCACAGCATTTGCGCTTCAAGGATCACACTGGGCCATGTAGTGAATTGTTTATCCATCAGAAGAAGAAGTGAAGCTTCTGTCAAAACCACACGTCAAAATAAAAGCTTGATGCAAAATAAAAGCTAGACACCTGAAATTGAAGAAATTGCAACAGAAACACATTACAACTGTGTAGTAAAATGTAATATTCACTGAAGTAATAATACTAATAATAATAAATAATGATATATAAATAATAATAATAACAACAAATATTATTGTTATTATTATTATTAAGCAATATATCACAAGGAACAGTGATGCTGCACCGAATAAAAGTTTGTTATAAAATGCAATGGTACGATGAAAAGTATTTGTTAAATATTTTTGTTAAAAGTTTTTAAACGTTTTCAGAATTAATTTGATTAGACACCATTTTGATGATGAAATTAAATTAATCTTCAAAACAGGGAATTCTGTAAAAATAATAATAATAAAAAAAGGAAAAAATAAAACAGATTTCAGTAGGGGCCTACTTCAAAACACCTTAGCAATGCATACTTAATTGAGAAACACTTGAAACACGCATTTCTTTTAGTTTATTATTTACATTGAAATTTAACTTTAAATAGTCTAAAGGAGTGTGTTCAATAGCACATTACCATATTAGCATATTTTTGCTGTGGCATCAAAATTGGTATAGAGAACAGTGAAATTTCACTGGTATTGGTACCGACTACTATTTTGATATTGTAACAACACTAGTGGCGACGATATAGAGTTTCAATAGATAGAGATTTCGCCGTATCATGTATATTGCGATGGAAATATCTATGTGCACCATCTATCAACGGACAGGGCTTCATGTGAGAAAATTTCAATAAAAAAAAGAAAATCAATAAGCGCTAAATATGCTTCTTATCTGACACAAGCATCTGTGTTTCGTGTGAGTGTCGCACACGCTATCTCTGGAGAACACAAGTGCTTGAGTCCAGCAGGCTTCATGATATTTGTGCTCCAGAGACAGGAGAGCGCAGAGCTGGATCACTGGCATTACTCAATCTGGATTCTCTTGATATGCACAGACCACAAAACTTGCGTGACCCATTTGAATACTACAGAGTGTTTTACCTGATAGTGCTATGAAGGAAGTCAAACATCTCAAATGGCTAGACAGCCTGACATTCTACCCACCACTGATGAGGAAAACAGCTACAAAACTGTGTCATGCGCCAAAATAAAGTGTTTTTACATTGCACATAATCACCCTTACTAAAGTTCTGTTTGAATGATGCCTTCAGTTATTCATATATTCTCTATAGAGATGACTTAAACCATTAAGGGCCTAATGAAGTATTTATTTTTGTTG
Organism: Myxocyprinus asiaticus; assembly: GCF_019703515.2. Classification (NCBI taxonomy): domain Eukaryota; kingdom Metazoa; phylum Chordata; class Actinopteri; order Cypriniformes; family Catostomidae; genus Myxocyprinus; species Myxocyprinus asiaticus. Next base: position 3,743,315 of record NC_059358.1, on the reverse strand, counting down.
GATATTGTTTTACTTATGAGTTTATAATTATAATATTGGTCAACAAAATATCAGACTGAAATGTGGCATAATTTAAAAATGAGAATTATGGTAAAGCTGATTTAAAACCAAATTGAGTTTATATATATATATATATATATATATATATATATATATATATATATATATATATATATATATATATATATTATTTGTTTATTTTTACTTTGACGATGTTTGTCAAGATCTAAATAAAGAGAAAATGTTATAAGAGGAAGCAGTTTGGTCATATCGCCCACCCCTAGTTGACAGTATAAATCACCATACGTTCTGTTGTATGGAAAAGAGCAGCTCAGAAATTCTGCCTAACATCTCATTTTGTATTTCACAGAAGAAGAATATACTTCACCGAAAGAAAATAATACGCCTTGTAACGACATGAGATAAATTATGATTAAATTTTCATTTTTGGGTGAACAACATACTTTTTAATGATGCACATCTATATAGGATACAGAGCACAAAAGATCCCAAAACTCTTTTGTTGTTGATTTTGTTGCCACCTCTGGTCACTGGTTTCCACCCCAGACTGATGCAGTGGACTGTATATACTGTATGTATGTGTTCATTGGCAGAGCTTTGAGTCTATAGGGACGATCACTGAACCATAGCCACCTGTCTTCTCTGCTCACCTCTCTAGAATCACTGCAAGCCCCTTGCCCACGTCTCCTAAATGAAGGAGGACGTGGACAGAGGAGGCGACAAAGGCAGAATTCTCAAACTGGCCAGGAAAGATGTAGGGGGGAATTTACTAAGAATGAATTGAGCTCGATGATAGTGATGTTAAAATGCTAATTTCATTTACTGCTTGCCATCTGCGTGTAGGCAAGTGGTTCTTGACTGGTGGGTAACAAACCAAAAATGGAATGCAGGTCTGTTCTGACTGAACTGTGGACAGCAGTGATAAATGCTACTAAATTCAAATTATAAAATGCAACTAAACGAATAATTCAAATAAATAAAATGATTAAAAAACAATTATAAACGGAAGAAAAATGCTCACTATATCTTTTGTTGTTGGCGTCAAAGGCTGTGCATTCAATCAAACTCTATGGTATTTTGGTGCAGATTCATCTGTCACTTGGTAGAAGCTAGAAAAATTAGGCGCGTCAACATGAACTGCAGTGATGATTGCTTTAAAACAAGGGAAGCATTGTTTCCCATAAAATTTCATCAGAAATTAGGCAATTAAGAGTAATATATGTATGCAAATAATATATGTAGACATAATCTGAATAAATGACATACTACTCTTTGTGCAAAAATGGAAAACATCACACATCACTGTTTGTAATCCGCTTTTCCCTACGTGAATATTTCCTTACAAGTCAGGTTAGGGTTAGTCTAACCCTAGTAATTGGGTAGGGTTAGTAAAGGGAGATACCTGTATAAGCAGATTTCAGGTGTAGGACTTCGCAGCAGAAGAGAACTAAGAGAAACTGAACAATTCTACACCGAATTATTTAAATACAGAATCTACACTGACTTTCTCCTGAGCTATAAAGAGATTCAGACTGGTGCCAGCAAGTCTGAATTTCTTGCAGCTGGCAGATCTTAACTGCCTTAAGACCAGGGGTGAATGGGGGGAGAAGCACAACAAAACCCCTCTCCTCTTTGATAAGACTGATAAGATCATTTGCTTAAAGAGCACCTATTATGGTTTTTCAAATATGACCTTTCATGTAGTGTGTTATATAGCTGTTTGTGAATGTAAAAAAGTCAGAAAATTTTCAGAAATCAAAGTGCACGAAATATGGAGTTATTGACTCCCAAAAGAAAGAACCGATTCTGAATACCTGAAATGAGTCGTTAGTAATTCCAGACTTACTTCCTGTACTAACCTACGTAATTTGGTAACAAAAAACCCGCCTCTGGTCTGTTTACATGTACAGCCAGTGCACGCTGTTAGCCTGTTAGCTGTTAGCATCTGCTAACCGGCTAACTCACGTTATTGTCAAACTACATATAAACTTACCACTGAGAAACGTCCTGTTCTCGTCGTGCTTGCGATGGTGGTTGGGTTTGATCTTCCGATGTATCACTATCGGACTCGGGCTCAAATTGATAAGGTAAAACAGAAATTTTTTCAGACGGAGCTGAAACTCAGATATGGTAGTGGCCTTTTCCTTTCCGACACGTGCTGTAAGCGGTAGAACAATCACAAAAGACTGGGACATCTGACCAATCAGAGCAGAGTAGGCTCTCTGAAAGGAGGAGTTTAGAATGAATCCTTTAGAACGGATCATTGAAGGAGTCGTTTGAGACACTGGAAAAAAGGTAATGCTGCAATTTAAATTATGAGCAAATTAAAGTGTTTTTTGACCTTGGATGCATGTAAATCTATTGTATGAGACCTTTAAAACAAAATTAGGCACGTTTAAATACCATAATAGGTGCACTTTAAGAAACTTCCCCATGGTTGCCATGGGAATTTCAGAACAAAGACATTCCATTGTTCTTCAATATAACCAACTCTCTACACTTACAATTATTGTACTAATCATGAGGCATGCTTCTGGCTTACCATCTCACAAGAAGCTTAATTCATGAACATTTGACGTGGACTGCGGACTTTTCTTATTTCACTACAATCCAATGTGTAGGATTATACTAAAAATATGGACAAATGAACCCTATGCAGATGATAACCCTGACAATTATGTTTTTCATAACGTGAAATGTATTATCCGTGTTAAAAACTAACAAACTAATTAGTAGGAAGTTTTATCATGCATTATAACTGAATTATAACTGTAATTTAATAAGAAAGTACAAGTGTTTGGTATGCAACTGATTGTCTCTTAATTTCCACAATGATGGTGTGAAGTATATTCGGGTCATTTGCAATTATAATTTTCTTATAAAGTTCATGATTTAACATTGCCCTATTTTGAGCAGGAAAAAGAACAATGAGCCATAAATTAATTATCTGGAGGGGAGGACAGAAATTACCATGTGACCCAGCAAAAGACACTTCTGATTGGGTAGAATTCCTTTGGGGGTTTGACTAAACAGAAAGGGTTAAAAGACCAGCCTGGACAACCCCCCTCTCTCTCTTCTCAGCTCTACGGCCTTCACACACTTTGACCTCTGTCCCAGGAAGTCCCGAGTTTTCCCTAGCAGGAGTCCTCATCTCCAGGGCTCTGCCAGGTCATTCCATCACCCATTCAATGAACCAAACAAAGGCCTCCTAGAACTGAACCAAGCAAAAGGACTTCAAAGAACTCCACACGCCAAACAACGCACGCAACACAAGTACAGACCTCCAGACTTTGTTGTAGATTAGTTAATAAAGTCTTGTTTATATTCAAAGAGAAGTTGACAGTGTATTTTATTAAATCATATTGGTCCCTTGAAATCTGTCGATCCTAAGCTACATGTTCAGTATTTCAATCTATTTGTGATATTACTTTCAGTGGCCATGAAAGTAGTATTACTGTAAGAATAAATCTTACGTTCTGATCAACTCATCGCTGGCCGAAGACTTTGATTAGACGTAAACATTTATTCTTTTAATATTATCCAAATCAATCATTAATATCTCCCTCTGAGCTAAATCCCTTGCATATAAATTGTTCATTTGTAATTTATCTTGCATAAATTTCCTAACATTATTTTGGTGGTCGAACGTGGCCAAGATTCTTAAACAAATTATTTACATATAAAATCATACACAGGGGAGTAAAGATCGTTGTTCATTGTACGAGTGGCTCTAAACACGTCATTTAGGTCCCACCAAGAACTGTGCTTCTCTGGGAGCCCAAGGGAGCTTCATGAGTCTTATTTGCATTGGGAAACATATCTGATTGTTGATTGGACAGTGGGCTTTTAATCAGTATTTGTCCAGCCTGGAAGCCTAGCTTCTCTATGTGATGATTGTTTGAGTTCTCAAATGGTGTGACTTTGCAACAAATGGGGAATAATTGATGTTATTTCATTATAAAACTAAAATTTAATAAAAAAATAAAAAAAGTGTTTGAAATTGATGACTTGGACCAAATAATAAAGAAAAGCAGCCAGTAAGTACCCAACATAGATGGGAACTCCTTCAATACTGTTTAAAAAGCATCCCAGAGTGATACCTCAAGAAGTTGGTTGAGAAAATGTCAAGAGTACATGTCTGCAAATTCTAGGCAAAGCATGACTACTTTGAAGATGCTAAAATATAACATAGTTTTGATTTATTTTGGATTTTGTTTAGTCACAACATAATTCCCATAGTTCCATTTATGTTATTCCATAGTTTTGATGACTATACTATTATTCTAAAATGTGAAAAAAATTATAATAAAGAATGAGTAAGGGTTTTAAAACTTTTGACCGGTAGTGTATAATAATACGTTTTGGGCTTAGTTAAAGGAGCAGTATGTAATATATTATCAGAGATTTAGGAAACAGGCTAGGTTGAAATACTGGCTTCTCCAAAAACAATGCTACAGCCAGTATATTCTACTTTGAAATGTCTGTTCCGGGCTGGAATTTCTGTTTGTGTTATGGCCTGTATAATCCCGCCCACTGCCCATTTCCCAATAGTATTTCGACACCCCGGGTTGCCAGATTTGAAACAAGTTAGCGGGCAAACACAGCGCGCTGCAGCCATGGAAGCCAGCAATACATCTAGCTAACATTGGCAGAGTTATAAAAAATCCACGTGAGCTGGTTTATAATTTGCAAACAACAAAAACATTACAAACATATACATTATCTGATCAACTTACAGTGTAAGGCTCGTCACTTGCCATTGTCAGTATGCTCATTCCTGTTGCATGTCCTCAACCTGGCAACCCGTGTGCGCTTTGAGTCTGGGGAGGAGGGGGCGGGGGAGACCACTCTCTCCAATATTTTGAATTTGGACTGCAGTACCCATTTTAAACGCTTGATGCCAATGTTACATATTGCTCCTTTAATTATTTTCAAGATGTTTCACTGTTTGAGTAGCAGTCTGAGCAGCCATTGCAAGCAACATTACAGACACCAAAAACAACAGGACAGATGTCCCGTACTCATAGGCGTAGATTTAGGTAGGGATGTTAGGGACATGTCCCTACCAACTTTCAGACAATTGGAAATGTCCCGACCAACATTTAGGCAATTTTACCACAGAGAAAATACTTTAACTTACGTTTTTGTTTTCATTTTAATGGCTATTAAAGTTTATCAGAATCAGTATTCATGTGTAAATTATTGTCTGACTTCTTCTGAAGCAGCGTGTCAATGGCATTATCACATGGCACCGGTTACTTTTCTCAGCGCTGTTCAGGATGCACCAATCACAGTCGTTTGTGATTACTGCAGAAAGATATTACAAAAATCATTATCTGGAGGTTAGACAGGCAGATTTCCATTTGTATCTTAAGACCAATCCTTGAAATTAATAGATTTAAACAAGCTTACTTTTTATGTACGTCACATTATAAAACAAACAAAAATGTTTTATCACATATCACATTTTTCCTCCATATCATGCAGTCCTAGTGGACATGCTGTCCATATAAGCAAGGTAAGCAGTGCTTACTTAACAGAAGGGTGAAAAGAAAAATTACACTATGAAATATTTAAATATAACTGTTAATATAAACTACCATTTTCTTTCAAATTAGTCATCTTTCATCTCAGCTGAGCAGCACAGACAGTTATTCATTTATTCGCTTTAATGCCACCCTCAGGTATAAGCACTTTATGTTATACTTTCTCTGATTCAAAGCATTGTTTACCACCCTTTCATTCAACACTGTATGTTCATCAAAGTCACGCCCGTTACTACAAATGGCCAAGGTAAGCATGCTTACCAAAACGAGTTAGCCAATCAGAAGCTCCTTCCTTCAGTCATGCTATCTGATAGGCTAGATTTTAGTTATGTGTCAACACGTTCAAGTTTATTAAGCGCTAAAATGGATATAGTGTAAGCATCTGCGACCTACTAAGATTTAGAAAAGTTGATTTAAATGGAATCAAGAAAGAGGCTATCGAAACTTTAACAAGCGACTTTTACAACAAAGTGACTGAGATGTTAGGGCGCAGTGTCTGTTTAAAAATATATACAGTATATTAAGGAATGTAGACGGACATGTTTAGGTTACATTTGCCTTGTGCATTCAAGTTAAGATTGTTGTCTTTGGTAGTCAGATTAGTTAATTGCTGCTGTCCATTCCAGTGGTTCTGAACTATGGGACGAGTGATGTGTGAGGCCTATGATGTTGAAACTAGTAACTGGCAATCTTTACTTTTTCTTTTTGTTGTATGTCAAAACAAGCTCTTCTGGCACTATGGTTCATTGTATGATTTAATGGACATAAACATGCTTGGCTCAATATATGACAATCTTTTATTTGTGTGATATGAGCAATATTACTGTCCTGAATTTAAAACAATTTGGTCATGAAGTTCGCCACTGTGACATAATTGTTTCCATTGACTGGTGGGTTATAAGGCAACAATTTACGTCTATAAAATTTCCGCAACATTACACTTACCGTGTGTTTTGGGCACAGCATTTAATAATGTGTATTATAAATATTGAATACTTGCCAAGTCTCAAAGCCCACAGCACATGCCTGATATACTGTATATCTTGTAAGAAAATAATGTTATTTTTGGCTATATAACCAGACTGATTTTTCTCGTATTTTCTTAATTCATTTTGAATATTACAACTTTCAAACCAAACCTATGTCCTTGCCTGTACTTTTTAACTTTGAAGGTGGCAACCTTAGTTGTTTGACATGCCCTCATCCTCAAAAAACACTAACAAAACTACACAAGGTAAAAGAAAATGCGACCCAGACTACATTAAATATGGGTTCACTTGCCGCAAGGTTAAGCATCCATTATGCTGGATGTGTTTTTATTCAGCTAAAAACCTGTTAACATGCTAGGTTAGATTATTTTCAGTCATGACAGAAGTTGACTTGAAAGACAAAACTGACCATAGAAGAAGACTCTTATGTCCGCTATAGTGCCCCTTGTGGCAACACTCAAAATGCAACATGTATTTTCGTTGCGCTATGAATTGCTCTCTGTGATCAGCGATATTGAGTTCTTGTAGCTAGAAGCGTGTGCATTCAGATATGTGTGTAGTGTATGTTCCAAACCAGTCACTTCATGCATTTCAAAGGCTATTTTTAAGTCCTCAGTCTTTTTCATTGTCTATCTAAGTAAACATGGAAAGATCCATCTTTAACCATTGCACCAGCTGTTTTTGAGTGTCTTACACAGGAGCACTGTGTAAGAACAACAACTTTTAAAGGCACGTCTTGAGACATCTGTGTTCTGTTGTATGCTTGCATCTAGCTTTTTAAGGGCAAAAAAACATTCGGTCTGAACAGCCCCTTTGAAGGCAGCTGCCGATACAGGCAGTAGACAGCAAGGCAGCTCACTATGTTTTTGGTACAGATCGAGAGTGAGAGGGTTTTTAGTTGGGCTTTGGTGGGTTTATGAAGAAAAGTTTGAGTGCTGCTATAGAGGTGTGGAAACGGACATATGCCAAGCTGAAGGGGGGTGAGGCTGAGATGCAGGACCCCCGCTTTAAGTGTCATCTGTCGGCAGTATCATGATGGGCAGAGAGTGAAGGTGGTTGGAGAGGTAGAGGAGAGAGATAAGACGAGGAAGAAACACAAGAGTTTAAAATTCACCAGCTCAGATCAGTGTCAAACGGCGAACAGACAAATCACATTCTCTACCAGGCGGTAATTTGGTTTGATGGATCGGGCAGCCCTGTCAGTGCAGTTGGCAAGACTCACAAGCATATGGGAGAATATCTGATATGATTTGATTTTCGTTCACCGAACTGCCAGAAGGGAAATTGACCCATGGAACAAAAAATCAGCTTCAGCACCCTGGACATGTGATCCAGTAGCCTGTTTAAAAGAAAATGTTCCGGGTTCAATACAAGTTAGAATCAACATTAATGATTGGCTGATAAGTGTTTTTCTTTTTCTTTCTTTCTTTCTTTCTATCTATCTATCTACCTATCGCTTAAGTTTAATGAACATTTATTTTAAGCAAAATGCTAAAAATTTAATAACATTATATAAAGACAGGGTGGGACATGACAATAAAATGTGAGTACAGTATGTGTGTATCTTTTGTGCAATCATTAAATTGTATTCCATGTACAGTACAGTATATATATACTGCATATATTGTGTATATATATATATATATATATATATATATATACACACACACACACACAGTGCTGTGAAAGTGTACAAAGTACAGTATTTTCTTCTGTTTTTGTGTATATCTCATACTAAATTGTTTTAAAAAATTCAAACTAAATCTAACATAAAACAAAGTAAATCTGAGTAAACACAAAATACAGTTTTTAAATGATAATGTTATTTATTGAAGCAAAAAAGTTATCCAATACCAACTGGGCCTGTGTGAAAAAGTGCCAAGGTCATAAGAAATGATGAGGGAAAAAGATGATATACATCAGTCTGGGAAGGGTTACAAAGTTATTTAGAAGGCTCTGGGGCTCCAAAGAACCACAGTGAGAGTCATTATCTCCAAATGGAGAAAACTTGGCACAGTAGTGAACCTTCCCAGAAGTGGCCGACCTTCCAAAATTCCTCCAAGAGCACAGACTCATCCAAATTGTTTATTGTACAAGTTGTATTTCAATGGATTCATGCAAATTCACAGCGTAAGACACATTGTTTATGAACATTGTTCATGGTATTTGAGAATGTTGCCATCAAAATATGGTTAAGTTTGATTGAACAGCCTTTGACGTCAACAACTAAATATGTGGGAAACGTTTCCTCCTTCCTTTTAAAAGTTGATAAGACTATTTTTTTTTACTATACTAAATATGAACAATTATAACATAATTATAATAACATATTTTTTATTTTTTTCTTGCAATTACCATTGTTTGCCCCTGCTGTCAGCGTCCCTATCAGAACACACCCGCTACCCATTTTTTATTCTCATTCAGTTGCGAACACGGCTTTAACCTTTAACCCATAGAAATACTGCCTGTTGGGGTACTGTGTTCGATGGTGCATATTTGGAATACGAACAAAGAATGTCAATACACAACTTGCATAAACAGTATTTTCCATGATATTGTACTCATAAGATATATTGTTGCGTTGTGTCTCTCAGGTTCTGTGGTTTGTTTTTATTTAGTGTTGCATTATTTTGAGTGCCTCTACAACCTCTAAGTGGGATCAGAGACTGTCAAGCTAATAGCGCATCATGAGCTCGTCCACAACCTTAATAAGCTTGAGTCCATTAAGATCAACCACAGATTAGATAAACAAATTATCAGCGTTCTACCGACAGCATTCTTAAGAGGATCGTGCAAAAGTCCAATGTCTGCTGGTGAGACAGACTGTTTGTCATACAGCTATACATTAACAAAGCCTCTCGCAACAGCATCTATCATCAGATAGGAGTCTTTATGACCCAAAAGGTGACTGTAACATCCGTTTTGACTCATTTTGATAATCAACAATAAAAATAATATCATTAAGAAGACTTTCTAAATTCATCTAACATAGCAACAATGAGGTGTTTTCTTGGTGGTCTTGATACATTGTTACTTTGTCATGAGAATTAAGTTTTATTACTGCAACTGTTATTTTATTGTTTACTAAAATGAGCCTTTATTAACAAAATAAACCCTTTTTAGATAATTTTTTTTTTTTCATTGTGCAGATGTTGATCTTTCATGACTCAGCACAGGAGGCTTTAAATGAATAGTTTATTCTAAAATTAAAATTATTTCATCATTAACTCAGTTCTTTCATCATGTTGTTTCAAACTCATATGGTGTGTTTTATTTCTTGTGAAAAATATATTTTAAGAATCGTTATTCGCTTTTTACCATATAACAACCACTTATTGTGACCATCTTTTTCAAGCTTAAAAAAGCACACAAAGCACCATAAAAGTGTCATAAGAGAAGTCCATATGATCCCATCTGATGTTAGTAGAGCTCTCAGTTATGTCTCATTTATGAACTTTGTCTCAGATGTTTCTTCTAAAATTCCAGGTTCAATACAATTACAATATCACACAGTAATTTTATAGGTAAAGTTATTGCATGTCATCATTTGTCTCCTTTGTGTCTCATTTCGCTTAAAGGATATTCAAGGTTCAATATAAGCTAAGCTCAATCGACAGCATTTGTGGAATAATGTTGATGACCACAACAAGGAGGGACAAGTCCCCTTTTTGGTGTTGAACACCAAAAAGGGGACTTGACCCTCCTTTTCTTAAACAAAAGCAAAAATCAAGGTTACAGTGAGGCACCTAAAATTTTAATTAATGGAACCAATATTGGAGAGTTTTAAGGCAGAAATATGAAGCATATAACTGTATAAAAAGCACCTAGATCAACACTTTTGTTAAAACATGTATATTATTTGAGGTGTAAAGTTGTTTAAATAGTCATTTTTACAGTTATTTTAGGGTTTACAGCTTTACATTGTCATGGCAACAAAGTTGTAAAATTAGGATAACTTTACACAAAAAGTTAGCAAGCGATTATATTACACTAAAATCATGTTAACACATTATTTACATCTTGTGGCTGTACTTTTAAAAACAGTGTGTATTCAAATGTTTATGGATTAGCCCCATTTACTTCGATTGTAAGAGCCTCACTGTAACCACAATTTTTGCTTATTTTAAAGAAAAGGATGGATGAGTCAAAGTACATTTTTGTAGTAATCAACATTATGCCACAAATGCTTTAGATTGAGCTTAACTTGTATTGAACATGGAATAGTCCTTTAAGCGAAATGAGACACAAAGGAGACAATTGTTTACATGCAGTAACTTTATAGAGCTATTAAATTACTATGGATAGTGTAATGTTGGGTGTCTAGGAGTGGAAGAGTGGAGACACAGGAGTGAAATCTTGAAATCCTTTAATAATACACGCCGGAGTGGAAACAAACTATTAAAATGTAACACTTCAATAAATCTTAACATCTAAACTTAACGAAACACTTCAAAGTACTGACCAATGAATTAACAAAACTGGAGGGTATTTATACACAAAGCACTAAATGAAGTGCTTGAAACCTGTATTCCTACAGGTGAGGAAAATAAGGAACAGGTGGAAGTGATTAGGGCAGAGAATTCCGGGAAACGTAGTGCAGGGGTAAACTTCAAATAGGAGTCCTTGAAGAAAATGAGGGAGACAGACTGTGACATTACTACCCCCACCCCTTAAAGGGCGACTCCAGGCGCCCAATGACAGATGAGGGCAAGATGACTCAGAAGATGAGGGATTTGAGGAGGATGAACAGGAGGCCTAGGGGTCAGCTTCAGGGCAGGAACTGGGTCTGGATGCAGAACCGCTGGAGGAGACTCTGGGGAAGTGGGTGGAGCCGAGAAAGGCAGCGCTGCAAGAGGCTCGAGGGGCAGAGCCGTGGAAGGCGGAGCCACAGGAGAGAGTACAGGCCGAGACTGAAAAAAAAAAAAAAAAAAAGACCACCGTGGTCATGAGCATGGGCAGAGAATGGGGAGATGTCCATGGCAGGCTTGGGCACTGGCTCGTTAACTGTGGCAGGCTTGGGCACTGGCTGTGGCCCGGGGTTACCGCCATAATTCACAGAATATGGGAGAAACGCAACCTCCGTGGTTGCTACCGCTGACTGCGGTGGGGAAAATCGACCACCGGAGCTTGAAGAGGATGAGCCCCCTGCAAAAAACTTAGCGGGATTGTATGGAGAGGAGTTAACTTGGAGATAGGGGGCATGGAAGGCGGAGACAAAGGCCGTGGAAGGCCTGGAGTAGCGGAAGGCTGGAGGATGTTCACTGTGGGAGGAGATTCAAAGTCCTCATCCTCCAAACCCACAGTGAATGGTGAGCCACAAAGCTGCAGAACCACCTCCACATAATAGGAGATCATTCAGTGAGGACCCGATGGAGGCATCAGCTCCTTCAATGCACTATTCAGGCCAGCCCTGAAGAAACTCACTAGAGTGTGGTCATCTTAGTGCACCAAATTTGCGAGATGGAGAAACTCATGTACATGATCCTCAACTGGACGGTCTCCTTGTTCTAGAAGGAGGATTGCTACTGCAGGTGGTAGATCCATTTGGTTGGGTCAGTTCTTCTGTAACATTCGGTGTCTAGGAGTGGAAGAGGAAGAGAGGAGACACAGGAGTGGAATCTTTAAATCCTTTAATAATACATGCTGGAGTGGAACCAACGAAAGGCTCAACAATAGTAATCGCTGGAGTGCAAACAAACTACTAAACATAACACTTCAATAAATCTTAGCATCTAAACTTAACTCAACAAAACACTTCACAGGACTGACCAATGAATTAACAAAACTAGAGGGTATTTATACACAAAGAACTAAACGAAGGAATGGAATACAAGTGAGGAAAATAAGGAACAGGTGGAAGTGATTAGGGCAGAGAATTCTGGGAAATGTAGTGCAGGGGAAAACTTCAAAATAAGAGTCCATGAAGAAAATGAGGGAGACAGGCTGTGACAGATAGCTTAGCTCAAATTATTTAGTCTTAGAAGAATTTGATGAGAAGACACATGTGAGATTACTGGGGACATTGTCTTTCAGTAAAAGTCTCCATGCATTTCTGTCTAGCAATATAAACAATAGAGAGATTTGTGATTATTTTTTTTTTCCGATAAGAAATCACATTAAACATGGTTTATATGTCTCTAATAGATCCTAAGATGATGCCTGTAAGTCAAGCAATTTACGCAATTTGTAATGCTGTAAATGCACAAAGAGCGAGTGAATCAGATTGAGCTCATTATACTGAGACCTTTAAAAGCTTATTCAGGCTTACTGAATGCACTGCTGTCACAGCGAGTGACTCTCAGCACCTTTGCCCAGGTGATAATAGATGAGTTGTCTATACAACCTAAAGATGAAGCTATATTGTAGTCACAATGGCTTTGGTAGCTTTGGACGAATTCAAAGATAACAAAGTTCGCAAGGCGAAGATGAAGAAAAACTGTGTCCAGGTGTACCTAGAAGAATTGATGCTGTTTTAAAGGCAAAGTTTGTCATACCAAAAATGTATTTAGTTTTTTTTTTTTTTTTTTTTTTTAATGTTTACAGGACTATGATGTTAATTGATAAATTAAAACTATTCATGGCATTATTTTTGAAGACATCCTCACTATGCAAGATTTTCTATGCAACAAGTGCCTAAAATTCTTGCACAGTACTGTAATAATAAACATTAGTACACACAAAAGGTATAGCCACAAAATGTAAATATCGCCATGAGAGTAGTATCGTGGTTGAATTGCTTACAAATATGGGTTACAGATATTTCTAAAAATAATATTAAACGTGGAATGCATTTAAAACAGGAATTATACTTAAAAGAACATCTAGTCACATTTGTGTGAGAGCTGAAGGGCGTGCGTCCCTAGTGGATGAGGAGGAAATATAGACATTGTTGAATTAGTTGAGAAGAAAATGAAAACATTTCTATGGACCATTGCAAGATGGTTTAAGGAAGTGACATCTTTTTTTCTCTTGAATATTTCCTGGTAGTTGTTGCATAGGGATGATCACTTCGGATTGGAACACACCCTCATTCAAAACAACAGCGGGAGGCACTTTATTCATAGCATCTTTAACACATTTAACGTTATTGATGTTAACACGATAGTCATAAACTGCCATTATTAAAATGTGGACCATGTTGTTTGGTGGATGGATGCTCCCTGGGTACCTGGAACTAACGGAAATTAAAGAGTTTAGATCTCAGAAAAAGCAACTAAAAATGGACGCACAAACTGCAGCAGTGAAGCGAGAGCTGGTTACTTACATAACTAACAACTGTAGCACACATCTTATCTCTGGTAAGTGAACAAAATTTATGCCAAATAATTGTAAGTTGGAGAGATGGAGCTCTAAAAGTGAATATAGAATGCTCCCATTTAAATGAATGAAGCTGCGCAAGTCATTTAGTTATTTAGCAGGTGCTTTTATCTAGAGGAAAGAGACAGGAAAAGTATTTGTTTCATTAAAAAAAAAGAAATCCTTATGTAACCAGACCTGCTCGACCCACTCCGAGTGGGATTCTTTCTGGCGTCAGCTGACATGGGAGGCGGGCGCGCTAACAAGGAGGCTAAAAGGGCAGTGGTGGCTCAGTGGTTAAGTCTCTGGGTTACTGACCAGTAGGTCAGGGGTTCAAGCCCCAACACTGCCATGATGTCACTATTGGGCCCTTGAGCAAGGCCCTTGACCCCATCTGCTCAAAGGGGTGCCATATCATGGCTGACCCTGCACTCTGACCCCAACATAGCTAGGATATGCAAAAACATCTGTTGCTCAAGATGGCACCAAGTATCCTTTTTGGACTCAAGATGGCGCCGAGTATGACTGCTGCGTTGCAAGCTCCGACACAACATTGTAGTGATTTGTTTGTTTTGTTTACAGTTCTTATGTTTTTTTCTTGGATGTTGTCTGCCTTATTGTCTACGACAGACAAACACTTTTGGACATTGGTTCTGCAATTACACACCATAAACCGGACTTCAAATTCCTAAATGCTGACCCGCTGTTTACAAACACACCAGCGGAGCCCTTTGTCTGGGCTGCCTAGCCGCGGAAACGCAAAAGGAAAAGGGGAAACAGAGCCGGCGTTCTCATCAGAATAAGGCGTTGTGCAAATCGACCCCCGCTACCCAGTATTCTACTGGCAAATGTTTAGTCTCTGGACAACAAGCTTCTGCGAGCTAAGAGTGCGGATCTCTTTCCAATGAGAGACGAGGGACGGAAACTTGGATGTCTGCTGAGATTCCAGACTCAGCCATTGAACCCGCGGGGTTCTCCGTGCACTGAGCGGACAGAGTGAAAGACCTCTCAGGTAAAAGCAGAGGTGGTGGTGTATGTTTTATGATCAACAAATCCTGATCTGATCAGAGGAACGTACATTCTATCAAGTCTTTCTGCTCTCCTGATCTGGAATTTCTCATGCTTCTGTGCCGACCATTCTGACTACCAAGGGAATTCACAGCAGTCATTATCACTGCTGTGTACATCCCGTCACAAGCCGACACAGACCGGGCACTCAAGGAACTGTATGGGATTATAAGCAAGCAGGAAACCGCGCACCCTAAGGCCACGTTCATTGTGACTGGGGACTTTAATAAAGCCAGTTTCAAATCAGTCGCACCAAAATACCACCAACACATTAGTTTTAACACACGAGGGGACCGGGTTTTGGACCATTGCTACTCTCCCTTCCGGGATGGCTACAAATCCCTCCCCCGCCCACCATTTGGCAAATCGGACCACTCTTCCATTCTGCTTCTGCCCGCTTACAGGCAGAAACTGAAACAGGAAGCACCCACCCTCAGAATGATCCAGTGCTGGTCGGACCAATCAGACTCTACGCTACAAGACTGTTTTGATCATACAGACTGGGAGATGTTCCGGTCCACCTCTGATGATGACATCGTGCTTTATGCTGATAGCGTAACGTGTTTCATCAGAAAGTGTGTAGAGGACGTTGTTCCGACCAGAACAATATGGATCTACCCGAACCAGAAACCTTTGATTAATAGCGATGATGCGCGGACCTCCGCTATTAATTCCAGGAATGCAGAGGAGCATAAACAAGCCAGTTATGCCCTCCAAAAAATGTCAAAATATCAGTACAGGAACAAGATTGAAGGACAGTTCAACACCACCAACTCTAGAAGCATGTGGCAGGGAATTAATATCATCACGGACTTTAAAGGGAATAAAAACTCTGTTGAACACCGCTGCCTCTCTCCCGAATGAGCTAAATACTTTTTATGCTCGTTTTGAGGGAAATAACAACGCCCTCACGGAGAGAGCTCTTGCGGCCAAAGCTACAGAGGTTAGTTCACTCTCTGTCTCTGTAGCGGATGTAACCCGATCCGTCCGATGGGTGAATATCCGCAAAGCTGCGGGTCCAGACGGCATTCTGGGCCGCGTCATCAGAGCGTGCGCAAACCAACTGGCTGGTGTTTTTATGGACATTTTCAACCTTTCCCTCTCCTTGTCTGTAGTCCCCACATGCTTTAAAACATCCACTATTGTGCCTGTACCAAAGCAATCCAAAATCACTTGCTTAAATGACTGGCGTCCTGCTGCTCTGACCCCCATAATCAGCAAATGCTTTGAGAGACTAATCAGAGATTACATCTGCTCTGTGCTGCCCACCTCACTGGACTTACTGCAGTTTGCATACCGCAACAACTGCTCCACTGATGATGTCATTGCATCTACACTACACACTGCTCTCTCCCACCTGGAAAAAAGGAACACATATGTGAGAATGCTGTTTGTAGACTACAGCTCAGCATTCAACACCATAGTGCCCTCCAAGCTTGATGAGAATCTCCAGGCTCTGGGCTTAAACAGCTCGCTATGCAGCTGGATCCTGGACTTCCTGTCAAGCAGATGCCAGGTGTTTAGAATGGGCAGCAACATCTCCTCATCACTGACCCTCAACATTGGAGCCCCAAAGGGCTGTGTTCTCAGCCCCCTCCTGTTTTCCCTGTACACACATGACTGTGTGGCAACACATAGCTCCAATGCCATCATTAAGTTTGCTGATTATACGACGGTGGTAGGTCTGATCACTGACAATGATGAAACAGCCTACAGAGAGGAGGTGCACACTCTGACACACTGGTGTCAGGAGCACAACCTCTCCCTCAACGTCAGCAAGACCAAGGAGCTTGTGGTGGACTTCAGGAGAAAAGACAGAGAACACAGCCCCATCACCATCAATGGAGCAGTGGTGGAGAGAGTCAGCAGCTTCAAGTTCCTGGGTGTCCACATCACTGAGAAACTCACATGGTCCGTCCACACTGAGGCCGTTGTGAAGAAGACTCACCAGCGCCTCTTCTTCCTGAGACGGCTGAGGTAATTTGGAATGAACCACCACATCCTCACATGGTTCTACACCAGCACTGTAGAGAGCATCCTGACTGGCTGCATCACTGCCTGGTATGGCAACAGCACCACCCTCAACTGCAAAGCCCTGGAAAGGGTGGTGCGAACTGCCAGACACATCATCGGAAGTGAGCTTCCCTCCCTCCAGGGCATCTATACCAGGCGGTGTGGGAAAAAAGCTCGGAGGATCATCAGAGACTCCAGCCACCCGAGCCATGGGCTGCTCTCACTGCTACCATCAGGCAGGCAGTATCACAGCATCAGGACCCACACCAGCTGACTTCATGACAGCTTCTTCCCCCAAGCAATCAGACTTTTGAACTCTTGATCGATCACAATACATACATCAGCACCGCACTTTATTAGCAATCGACAGCTGAATGTCAAAACAACACTTCATATTTATTTCCACTGATTACATGGGGGTGGGGGTGGTGGTACAGTGTATTTTTAATGTATACAGTCTTCTTATTTAGTTTATACTGTATATTGTATATTATTAGGTGTATATTGTGTAACAGATGTGTAAACTGTGTTATGTGTAAATCAGAAGTTTATTGTAATTGTCATACTGCTATGTTGCTTGGAACCGCATCCAAGACTTTCACCCACTGTTGCACTTGTGTATATGGTTGAGTGACAATAAAGGGATTTGATTTGATAGGTTTTAGCGTCAGATGCTAGTGCACCACTTGTGGCCAGGGGAGTGACATTTACACATATTGCACAGTTATCACATACCAGCTGGCTCCCGTTACTCACCTCCCTAAACCTCACTCCCATCCGGGTCATGGCACTACTGTAACCAGTCCTGGGATTCGAAGTGGGATTCGAACCGGCGTAAGCCGGCATGCGAGGCGGGCGCGCTAACGAGGAGGCTACAGCCTCTAGTGTCAGTCGCTAGTGTGCCTCTTGAGGCCAGGGGAGTGAGGTTTACACATACTGCACAGCTATCACGCACCTGCTGGCTCCCATTGCACTTACCTTGTCCACAGGTCATGCAGACAGCTTAATTAAATGGCTTCATTGATTGTAATATGAGCAATCCAATATTCCTATCCTTACCGCTGATTAAATAATTGTGAGCATCTAAATTATGGTACAGTGTCATTGCCTCTCTCAAGTAGACACTCAGTATCAAAAACACGTCTGTATAAGTCACTTCAGGTAACCCTTTTGATGTTCTCTGAGAGAATATGTTAACTCAGAGCCTTATTTAAATGATCTGTTAATGATACTGAGAGTGCTTCAGGAACAGTTGCATTCTAATTCCTTTGTTATTGTTTACATGCTTGAAATGGTCTATACAAAGTGGTAGATGGGGATTTAGAAAGTAACTTTAAAGTTATTATTTAAATTATACTAATCTGATTACAATTTTATAGAAGTAATTAGTATCTCTAGTGGACAACATGATCACACAGGAAATCGACATGTACAGTAGCTTCCGAAAGTTCATATACCCTGAAATCAACCCCATAATTCTGAAGTACTGACCAACGCCATCCCCCATCAGACATTTTTGCCTTAATTCAAATGTGAACACTTTCTCCTCTGATAGCACATTGTGCAGGCAACCTCAAAGACACGGGTTCTGGTCTCATGGGAACCAGGAAGTAATCATATTCACATAAACAATGACAAGTGTGATTCAGAGATTGCATTTTCACTAAAAGATTTATTTTTTACTCCACTGACACATAGGTTTACAACTAAAAATACAACTCGCTTTTGGTGCCACTTTGTGGACATTTCACCTGGAATCTGGAGCTCATCCATGCCCTTACGTTGAACAACACTTCCAGCTTCGGCCACTGGGGGCAGTGATTCAAATTTCAGTAAACGCAGATCAATTTCAGCAGCAAAACTTTCTACTTACTGTTGCTGAAATCTGTGATCAGTCAGAATAATTCAAAAACAAACATGCAAGGCCACTTGCTATTCAACTATGCAACAATACATGCGATGCGAGCACGTTTGACCTTCTG
Source organism: Myxocyprinus asiaticus (assembly GCF_019703515.2). NCBI lineage: Eukaryota > Metazoa > Chordata > Actinopteri > Cypriniformes > Catostomidae > Myxocyprinus > Myxocyprinus asiaticus. Next base: position 3,724,400 of record NC_059358.1, on the reverse strand, counting down.
AAATAGATTGAGGGACATCATCCTCTGGCATGCCGCCACACTGCTCTCACCGGCTGTGACCCCGACTCACCCCGATCCACATGTGAGATGTGTCCGCCTCAGCCTCAAGAGTCTGTTTCACACTCATCTGCTTCATTTTCTCTCTTATTCTCTTTTGCCGGAGGGCAGAATGTGTTGCGGGGCTACAGGGGATGAGCGGAGCTTTGAGGCGAATACTGAGTGCATGTGGACCACTCGCTCACTTCATTACTAAGCTCAGATTATGAATAGATAGGTGTCAAGGTTTGTGTCACCTGCACTGTGTGCTATCTCTCTATCAAAAAGAGAAATCCTTGAGAACATAAAATAGGTCTTTGAGGTCAGGATGAAAGGGTTTTAACTTTTTCTCTTGTATGTATATATTAACTTGCTGTTTCTCCATGGTGAGTTGAACTTATCATGTTGATATCTCTATAATGTCTATTTTAGTTTTACTGGTGCTTATCAGTGTTTAATTGTTTTTTTTTTTATGTACAGTATGTGTGTATTATGTCCCTAACCAAAATCCTCATTGTTTTATGGGTGGTCAAACAGGAACTAAGTATATAAATATAGTTATAAATCTGCATATATATTAAAAAATTCTGAATATCTAGCTGTAATTCTGAATATATATTTTTAAATCTGAATATTTGCAAAACCAAAAATATAGTTATAAATCTGAAAATATAATTGTAAATCTGAATATATATTTACAAATCTGAATACTTGTAAATCTGAAAATATAGTTAGAAATCCTGAATATGTAATTGTAAATCTGAATATACAATATATTTATAAATCTGAATACTTGAAAATCTGAATATATACATTTATAAATCAAGTCTGATTATATAGTTGTAAATCTACTACTACATATTCTGATTTATAGTTGTAAATCTGAATATATAGTTATAAAACTGAATATATATTTGAATATATTTCAAAGTTTCAGTTTGGGAGTTCACATATTTATGAGATGTGGATTTCGATTTGATAATGTTTACATTATCTCCTACATTGGGAGAATTCAACCACTGTAGAAAAACAGATCTGCTATCAATAGCCTACTTTTTTAAAATAACAGTTTCCAGTGGGGGCACGGAAACAAGTGATAAAAGATGAGTTGTATCACAAATTAGTAGAGGCAGGTATTTTGCCTAGATCCTCAAATTGCATTTAATTTAAAAGAGCTTGATTTGGTGTTAAAGAAGCAGGAACATGAGACCCAGCTGCTTCATCTGAGAGCTCTTGAAATTGAAGCAGATCATGACATTAAATTGCATACAGTACACTTGAGCTCGAGGCTCAAACCCTATGCAGCAGGCTGATTCCAACACATCGATCTAGACCGCCTACCTCTGGTGTCCTCGAGGTGTCAAAATCTGACTTCGATGCAGGTAAGTACATCAAATTGGTACCGTCTTTTCGCGAAGCAGAAGTAGACTCTTATTTTATCTCTTTCGTACATGTCGCCGCTAAGTTAAGTTGGCAGAAAGACATGTGGGCTTTGTTGCTACAGTGTAACCTCATTGACAAAGCTTAAGAGGTGTGCACAGCTTTGCCAATTGAGGAGTCATTGGACCATGACACAGTAAAAACAGCAGTCTTGAGAGCCTATGAATTGGTGCCGGAGGCATATCGACAAAAGTTCAGGTCATGTTCAAAGCAAGCAAACTTACGTTGAGTTTGCTAGAGAAAAGAAAACACTTTTTGAAAAGTGGTGTCTCGCCAGTAAGACTACCACTTTTGATGAGTTGCAAGAGTTAGACTTACTGGAAGATTTAAAAGTTGTGCACTGGAAAATATGAACAAAAAGCATCAAAGCTTTCTGATGCGGCTGTTCTGGCTGATGAATTTGTGCTCACCCACCGAACAGTTTTTTCTTCTGAAAGTCAAATGAAAACTTCCTCAACTAGTGAGTTGATAGGCAAGGAGATGCACCGGTTTAATGTTGGTAAACCTAGTAATGAAAGTAAAGCTGTCTCAAGAAGCACACAGAGAAAAGAGAATGCTTTTACTACTGTACCTTGATTCTAGCCATTTAATCTCTGACTGTAAAGCTTGGAAGCAGAAGTCCGTGAATGTGAAACCATAAGCATTGTGCTAGTACAGTCTGTACCTAATTTGATTGCTGCTGACACTTCATCGTATAACCCATTTATCCTGATGGGTTATGAATCTCTTTCTGCCAACTCTAATGTCAAACAAGTACAAATTTTAAGAGATACTGGGTCAGCTCAGTTTTTCATTCTGGAGGACGTTTTACCCTTTTCTGGTGTTTTCTATACAGGGGAGAATGTCTTAGTACAGTACGTGGTATTGAAATGGGCTGTGTTAGTGTTCCATTACACACGGTTAACTTGAAGTCTGACCTTGTTACGGGCTCCATACAGTTGGCTGTATGCAAAAAGCTACCCATACCTACAATGTCAGTCTGATACTGGGAAATGACCTTACAGATGGTAATGTCTTTCCCAGCCCAATTGTTGTAAGTAAACCTGTTGCATACGAACAATCTGATCTTTCTGGTAAGTTTCCCTTAGCTTTTCCGGCATGCTCTGTGACTCGTTCTCATTCAAGAAAGTTCAGAGATGTTGTTGATCTCTCTGATTCGTTCCTGACTATGCAACCTAAACCTGTAGAATGCGAGTTATTTGTTAAAACTGAAATAAACCCTCATAATAACTCCAAGCTCACAACTGAACTTCCTTCCAAGATGGGTAAGGAACATTTAGTTGCTGCTCAGAAGTCAGACCGCAAATTGCATAAGTTGACCGAAGTGATCTCCTAAAGGCTAAAGAAGGATATTTTTGGGATGAGGGAATTCTGATGTGCAAATGGGCACCACAATGTTCAGAAGGAGATGATTTCCAAACAGTGTATCAGATTGTTTTACCCTCAAGTTATCATTCCCAAATTCTAAAATTAGCCCATGAAAATGTTCTTTCTGGACACCTTGGTGTCACGAAAACGTTTCAGCGTATCACTAAACATTACTACTGGCCGGGAATAAAATCCACCATATCTAGTTTCTGTCACTCGTGTGATGTCTGCCAGCGTGCAGGCAAACCAAATCAAAAAGTGCCTATAGCTCCCCTTAATCCAATACCTGTTGTAGGAGAACCGTTTGAGAGACTGGTAATTGACTGTGTAGGGCCCCTTCCTAAGTCATAACACGGACACCAGTATACAGTGCATCCGGAAAGTATTCATAGCGCTTCACTTTTTCCACATTTTGTTATGTTACAGCCTTATTCCAAAATGGATTAAATTCATTATTTTTCTCAAAATTCTACAAACAATACCCCATAATGACAACGTGAAAGAAGTTTGTTTGAAATCTTTGCAAATGTATTAAAAATAAAAAAACAAAAACAAAAAAATCACATGTATATATGTATTCATAGCCTTTGCCATGACACTCAAAGAGTGAGCTCAGGTGCATCCTGTTTCCACTGATCATCCTTGAGATGTTTCTACAACTTGATTGGAGTCCACCTGTGGTAAATTCAGTTGATTGGACATGATTTGGAAAGGCACACACCTGTCTATATAAGGTCCCACAGTTAACAGTGCATGTCAGAGCACAAACCAAGCCATGAAGTCCAAGGAATTGTCTGTAGACCCTCGAGACAGGATTGTATCGAGGCACAGATCTGGGGAAGGGTACAGAAAAAATTCTGCAGCACTGAAGGTCCCAATGAGCACAGTGGCCTCCATCATCCATAAATGGAAGAAGTTTGGAACCACCAGGACTCTTCCTAGAGCTGGCTGCCCGGCCAAACTGAGCGATCAGGGGAGAAGGGCCTTAGTCAGGGAGGTGACCAAGAACCCGATGGTCACTCTGACAGAGCCCCAGCATTTCTCTGTGGAGAGAGGAGAACCTTCCAGAAGAACAACCATCTCTGCAGCACTCCACCAATCAGGCCTGTATGGTAGAATGGCCAGACAGAAGCCACTCCTCAGTAAAAGGCACACTACAGCCCGCCTGGAGTTTGCCAAAAGGCACCCGAAGGACTCTCAGACCACGAGAAACAAAGATTGAACTCTTTGGCCTGAATGGCAAGCGTCATGTCTGGAGGAAACCAGGCACTGCTCATCACCTGGCCAATACCATCCCTACAGTGAAGCATGGTGGTGGCAGCATCATGCTGTGGGGATGTTTTTCAGCGGCAGGAACTGGGAGACTAGTCAGGATCGAGGGAAAGATGAATGCAGCAATGTACAGTGACATCCTTGATGAAAACCTGCTCCAGAGCGCTCTGGACCTCAGACTGGGGCGAAGGTTCATCTTCCAACAGGACAACGACCCTAAGCACACAACCAAGATAACAAAAGAGTGGCTATGGGACAACTCTGTGAATGTCCTTGAGTGGCCCAGCCAGAGCCCAGACTTGAACCCGATTGAACATTTCTGGAGAGATCTGAAAATGGCTGTGCACCGATGCTCCCCATCCAACCTGATGGAGCTTGAGAGGTCCTGCAAAGAAGAATGGGAGAAACTGCCCAAAAATAGGTGTGCCAAGCTTGTAGCATCATACTCAAAAAGACTTGAGGCTGTAATTGGTGCCAAAGGTGCTTCAACCAAGTATTGAGCAAAGGCTGTGAATACTTATGTACATGTGATTTTTATTTATTTATTTATTTATTTTTATAAATTTGCAAAGATTTCAAACAAACTTCTTTCACGTTGTCATTATGGGGTATTGTTTGTAGAATTTTGAGGAAAATAATGAATTTAATCCATTTTGGAATAAGGCTGTAACATTACAAAATGTGGAAAAAGTGAAGCGCTGTGAATACTTTCTGGATGCACTGTATATTAACAATAATGTGTACTGCAGCCCATTACCCCGAAGCTGTACTGTTGCATGCATTGAAAGTACAGGTAGTGGTGAAAGAGGTGGTAAAATTTTGCTCAACAGTAATCCAAACATATCAAGGATCTAATTTCATCTCGAAAGTATTTGGGCAGATGTTGAAGGAGTTAGGTATAACGCACCGCATGTCTAGTGCATACCACCCCGAGGAGTCACAAGGAGTGCTAGAACGCTTCCATCAAACCCTCAAGTCTTTGCTCCGCACCTTCTGTATAGAGACAGGAAAAGACTGGGTGCATGGCTTACCTTTACTCATGTTTGCTGTGAGGGAGTCTGTACAAGAATCACTAGGATTTAGTCCTGCTGAACTTGTGTTTGCACACATGGTTTGAGGTCCCTTGAAGATGCTAAAAGAACAGTTAGTAGGTAAGAGTAACGCATCTGTTTCTGTTTTGGACTATGTCAGTTCATTTCTCGAGCGTCTTCACAAAGCTTGTGAGGTTGAAAAAACTCATCTCGCCGTGACACAGTCTAAGAAGAAAACTTACTTCGACAAGAAAACGCTACAGAGAGGTTTTCAGCCAGTTGAGTCTGTTATCGTGTTACTTCCTGTTCCTGGCTCAGCTCTTCAAGCTAAGTTCTCTGGTCTTTATGACATTGAATGAAAACTTTGTGACACAGACTAGTTGTTAGTCTGTGCCTGTTTGTTAGTACGCCCGATCGCTGACGTAAGAAGAGAATATGCCACGTTAAAATGTTGTTGCACTATGTTTTGCAAGAAGTACCTAAGTCTACTCTTCCTTCTGCGCACATATCTGCTATTCCTTGTAGTGCTATATCTCCTGTGTACATTCCTGAGGAAGACGGTTTAGTGTTAAGTAAATCTCAATCCCCTGGCATGTGTTTAAACAATTTGACTATATTGGGTAGTCTGGAGTTGCATCTATCTTATTTGTCTGAGAATCAACGTAAGGATATTGTAAAGTTGTTGCAATAACATCCCACCTTGTTTTCTGATGATCCTGGAAGAACAGATGTATTGTATCATGACACTGATGTAGGTAATTCTATCCCCATAAACAGCACCCGTACAGAGTGAACCCTCACAAACAAGAGATAATGAAGACTGAGGTGGACTATTTACTCCAAAATGGGCTATCTATTCCCAGTCAGAGTCCCTGGAGTTCCCCCGTCTGGTAGTTCTGAAGCCCAATGCTTCCTTTCACTTTTTTACAGACTACAGAAAGGTAAACAGCCTCACAAAGCCCAATTCTTTCCCTCTACCACATATGGAAGATTGCGTGGATAGTGTTGGTGCTTCAAGGTTTGTCACTAAATTAGATCTACTAAAAGGCTATTGGCAAGTCCCCTTAACTTCACATGATGGTAAAATCTCTGCATTTGTAACCCCTGACAACTTTCTGCAGTATAACTGTATGGCCTTCGGAATGCAAAATGCACCAGCAACATTCCAGCAGCTCATGCAGAAAGTTTTATCGGGGTTGCCTAGCTGTGAAGCTTACTTAGACAACGTCATGGTCTATTCAAGTGATTGGGAAGACCACATCCATAGCCTAGAGAATATTTTTACCCATTTGGGTCTTGCTCAACTAACCCTTAATTTGGCCAAGTGTGAGTTTGCTAAAGCCATGGTAACGTGGTAAACAAGTGGGTCAGGGTTGTGTAAATCCTTTTACAGCTAAGGTAGCAGCTTTGATTGAATTTCCTACTCCTAGTACTAAAAGTCAGTTATGTTGGTTTTTAGGAATGACTGGATACTATCGTGGTTTCTGTAAAAACTTTGCAACAATAGTTTATCCCTTAACTGTCCTCCTAAGTACTACAAAAAAAATAGTTTGGAGTCCTCAGTATGAGTATGCTTTTGTTGCCCTCAAAGACCTTCTCTGTGGTGCTCCGGTCCTATCAGCCCCTGACTCTTCTCTTCCATATAAATTGCAAGTAGATGCAAGTGCAGTGGGAGCCGGTGTGGTCCTGTTGCAGGAAGACAGTGCTGGAGTCGAACACTCAGTCTGCTACTTCTCTAAGAAGTTCTCTAAAAGCCAACAACTACAGTACCATCGAGAAAGAGGCTCTCACACTAGTGATGACACTCCAACATTTTGAAGTTTACATGGGAGGTAGTTGTACTCCTCTTATTATATATACTGACCATAACCTTCTCATTTTTCTTTCACGTATGTCCAGCCTGAATCAGCATTTGACATATTGGTCACTGTATCTTCAAGAATGCAACTTGGACATTCGCCACAAGAAAGGCTCTGAAAACGTGGTGGCAGACGCATTGTCCAGAACCTATGTTACTGATGGTAATTAAAATGTGTATTTTGTACAAGCCATGGGTTGTAAATTTGGTGATGGGGGTGTTGCGTCCTAGGGTGTAATTCCTTTATTTGTTTATTATACGTCTGCTGTAAGATACCTTAAAATTTTTTGTATATATGTGGTGGGTATTGTGGCAGTGTTCTGGTGTTGTTTCGCTCTCTCTCTCTCTCTCTCTCTCTCTCTCTCTCTCTCTCTCTCTCTCTCTCTCTCTCTCTCTCTCTCTCTAAATCCAAGCTTAATGGCTCCAGCTGACTCTGGTTACCATCAACTGCTGGTCTGCTCTGATTGGCTGCTGCAGGGAGAGCCTGTGGATAAAACTGGAGAGGAAACTCACTTTGGAAAGGCCTTTTGTCTCCATGCTGCTGAGACTCTTTTCTTGCCCCATACATTAGCTAGTGTGCTAATGCTATTGTTACATGATGTTTTTATTCTTGTTGCTAACTCTGTTAGTGTAAACATTGTTGTTCAATAAAGTAAGCTTGTTTCTATTCTCTGTTTTACTCACCAAGTGTACATTGTTACGTAGGAGCGAGTGATTTAGTTATAATTATTTTCAGAAGCAGTAGAGTGGTGGATGTCATTTTTGTTCATGTTAAAAAAAAATCCTGTTTCTTGGTTAGAAAGGGAGTGAGGGAAGAGTTTTGTTGCATATTTGATTGTTATTTCGAAAGCTTAAGAAGTCCTCACTAAAAGTCAGAAGAACTTTGTTATTTTGGCCTGGTCCCCTTCTGAAGCCCTTTGGAAGCTTCCCTTTTGTGTTTGAACTTGTAAATAAATCTTACTTTTGTATTTCTAAACTGTTTTTGAGTTCTGGGACAGGAGAGGAAAGTTCTTGGTCTTGCTGTTATTATTTTTACTTTTTCTTTTCCTTTCTTTCCTTGTTACCCCTTTCCCAGCCCCTGGACTGTGGAGGACATAATTTATAAATCTGAATACTTGTAAATCAGAATATATAGTAATAAATCCTGAATAAAGTGTTGTAAAACCAAAATTTTATTTATAAATCTGAATATATGAATTCTGAATATAGTATATGAATAAATTATTACAAGTCTGAATATATAGTTGTAAATCTGATTAAAAGTTATAAATCTTGAATATGTATTATAGCTTACTGTTGTACAGTATATTCACATTTACTAGTACATATTCTGATTTATTGTTGGAAATCTGAATATATAGCTGTAAATCCTAACTATGTTGTTGTAAATATATAGTTGTAAATACAAATATACATATAAATCTGAATATATAATTGTAAACACTAATATATAGTTATAATTCCTCAATATATAATTATAAATTTGATTATGTAGAGTAAAATCCTTCTGAGAGGAACTCATGAGGACATCTGTGAGCAAAAACAGGTCTATGGCAAAGCTTGCGCTAAGCTACTGAAACACTACTTGGCATGCTAGCTTTAGCTTGACTCCTACTGGCAGTAGCTGTTCCTCAGAAGAGGCTTACAATGTGCTGAACACAATTCCGGGCTTTAATTGGGTGTAACAGGAGACAGACTGGGCTCACTCTGAGGATTGTCCAGCGCACGGTGCCAGCTTTGTGCCAGCTACAGGTGCAGATGATGCCTGCAGAGCGTTGCTTAGATGCTCAGGTTATTTCCTCCATGTCAGGTTTTGACCATACAGGTTTTCAAACCACTTGAATTGCCCAGGGGGATGTTATATGGCTCTCTATTAGAAAATAAGAAATCAGGAGCAATGGAGAGAGAGAAAAGAGACTAAAACTGAAGAATGGTCAATGGTAGACAGGATGGAGCAGCAGTCCTTTCAGTGGATGTACATTGAAAGAGTGGATGGGTGGTATACTGAATTTTGTTTTGTTTTTGATTTTTTGTGAATTATAAAGGTATTTACAGTTTCAGAAATGAAGGGAGACAGACAAGTTTTATAAAACAATCAGTTTATTTGCAGATTAAAACAGTTTTCTTTAGTAATTCAAATTATAAACAGTAAATGCTAAAAGTTATATTCATTATTAATAGGAGTGTATGTTTTACGTAATGTTCTGTTACGTGTGTGTGCGTAATTAGTCATTCCTTTACGCACCTGCGTGCCTGCATCGCCATGCGCATGCACAGAGAGAACACTCGTGAAACGCTTTACTTGAGATAAAGGGCCATTGGTGAAGCATCGCATCTGAGTTGTTCCTTCTCTCATTATTCTTCTTTTTCAGGTAATAATGCAATAAACACCCATCACACTACCTCAAACGAGTATACACTGATGCATGACAGTGTGGCCTCTGGAAGGTAAATTGTTGGCAATTCTAAGTATTCACGAATTTAAACTTTCAGACATGATATTATTCAGATGAATATGCAGATTTGTTTTATTTATTTATTTTTATTTTCCCCTTTTCTCCTAATTTGGAATGCCCAATTCCCACTACTTAGTAGGTCCTCGTGGTGGCGCGGTTACTCACCTCAATCTGGGTGGCGGAGGACAAGTCTTCTGAGTCAATCCGTGCATCTTATCACGTGGCTCGTTGTGCATGACACCGCAGAGACTCACAGCATGTGGAGGCTCATTCTACTTTCCGCGATCCACGCACAACTTACCACGCACCCCATTGAGAGCGAGAACCACTAATCTCGAGGAGGTTACCCCATGTGACTCTACCTTCCCTAGCAACCGGGACAATTTGGTTGCTTAGGAGACCTGGCTGGAGTCACTCAGCACACCCTGGATTCGAACTCGTGGCTCCAGGGGTGGTAGTCAGTGTCAATACTTGCTGAGCTACCCAGATGCAGGTTTGTGTTTAAAAATGTGTAAGAATTACACGTGTATGAATATTAAGTTGCCCATTTTCTAGAGTCATTACAGTAGTAAATCTATGAAGGTAAATCGGTTGTGAAACTGTAGATTTTAATTTGAGGATTTGTACAATAAATATTTATATTTGTAAGTTGAAATTAACACACACAGCAATGATGTGAATAATTGTAAAATAAAAATCTGAAGTTGAAATGTTACAATCTGCACCCACAGACAATAATCAAAAATAGACAAATAGTCACAAATGTGTAAAATGGCATTCACATAAATATCAGTTGTTCCAGCTCTTGTGATTGGTCACAGCTTATTGTACAAGTTCTCAAATTCAAATCTACAAGCTCTCGAATTTTGCAACCGATTTACCTTCATAGAATTCTCTGCTGCACTGTGAGCACGGAGAGGATAAAAATACTGCAAACAGGTATAAAAACGAATTAAAAAAGAAATAAACATGCGTAAACAAATCTGAATATACGTGATGTAACGTGAGTCATGACAATCAGACGTGTTGAGCGACAGAGACTGTTTGAACGATCATGAGCACTTTCAGCTTCACTCCCTTCAATATGCTCACTTGCTCTAAAAAAAATACAGTTTAGAATTTGTTGTGGGGCCCCTTGGATCTTTGGGCCCCTAGAATCATTACCACCTTTCACCCCACTAGCTACGGTCCTGGTGTCAGTCAAACATGCGCACTCTCCATGTGCTCTCAATATCTCATCAGTCTCTCATCTCAGCGCTATTCTGTGAGGATCCCAATTCAAATCAGATTAATGCTGGTCACATTACCACTAATCACAGCAATTACATTTTAACCATAACGGCACCGCGTCTTCACGCATTTGCTTAGTAATTAGTGATTTGTGTTACAGCAAATCACCAAAGACAGTAAACAAATCATAGATATTAATGATTTCTCACTGGAGCAGTTTTAGAGCTGGTAATGGATATATTTTTCTTATTTTTAAACATATCTCTGCTGTGTGTGATGCTCTCATGGTTTTTACTGCTTACCAGTATGTCACAATGACCGTTTGATATTGACAACAGAACTATTCATAACTGTTTCAAAACAAGTAAATGTTAGCAATTCACAATTAATGTAATTTTGGTAATACTTTATAAAAAGCTTCCATTTGTTAACATTAGTTAATGCATTAGGTAACATGAACAAACAATGAAAAATATATTTTTACAGCCTTTATTAATTGTAATGTTAGTTAATAAAATTACAATTGTTCATTGTTAGTTCATGTTAGTTCATAGTGCATTAACTAATGTTAACTAATACAACTTTTGATTTTAAAAATGTAATAGTATATGTTGTAACAAACATTAAGTTCATTAGTTCATGTTAACTACAGTAATGTTGTTAAATAATGTTAACAAATGGAAACTTTTTGTAAAGTGTTACCGCACTTTTACTGTGTGGGGCATAAACATATAACTGCAGCATATAACTTGCAAAAGTGTGGCAAAGGGCACTTTTAAAAAAATCGGTATTGGCCGATCTTAGTTTAAAAAAATCGGATATCGGTATCAGCCTCAAATTTCCTGATTGGTGCACGTGCACTATTACTTCTTACGCCTGTGAGCTGTGAGTTAAGTTTCATAGTGCCTTAATGAATCCAGCATGTGTCTTTACTGAACTTGAGCATTCAGACATAATGGATTAAGAGTATTATTGTTCAAGTAAATGTTTTCTTTGTCAATATTGATTTATTTCGCCAAAGACTATTCGTTAAATGTAATTTCACGTGAGATAATGAGTTAACAGTTTATGTCTTCCTAGTGACATGCTTATTTCACATTTGGTAAAAGGAGTTTTCATACAATGTCAATGTTTATACATGTTACATATATGTAATTGTATATTGTTATTGTAAAATGTTGTCATGTTACTGTGACATGCTAATGTTTACATGCAATTGTGACAATTGACTCGAGATAAAGCGCCATTGGTGAAGTATCATCTGAGTTGTACCTTCTTTCATTATTCTCCACAGATGGCAGATGAAAATACTTGGATTTTCTACACAATCACATTGTTTATGTATCTTTTATGCTGTTTTTTTTAATTTTTTTTAATTTTTTTTTAATTCTGGAGCTGGACAGACAGTCAATTTATTCAAAGACATGTTTTTTTTTTCTCCAGTTGTTGCTTTCAGACACCTACCGGTAGTTTAAAAACCCAGTTAAAGGAATATTCCAGGTTCAATACAAGTCAAGCTCAGTCGACAGCATGTGGCATAATGTTAATTAATTTATATTGACTGGTCCTTCCTTTAAAAAAAAAAAAAAAAAATCAAGTTTACAGTGAGGCACTTACAATGGAAGTCAATGGGGCCAATTTTTGGAGGGTTTAAAGGCAGAAATGTGAAGCTTATAATTTTATAAAAGCCATTACATAAAATCTTCTGTTAAAACTCATGTATTATTTGAGCTGTAAAGTTGTTTAAATTGTCCTTTTTACAGTCATTTTAGGGTTTGTTGACATTACATCGTCATGGCAATGAAGTTTAAAAACTGGCTATAACTTCACACAGAAAAGGTAAGTGAATTTATCATACTAAAATCATGTTTACACACTGTGGCAGACAAGCCTCTTGTTCGTTGGTAGAGGAAGCAGGAATTGGATTGACACTCAACAAGACTTTAATTACAACTTAAAACACTGAACTGGAACATGATAACATGACGACACACATACTCAGCTCTGTGTGTGTGTGTGTGTGTGTGTGTGTGTGTGTGTGTGTGTGTGTGTGTTTGTCTCCAGCACTCCCGACTCCTCCTCTTATCTCTCTCCCGCTGACTGGGCCGCTCAGCACCAGGCGCGCACACTCACAGCCCGACCATGTTTTCCTCTTCATCACACACACATTTTTTATGTGGCTATACATTTGAAATAATGAGTATTTTAATGTTTACAGTTTGGCCCCATTTGCAAGTGCCTCACTGTAACCCAGTGTAACGAGGAGGAGGGCATGGCCGAGCTGTGAGGACGCACGCCTGGCACTGAATTGTCCTAATCAGCCGGGAGGGGGATAAAGACGTGCCAGGGAAGCCAGTTCGAGAGAGAGATAGAGAGAGAGAGAGAGAGAGAGAGAGAGAGAGACACAAACGGCCGCTGTGTGTGTGTGTCCATGTTTCTTTAAGTTCATTTATGTCATTTATGTCAAGTTATGTTGACCGTTCTGCCAGTTCCCGCCTCCTCCTTGCCCATCGTGAACTCTGTTACATTGGTGCCGAAACCCAGGAAGGAGGAGGGATGCACTGTCGTTGAGTCCTCACCACTGCCGTCCGCCAGGGGAGGAGCCGCAGCCATCCGCCAGGGGAGGAGCGGCTGCCGTCCACCAGAGGGCGGAGGAGTGGCTGAGGACCAGGTGACGGTCTGTCCGGGGACCGCCGAGTGAGTTTTTCTCTCTCTCGCTCCTCTTTCTTTCTCTCCCCCTCGCTGTTTCCCTCTCCCTCCCCTCATCTCTCCCAGGGCTCAAGAGAGGCGGGGAAGACCTGCCGGCAGATGGACGGCCGGAAGGGCAACACCTCTCCTCCAGGAAGGAGGGGAGTACGTCATGCCGGAGGTTTCCCCAGCCTGAATCGGGCGGTGGAGTAGTGTGACGAGGAGGAGGGCGTGGCCGGGCCGTGAGGATGCACACCCGGCACTGAATTGCCCTAATCAGCCGGGAGGAGGATAAAGACGAGCCGGGGGTGCCAGTTCGAGAGAGAGAGCGAGAGAGAGAGAGAGAGAGAGAGACATGGCCGCTGTGTGTGTCTATGTGTTTATATTTTAAGTTTATTTATGTCATTAAAGTTATGTTGACCGTTTTGCCGGTTCCTGCCTCCTCCTTGCCCATCATGAACTCCGTTAAACCCAGATTTTTCCTTTTTTTTAAAGAAAAGGAAGGACAAGTCAAAATTAATTTCTGTGGTAATTAATTAATTTCTCAACATTATGCCAGAAATGCTGCCGATTCAGCTTAACTTGTATTGAACCCGGAATGTTCCTTTAAATTCGAATCATTTTTGTGAATTCTACCCTTTAAAGTACACATAATTTTGTTAAAGCTCTCAGAAAAAACAAGCAAACATAATCAAACCACACTAGCATACGTTCAGGCAAGAGTCAACTATAGTATGAAAGCAGATTTTTACCTATAAGTTTAAATGTGTTCTTTGGACAAAGCCATTTTTTATGAAAGTCAGGTCAGGGCATGTTGTCACATGTGTTTTAAATAGTATTTTTTGGTCATTTTTTATATATATATATATATATTTTGGTACAGTACCTTTTCCATTGTTGTTGTTTCATAAATTATTTTGTATATCATAACTGGTTTATCATTAAAATTCCTGAACAGCCTGTAAGAGGCTGTTTAATGCAGGCGAAGACTTAAAGAGAGGCATAAATTTTGTTTTGTTGGTTGCGATGGGGGTGATGGGAGGACATTAAACCTGTGTTCACATTAAACCTGCTCCAGTGGTTTAATAGCAGCTTCCCTTGTGACGACTTACCCCATATGGTGTGACAACATGCCCCAATAGCAGCAAAAGGCAACAACAACTACACGTTGAACAAAAGGTCAACGTGTATTTTAGGGTTGCTCCGATACCAAAATTTTGGCTTTGGTAGGATTCCAGCTGAACTTTTATTTTGACAGACGTTTGAGTTCTTCCTTTTTTGACGGGTTAGTTGTATCAAGCTTCCCATTAATGCTGTAATACTCCTGTCGCGACTTGCAAGCTAAAATCTCCAAGCTGCACCGGAGGAGATTTGAGTGTTCACAACAGTTTATACACTAAACACACTGCATGAAAATCAAGCACCAGTAGTGTGTGTTGCATTTGTGCGTATGCACGCATGCGTGCGTGTGTATGTGTTGTGTGAAGTATATAGAGCAGAGCGGCACCTCTCCTTCATTCTGTAGCACACAGCGAATGGGACTGTATATTATTTAAATGACACACTTCTGCTGTTTAATGATCACACTTGGCCATATCTAAAATATATATATATATATATATATTTCGAATTGTCAATGATTTCATCTCAAAACTTTCACATCTCATTACATTTTGCTAATGGCAACATACTGTAAAATGGTACCAAAATTAGCAACAAGATGATATCGTATCATTTAAATTTTTTTGGTATCGTGATATTTCGTTAGTACCAGTATACCGTGCAACCCTTGGTGTTTAATGAACCGTTTTTCCTGTGTAAGAACGGTGAAAATGTTTGTTAGCTTTTTTTGTTTCCAAGACTTGACAGCTCCTTTAAAGCCTCGGCACACAGCAATCATGTTTACACACTGTGGCAGACAAGCCACACAGGTCTTCTTAGTTCAGTGGTAAAATTAGGTCAAAACAGCTGAGCAATGGTATAGTGTTTGTGAACATTTAGACACAAGCTGTTTAATAGCCGGTAAGAAGTTTTCCTGAGAGTTCGCCTAGGCAAGCTGTTATGAACCACAGAAATGAACGCAAAAACACCTTCATTTTGGCCAGATTTTGTTCTAAATGACGTCCTGTTTGTTCTTCGATTTCGTAGGAAGCGTGCAGGGGTCTTAAATGTCACTTTCCCTTTTTCCTATGCACACCAACAGTCTCACAGCACTGCCAAAGTGTCTCAGTCAAAAAAAGAAGGCCTTGATCTTGTCAGTCACCCAGCGATACTCTCAGATTTGGCCTCTTAAACGGACTCTCGCAATCTCTCTTGGTGCACACGGCACCATTCATGAAAAGCATGTTTAAGTGCAGTTGGAAGCGATGACAGGCCTGACTTTCACTGTTGTTGTGCACTGTGAGTAGAGAAACAGGCCAAATTCTGCAATAGTGGGGATTTGTGTGAAAAAGCCAATAACAGCAGGCCTAAGCCCTCTACTCTCTTCACGGACACGTAGAGGTCACTGCGCCCATTCACACACCAATTTACATTGATCAGCTCACCCAGTGTTGTTTATGGTGTTTATCTGCTCAGGTTCTCCACTGCAAACCAACTATAAATCACCTAAAGATTCAATCTAAACGGTAGGAAAAAAATAGTTCTTCTGGGAAAATTGGAGGGAAATAAATAAGCTTGTTGAATCTAGTTTAACTCATTCTTGATAAGAACCTCAGTCACCATTTAATTGCATGGATTAAAAAAAATAAAATAAAAATGCAATGAAAGGAAAGTGAATGGTGACTGAGGCTAACATTCTGCGTAATATATCTGATTTGTGTTCCATGCTAGAAAAAATAAATAAAAATCATATGCCTTTGGAAGAAAATGAGGGTGAACAAATGATTCGAGAATTTTCATTTTTCAGTAAACTATTCCTTTTAACCGATTACTATTCTTTTTTCTATTATAAAATTAGCTACATGTCAATTTATACTTGGAAAGTCATAATTATAAGATACTACGTCATATTTATGAGATAAAAAGCCATAATTATAAGAGCCGGTTTTACCGACTGAACTGAACTGTCGTTATCGGCAAAAATCTGTGCCGATAGTTTTTTCATCATTTCTTCATTTCAAAATAAGAGTCCCCTGTATATTTTGGGCTTGTTTATACTTAAAAGTCCCGTGTTATGCACCAACTCTTGTTTTTTTTTTTTGTTTTTTTTTAAGGTTATTACTGGAATTTTGGTTGAACAATAAACTGCATCTGAGATTTTATTAATTTTGAACTCTTTGTCTGTGTCCGTCATAGTAAGAAAGAATAAGATTTTTTTTTTTTTTTTTACATTCTAAAAATCTATTTTAAAAACTATCAGCCGATTAATTGGTGACCTCTGGCCTTCCCCACCATCGTAGTTATCGGTATTGGCAAAATCCACTATCGGTCGACCTCTAATAATTATGTGATACTAAGTCATAATAATGAGATGTTAAGTCATTAAGTCAAGACTTAGTATCTCATAATTATGACTTTTTATCTCTTGAATGTGACTTTGAATCTAAACATGCTTTTCATCTCAAAATTATGGCTTTGAATATAATAATAATGACTTTTATCTCAATATGTTGACTTCGAATCTAATAATTATGACTTTTTGTCTTAGAAATAATTACTTTGAATCTAATAATTGATTTATTACTTCAAAATTATGACTTTGAATGATAATTATTTTTATCTCAAAATTATGACTGAATCTAATCCTTCTTTTTTTTTCTCAAAACGATGACCTTAAATCTAATCATTTTGACTTTTTATCTCAACAATTTGTCTTTAAATCTAATAATTCTGACTCTTTTTACTGAAAAATTATGACTTTGAATCTGATAATTATGACTTTTATTAATCTCAAAATGCACTTAATATAAGAATTCTGTCTTTATTTTTTAAATTGACTTTGAATCTAATAATTATGACTTTTATCTCATAACTTTGACTTAGTATTTCATAATTATGCATTTTAATTAAAGCATTTGTTTTTTTCATGTGGCGGAAACATATATTTCCAAATTAAGTTCAACCTGCCTGTTATCCCACAATTAGCTAAATAGTAGCTAAATATTAATATAAAAAAATCCCATCTGACGAGTGTTTTAAATGTTGTCTGCTGCCAAGCTGTTGCTTCTCGCTCAATTAATAATCATATGGTAGTTGTTTCAATGGAAATCTGGAAAATTACCAACTAAATTAGGCCTCACCTTCACTTGTGGTGGAGATGGCATGCTCGGCTGAAAAACAACACCTGTCATGTAAACATGTTTGTTTGCTGCTGAAACGATAGACAAGTGAAATTGATCCACCCAATTAATACATTTCTTGTCTTGTTAAATAAAGTCAAATGGTAAGGAAATTACTGTATCTTTTAACCAACTAACTCTTTTTACTGAAGCATTTTTTTTTCATTCTTATCATATAAATATATCTTAATAGAATAATATAATGTATCTTTCCATTTAAACTCTTAACCTCAACAGAGCAGCGCTATAAGTGTAGCAGGCAGCCGCTAGAAAGTAACAAACTCAGACTGTGGTCTTTTTGGTGTGTTGCAGATTAACAAATTAACAAATTAACCATTATTGAGAGGAGAGAGAGATAAACGGGGCGAGTGACAGAGTTTGGAAGCTTAAAAGAGAGTAAGAGAAGATGGCACGCCATTGATTGGCACTCCAGATGCTTTAGGCCAGACCTGAATCAGCACCAAAGACTTCGATTGGGCGAGCATTGACCAGGAGCTCTTGATGGAACTGTGATGCGGCCGGGACGTGTTTAATTAATGGGCAGCAGAACATGTCTGTTAGGAGATTAATAGGGAGGAGAGGAGCAAATGGAGGGGTGATGGGGTGAAAGGGAAAAGGGATGGATCAATAGATAAATTGAACTAAATGATGGCACCAACAATCACAAAGCAATAGTACTAATACCGATTGCATGACTAAAACGCTTTAATAGCTGTGAAATCGAGTATGTGTGCATTAGAGTTAAGGAAGAAGGGAGCAAATTATGAGGGGTGGGGGTAGTTAAATAAACTATGCTGTATGTTTCGTACTGCAGATTCAAAAGAACAAGCTCATATGAGTCATTTGTTTGGGAACTGCACTACACTGGTTGCGCTATAGATTCAAAAAAATCATCTCATAAAAGTCATTCATTTGGGAATCAGACTACACTGGCCGTGCTGTTTGTTTTGCACTATACATTCAAAAGATCTGGCTCATAATAGCAATTTGTCTAGGGAATCTGATTACACTGGTTGCACTGTAGATTCAAATGAACCGTGTCATAAGAGTATTTGTTCGGGAATCAGACTACACTGGCTGCCCTGAATGTTTTGCGCTATAGATACAAAAGAACAAGCTCATAAGAATCATTCGTTCAGATATTATACTACCCTTGCTGCGCTGTGTGTTTCATGCTCTAGATTTTAAGTCTTATTTACAAGAGTCATTTTTTCAGGAATCACGCAACACTGATCATGCTGTTGATTCAAAAGAACCAGCTCACGAGAATAATTTGTTCAGGAAATGGACTACACCGGTCACACTGTGTATATTGCGCTAAAGTTTCAGTACAGTGCTGCCTCTGAATAGCAGTGTAGGAAATACTGTCAGAATATTTTAGTGTGGTGTTTCATCTGCACCGGTTTTAAAAATTTTACTGGTTCAGAAATCAGAATGACAAATGGTTCTCGGTTTCTAACCCACCTTTAAGTACACAGTCTTTTACCTTTTTCCCCCTGAATTTTCAAATACTCTTTTGCTTCAAATCCAAGTTTGTGATGATGAATCTCTGAGCTGTTTGGTTTGGTTCAAGGCATAGATCTCTTAGTTGAAGTATTTTTTAAAATATGTATGGAGAAATTTAATGCAAGTAACTCCATTTAATTTATTCACCAAATTTCACCCACACACACAAAAAAAAGAGTCTAAAATCAAACACTTAATCATGCAAACTTTTTTTGGGGAATTGGACCTCAATTGGAAATCAATGGTCAAGTTATCAGTGAAATACTGTATTTTTATATTTGAGTATATTTGTAATATACTCGCAAGGCCTTTCTTTACTCGATTATAAATGATGTATTCAAACAGCCAGAGATATTTTTCTCTGGCTATACTTTTTTCCTCTCCAAGGCCACCCAAATAGCACACTGCATCTCTGAACAAAAAGATATGCGCTGACTGTGATGGACTGTTGCATTCAGCAGGGACAATCCCCGAATCTCTGTTTTTTTCTGGGACTCACTTTTCCATCCAGTTTCATTATTCAGCAGACCAGCTGATGTGCCTGTTTCGGTGCAAGTTCTTTTGTTTAATCTACATATTATTTTCTGTTTTATAGAAACCTTTCCTGGAGAATGGCTGTTCTCCAGTGAATCTGAGTAAAACGGCCCATGACTGATAGGTTTACCATATCTTTGTCTCATTCTAAAGACTGAATATGCTAGAAGATATTGAGGTCTTTTTCTGGAGAAAAATCTGAGAAACTTGAGACTTAAAAGTTGATTTGATCTCCATTTAATCTCACTAATGTCTAGGAAAAACAATTGAGATATCAAAGAGATATCTTTTTTTTTTTTTTTTTCATCTGCCATTGTTTGTTTGATTGTCTTTGTCATGTCTCTTTATTTCCGTCATGTCCTTGTCTGTCTTTTCTGGTGTCTGTGTCTCTACATAGACCAATGCATTGGGCTGTAGTGAGTGATGTTGAAAGTAAGACTGGCCGGAGGTGAGCCAGACCAAGCCGGGAAGTTAATGAGTTGAGCGACCTTCATTGTGCCTGAAGTAAGACAGAACTGGAAGATATGTGGAATTTCCCAGCTAGAGAAAGTTCTTACAATGAGTTTCAAACTACCTCCCACATGATCAGTCTTTCCTACAAAGTAATAGTGCCGTTTGAATAGGCAAGCCTCTCTATTACTTTTGCTGTCCAATTTTTTTTTTTTTTCACACTGAAAAAATAAATAAAGAAACAGCTTGAACTGCTTTTGCTGGTCTCCCAGCCAGTCTTGGCTGATTTTTGAAGAGTTTTGTTCACTGTTTGCCTGGTCAGCCCAGAGAAAAAAAAAATGGCTGACCAGCTAAGCCAACTGAGCACCAGCTTTGTCAGATTGGGAAGCCATATTAAACTAGCTAAGACCAGGATAAACCAGCTATGACCAGCAAACCACCTCAGATTGATTTAAATGGTTAGGGTTAGGGTTAGGGTTTAGCAGGGGTTTAAACAAACCTCAACTTTACTGCCTGAAACATACTCTACACAAGTACTGTATTTAAACACAATTGCTCATAACAACACAAGAAAGGTGGGACCCAAGCCATATTTAGGGACTAGATGTCATACTTGGGGTGGCTCTTTTGATTTGGTAAACAACCATCTAGAAAAAAATTAGCAACCACCAGAACACTCTAGCAACTGTATAGCTAAAATCCTAAACATGCTAAAATCCTGTCAACCAACCACAACACCCTAGTAGCTGCAAAGCAACGCCCTAGCAACACCCTGGCAACCAAACATAACACCCTAGAAAACACCCACAACAGCCTAGAAACTGCAAAGCAACACCCTAGCAACCATCCACAACACCCTAGCAAATGCCTAGATCACACTAGCAACCGTAAAGTAATGCCCTATTAACCACCAACAAACACCCAGAATCCTGGCAACCACCCACAACACTCTTGCAAAACATAGAACACCCTAGCAACTGCATAACAACACCCAGACATCCACCCACAAAACCGTAGAACTGAATAGCAACACCATGGCAACCACCCACAACACCCTAGCAAACACCCTAACAAACACCTTGTGTGTAGCAAAATCTTAGTAACCACTCACAACATCCTGGCAACTGCAAGGCAAAATCCTGGCAACCACACACAACACCCTAGAAACTGGAAAGCAATGTTCTGATAAACCACCCACAAAACCCAAGCAAACAACAAGAACACCCTAGCAACTAAATAGCAACAACCTAGCTACCATTCACAACACCATAGCAAATGCATAGCAATGTCCTGGCAACAACCCACAACACCTTAGCAACCACCCAACACCTGCTAAGCAATGCTGTAGCAACCACACACAACACCCTAGCAACTGCATAGAAACGTTCTGGCAACCACCCACAACACCATAGCAAACATCCTAGTGTGACGCTCCTGTTCTCCTAGTGTGACACTGCACAGCTATCTATCAGCTGACTCCCGTTACACTAGCAACTACATAGCAACAACCTGGCAACCACAAACAACACCCTAGCAACTGCATAGCAATGTCCTGGCAACCAGTCACAACACCCTTGCAAACACACAGAATGCCCTAGCAACTGCATAACAACACCCCGGCAACCACCCACAACACCCTAGTAAACAACCACAACACCATAGCAAACACCCAAATGAGCCTAAAAACTGTAAAGCAACGCCTTAGCAATTGCATAGCAACACCCCTGTCAACCACCCAAAACACACTAGCGTTCATTCACATTTTCCTTATAAAATGTACAAATCTATTTTGCTTAATGTTATTTCTGCATTTGTAAATGTCACACAGACCTCAGGGAGGTGAAACTAGCTTTTTAAACAGGCAAGACATCAGCAAATTCTTAAAGCGCTGTTTGTCTAATGACTTTGCAGTTACTCCTGACTCTCCTTTTCCCCTATTTTGCTCTCTCTTTCTCTCTGTCTAACTCTCACCCACATCATGTTATTGATTTCGTCTGCCATTCACCATACAGCTCAAAGTCTTCACGATTTTCTTGCGTCCTACACAACGTTTGTCTTTGGATGATTGTTCTCTCTTGACATTGCTTTTCTTTGTTGCTGCCCCCAAATCAATCAAAGTTATTTCAGCTGGAATTGATTGTGCCATTTCGTATTGTAGATGCCACCGTCTTCACCACGCCTACATTTATCTTTATCTCGCTCATCTGTCGCTTCCTCTTCACTGTTCAAACTCATTCAGACTGTTTCGCCATTTTTTCTGCTTTTGTTCCACATGTGTTTGTACAAAAAGTGTTCAAATTACCGCTTGCAAAACTTGGAATTGTATTAGCCGACTAGTAGGCGAGTCAATGTTTACCTTATTTAAATGACTCCTCGCTGAAACGACCAACTTAGACCAATAGATTTTTCAAGCTGCTCTAGGCTGGCTTTGCTGGTTAGTGCTAGTTTGGTGCTGGACTAGAATTATGTATGTATTTATTTATTTATTATTTTTATTTATTTTTTGCAGATGAAACATATATAACCTTATATCCACTTCTAGTTTTTGTCAACCTCTAGACAACAGTTTTGTTTGTTCAGTGGTCTCGGAGTGATTTGCAAGAATGTTGGCTTGTGTTCAAACACTCCAAATGAACAAAGATAATTTTTTAGAAGTCCTCCGTGCAGTTCGTCTATAACGTGCTTTATGAACATGACACTTTCCAGGTTCACTTTCTATTCACAATTGTGCAATTTCACCTATATTTGGTCTTACAAGACACTATACAAAAATATAATAGGGATTATTAAAATATCACAGGGATCATAGGGATCATAGGGAAGTCCTTCATGAAAGAGTTCTCAGCCATGATCCAAATCAAACTCTGAGGTGAATAAGCAAAAAAAGTGTTTGAAAATGAGACAAAAAGACACAGATACAAGACTGGGTACTTAATGTCTTTCATGAGAGAATAAACCATAATCCCATGAAGTCAACACAGACCCAAAGAATCGACTAGTGGTAGAACTTGTTGACTACTAAGTGCAAACCCTAGTTTACATTTAGATGGACAGCCATTGCATGGCACATTTTTATATATTTAATGGAACTGCACAGAGTGACATTATGCATTTAAAATGTCATCACTTAATACCAATGATAACATCTCAATGTGTTCCCATCCAACCACATGCCACATTTCTGCCTGAAGAAGCACTTGCAATGACTCGCTTGATAGTGTATATCTGTAAATGTGCATCATTACTCAAACTCTACCACTCTACGTTGCTGTCCAGGAGCTGTTTAGTAACTTGCCTTTGGTCTGCAGTATTCTTCTTGGTTGAGACTGCAGGGAAATATCTTCTGGCTCCAACATGTTCTGTCGGGTTAGCGGTCTGATTGATGGATTCCTCAGACAGATCTGATAAACTGACCTGGATGCTTTGAACAAAGATGAAATTCTGGCAAGTACTGCCTTGCAATTCAATCACATAGGTAGTACCAGAGACTTTGTAAAGAGCAGGAGATGGAGCACTTGTAAAAAATAAAATAAAATAAAATAAAGTAAGAGAAACTGTAACGCTCAATATGGCATTTGAACAAATGGAAGTTCCACCTTTGAGTTTTATAGATGCATCGGCAGCACATATATGGACTACTTTTATGGTGTTTATATGGTGTTTTTTGTCCTTTTTGGAGCTTGTCAGCTTGACACTGAATTGAGAAAGAGGATACAGGTTTAGAAGGCATGAGGGTGAGTAAATATTTTTTGGGTGAACAGTTCCTTCAAAGGGACATTTCTGACACTCAGACACATGTGAAATAGTCAGTGTCCAAACCCATTTGAATGGCTGCCATGACAATTTCAGAATCAATATGACTTCATTGATTAGCGCATGCAGATTAAAATGCAGCATTGGGAGGGGCAGTTTGTTCCACTGTAGTAGATAACAACAAGGCATGTCAGCACATTTCATCAGTTGGATCCCATTTTGAATGCTTTCCAGCACTTTGTCAAATTATGCGAGTAAGTGTGCCATATGTTAAAACCGAGAACCCACAGAGGTGCATCATCAAAATGACAAATTGAACATTCTATGAAACGGGTGCCTGTTACAGTCTGATAGGGTGATTTTTAAAGTACATTTTTTCAAGATTTTAAACATACTGTCAAATAAATAATGTTGAAGTTTTTAAAGAAATTGCAGGATGCCATCTCAAGTTAATGGATTTGATTATATATTAGAATAATTATACCTTTAGAAAGGTAACAGAGTTGATGATAACAGGGTTGACAGTTTTACAGATTAATTTGACATTAAAAGTGGTGCTCAAGGTTGTGAAGCTATAAAGTTCTATTTAGAGAATTTAATGCTGATATTTAACTTAAAATATCAACTTTTATTTATCAGTTGTTTGCTATATTAAATCATGGTAACAGGGTTGATTTATTAAGATTGTGCCCTTTAACTTGATTGGAAGAGTTTTCTTCTTGAAAGGATGAAGTCAGTATGACAACTTTTTTATATGTGACATATTTAATTAATTGAGTTGAGACTAACGGGGTTGAAAGTTTTACTGTTTAATTTGACATTACAACTCTTGATCTCAAGGTTGTGGAACCGCAAGGTGATTTTTAGAGAGTTAATGTTGATATTTTTACAATTATCCACTTTTTAATTATCAGATTTTTACTATGCTTAATCATGGTAACAGGGTTGATGTTTTAAGATTGTTACCAAAACTTTGTTGTTTATTAAGATTACACTTCTTGAAAGGATGATGTCATTTATTTTTAATCATGACAAAGTTAATGGCATTTTAATATGTAAGTATATAATTATGCCTTCAGAAAGGTAACAGGGTTGAAAGTTTTACAGTTTAATTTGACATAAGTCTTGAGCTCAATGTCGTGATACTACAAGGTGCTTTTTACAGAATTTATGTTGATATTTCTACTAATATAAGTTTTTTAATTGTCAGTTGTTGACTACTAAATCATGGTAACAGTGTTGATGTTTTAAGATTGTCACCTAAACTTTAAGTTGTTAATGAAGAGTTCACTTCTTAAAAGGATGATGTTATTATGGCAAAGTTCATGACGTAGTTTATTCATGATGTAGTTCATTAATTAATTTTAATATACAGTATGGTAGTATATAATTATGCATTCAGAATGGTACAGGATTGACAGTATCAGGGTTGACTGTTTTACAGTTTAATTGATGTAAATCTTGAGCTCAATGCCATGATACAAAAATGTGCTTTTTAAAATAATAATAATAATAATAATAATAATAATAATAATAATGTTGATTTTCCACAAATATCAATTTTTGTTTTTTTCAGTTGTTGACTATACTAAATCATGGTAACAGTGTTGATGTTTTATGATTGTCACCTAAACTTTAAGTTGTTAATGAAGAGTTCACTTGAAAGGATGATGACGTTTTTATGACATAGTTCATAAATAGATTTTCATATATGTTAGTATATAATTATGCCTCCAGAAAGGTAACAGAATTGAAAGTAACAGGGTTGACAGTTTTACAGTTTCATTTGACATAAGTCTTGAGCTCAGTGTCTTTAACTTGTTTTTTCAAGAGTTCACATCTTCTATGAATGATAGTCATTATGAAAAAGTTAATTTTGTTTATCAAATAGTTCATTACTTTTAAAAAGAGAACAAATGATGGTAACAGGGTTGACGCATAAACTTGGGACACAACCTTAAAACTTTAAATAAACATTGTGCTGTAAAATAAAATACAAATATTTATAGAGAGAATAATGTCAAAAATACTAGCTTTAATTTGCATATATAAACTGTCAACCCTGTTACCTATCTAAGGGTATAATTATATCCTTACATTAAAATTCATTAGCTTAAGATGGCACACACAATTTGTTAACATTTCAACACATTATTTGTCTTATAATTGTTTTTAAGTCTCTAAAAATACTCTAAATACTCTCAAAATAATCAAAATGTGCATATTTGCAGACAGGACAAAAAGCCCTGCTCAAAAGAAGAAGAAGAAAAAAAAAAGAAAAAACAACATATAAATAAAATACAAATAATTGATTTGGGAAAACTGTAGGATCTTATGGGCAGAAGAATGAAGGATTTCTATGGAAAATTATTCGAATCCAGGATGTAAACTGATATTTTCCTTCCAAGTTATTCACTAAGACACAGAGGCCTGAAAATAGTCCATTAAAAGCTGCTCTGCTGAGTGTCAACCGTCTTGAGAACATAGAGAGTTCTGTGGACACACCAAAATTCCTCCTTGTCCAGGTTGTAAATCAGGAATGCCCTGAACGTTAATGGTCATCACATGACTTAAAGACTACTCTTCTGAATTAACCCCCATGTCATAAATCTAAAAGAAGTCCCTTTGTTTCATTAATTTATTAACACACGAACACTTAAAAATTAGACATTTTCTGTGTCGCATGCTAAAAAAACTCATTACTAAGACACAGAGCTAAAGCAGGCTCCTTATGATACCCTCATGTTTGCAATGGACAACACAATTCTAATACTAAGACATCTCATCTTAATCCATGAACATTTCACACAGTCACAGTACTTTGCTGACTTAACCCTCTAAAATGCACAGAATCTACCTTTTTGTACCAAAATGTACACAATACTTAGCCTTGCTAGATAATTCTGAAAATGTTGTTATGACCTTTAAAAACTTTGCTAACTGATGAATTGATGATTATAATCTTTAATCTTGTGTTAATGATGTCATATTACTAGAATTGTAACCATTCATGATAAAGCACATCATGTTTACTATGTTGAGATTCTTTCAGCATTTCAGAATGTTTGTTAATACATTTTTTATATATTCAGTTGTATCTGAGATATAAAAAGCCATGATTAAGAACTGACTATTTTGAGCGGGAAACGGTGGGGTCACATGGCAAATGACCATGTGACCCCACAAAAGACACTTCTGATTGGCTCAAGATACCTTTGGGGTGCAGCCAACCACAATAGTACAAAGCCTCCCCACCAAGGAAGAACACTCTCTTACTTCTTACTCTTACGCTCTTCTCAAGGCATTGTCTATAGACTCCATAAAGTTAAATTTCTCTGTACAGATCATTTCATTTACCTTATGTTACAATTTACTCACAAACCTGTTAGTCATGTTTGTCTATGTGTTTAGATTAGTAATAAAGTCTTGTTTGTATTCAAAGATAATTTGACTGTGTTATATTTTGATAAATAATCTCATCACTTGATTTTTTAAAAGATCTGTGCTCCAAAGCTTGAACCATATCTAAACATATTTGTGATATTATTTTCAATAGCCATGAGAATAGTATTACTCTAAAGAGGTCACAGCTGCGTCATATCAACTCAGCGTGGCCGAGTGATTAGACGTATACCGTAATTCTTTCAATGAGTGAATTAATCATAATTCCCTTAAGCTAACTCCTTATATATTAATTGTGATCGATACAACAAGCCTGTTGTATTGCATTTTAAATGGTGGAGAATCTTTATTCAGGTTTCTAATCTGATTATTTGTCATTTATACTTCTTATAATGGTGGTCGAATGCAGCAATTTCCATTATACAATTTCCTACATATTATTGGTGAAGGTACCGTGTACATTTATACTACCAATTTCCCTACATAACACAGAACAAATTGACATCAACTATGCATTCTTACACTGACATATACTGTTTGACTAATGGCACCTGTTTTATAGAAAGACCAAAATGCAACTTATCTGTTGATGCATGCAAGACATTTCAAGGAAGCTAGACAGAAAACAATGCATCTCTGGCATCCAGTTAATGATGTTAGATAAAAAAAAAAAAAAAAAAAGGTAAAGAGAAGAAAATGAATCAGAAAGACAGCGAGCGAGAGCAAGCGAGCCAAGCACATGATTAAATTCCTACATCTATTACTGCCCGGGCTTTGATCCATTTTCAAGGCTGCTTACTTTGTGCTGTACATTTTGAACTTTCCATCTTAAAAGGTGAATCTCCAACAGCTGTTTCGTCACATATTTAATATCAATAATTTACCCTGCCCTTGGGGAGAGCCAAAATTAAGAACACTCTCCTTTGCAGGTTAAGATATTAAAATGAAGCATTGACAAATAGCAGTGGGACAAAAAAAGTCATAAATGCAGTTTATTTTTGCTATTTGCAGCCTGAAAAGCGCTTCCAACCTGAGCAATGCAACTTTTATGTTGCTTGCAAAATAAAATGAAGTTGTCAGAATGCATGGCTTAAAAGACAGTCAAATGAGAATGATGGCTTTTGGCAAGAGAATGGCAACCAGTGTTGGGTGCATGGGGCATAGATTCTGGGATCCCCCCCCAATCAACCCCGCTGCAACCCCCCAATGTTCAAGCAAAATCTACGCCCTTGGTTGGGTGTAATCTGATTATAAAGTAATTAATAACTGAAATATAATTACTTTTTAGTCAAAAAGTAGTCGAACACATTACATTTTAAACTTTTGTAATCAGATTACAGTTACTGATGTTTAATTTAATTAATTTCTTTAAGTAAATGTCAATGGAAATGTAAAATGTAAGGACATCATTTAGATTACACATATTTCTCAAATAACATTATTTATGTAGAATACATTTACATTAATTATTTTAAAATGTATTTTTTAAGCATTTCTGTAACAGATGTAGAGTGTGCACCCCATAACGAGAGCATTCAAAACAGCATTTTGAATTTATTAAGTGAAAAAACAAAAACTTTATGTTTTTACAAAGTAACCTAAAGTTAATGTTATTAGTAATGCATTTACTTTTTTTTTAAGCTAACCAGCTAGTTACTTGCTACTACTTTACTTCCTACTATAACTATGTCTTAAAAAATATCATTCGATGTCACTGACCTGATGAAATTTGACACTGCATGCACAAAAAAACCAGGAAACTTTATTAAGAAAGTAAAAAGGTTGACTTTGAAACAGCAACTCATCACAGTTTTGTTGATTTGTTTTCAGTGTTTCAATTTCAAGGTGATTCACAGGCATGAAATGTTTATAAAAAATAAAAATCAACCAAAGCAACTGTGATCACAAAGTACAGCATATTCAACTGCGGCAGCCCGAACCATACGAAGGGTGCAAACCTTGAAAATGAAGATTAACAGTGTATAAATGGTTCCTCTCTGTAATAAGTACCCCTCTCCTCCTCCCCCGATGGCTGTGTGTTGTTTACTTCACACAGTATGGAGAGGGCATTCATTTAAAGGAGAAAGGAGGCTCCACATTTCAAAACACGGCTCTGTGCTTTGAAATTATTTTCTATCATTTCCCATAAGCTACCAACTATTCAACTCTCTTCGGATACTCAAGTTTCATTCTCTCTCTATTATAAGGCTTTAATGGGTATTGCCATTTCTTTCTTTCTTTCTTTTCCCCTTAGTTATGGGCAGGGTCAAAAATTAACATATGGCAAGCACTAAATGCGTGTAAAAATTGGCTTTGGCAAGTAAATAAAACTGAATTACTCACCAGTTGGCCAGCAGCTTTATTAAGAGCTGCTACATGAATTAAGATTCATAATCGGATACTTACTTACGTAAGCGACGTAAGTGAGTGATTCAAATCAAACAGTTAGATTTTGTCAGACTGATTCAAACTTGTGAACTTGTGACATTCTCTTAAAAATACTCTACTCAAAAGAACCAGTTCGAAAAAGTCATTTGCTCATGAATCGGACTACACTGTTCGTGCTGTTTTTGCATGCAGCCTGTCAGGATTCCTTAACAGAAAGACGTTTTCTTGCCATTATTTTGTGATACACTGTCTTTTTATGTCATTGCATTCATTTTAGACTGCAAGATCACAACCAAGAATTTTTTATTTAAAAAAAAAAAAAAAAAAATTATTTTATTTTTGTTCACTAGTGGTGCTGTAGATTAAGTAGCAGCGGACCGCCACTTATTAAAAGTGGTGCAGGAAGCACTTGATCATAGAGAACACAATGATACCAGTTTTTTAGTGGTATGCCATTTTGATTTTTGCTGTAAAATGCTGCATTTTAGCAACGGTTTGTTGTTTTGAAATGACACTTGGTGTCACTATTATAGCCCTTTTACATGCACATCTGCTGATAACTCCAAAAATAATTGTAGTTAAAAACTTTAACAAAGATAGAAAACTGCATTTACATGAGATTTTTAAATAATAGTTATTCTCTGCTTTTGACATCAAATCATGAAGAGGCATACTTGCGTACATTGGATAAGCAGGTAAGGTGTCTAAATGCAAAGCGAAATTGAGGTAATAAGCAAAAACATACCTGTTTTGATCATTTTATTCATAAGCGGTTAATGACCTTTCACTATCCCTTTGAACTATCCCTTTAAGGGGTGCCTTTAGCCCCATTGGGATTGATGGAAGGGTGGATGGATGGATAGATTCTTTCTTACATTTCTTCATTTACTCTTTCATTCTTCCTTTCTTTTTTCAGTGCCTACCCTCCACCCCTCCCCTTTTCTGTTTGGGCCTCTCCACGGGACAGTGATTACAAGTGAATGTCTGCTGCTTGTGTCATGCCAATTAATGAGGAAAGCTTTAGGCCTGTGTGAACGCAAAGAGAAAGCAGGAATGCCATCTCCATACATTTCCATACTAAATAGTCTAGAGATGCCTTCCCTCTCTCTCTCTCTCTCTCTCTCTCTCTCTCTCTCTCTCTGTGGCACTGCCATAGACTCTTATTGGCACATATACTGTATACTCTTGGCCCAGGAGCACAACGTTTCAGACACTGCAGAGCATTCTTGTGCTAAAGAATGTCTTCCGAGGAAAGATTGCTCCATGGTTTGTTGCCCAGTGATCCTGTGGTGCTGTCAGACTTAATGGTCCTATCATATTCACATAGGCAAAAAATAATTCAAATGATAATTATGTGAAAATTGCATTAGTAATTGAATTCCAGAGGGAGGTATCTTTTTTGAACAGCAAGACCTAGATTGTGAATTTGCACCTGATTTAAGAGAAAGCACTTTTTTGAAGGAAATATTCCAGATTCAAAACAACTTATGCTCTGTTAACAGCATTTGTGGAATAATATACAGTACCTTTACATATATAAAATAAGCCCACAATTTTATGACACTGAAATCATGTTAAAATGTCTAATATTTACATACAAATTTAGAAATGATAGAAATAATTTCCAAACAATGAATATACTTATATATATAAAATAATTATTTGTTTATTTCAGTCTTTGTTTAGATTATCATAGTTTTAAACAAACAATAATTTGTATTTTTATAATTGATTTTCATAGTTTAATATACTGTAGAATGTCTGAGTCTGGGACACAGTTAAAACAGTCAAATATAAACGGAAAAGATATTTCAAAATTACCAAAAATAAATGAAGGCATGGTAAAAAAATAAATAAAAAAATTCCAGTTCAGTTTTAATGAGACCTTCTCATAACAAACAAAAACAAAAAGTTTAAATCAATTGCATACAGTATAGGCTAATTGTGTCAATATAATTATTGGTACTGTAAGTTATCTATAAAATATCAAATATATATAAAATTAGTAGTGATCTCAACAAATCAAGACAGACATTTTTTCTTTTATCCACCAGGAATTTACTGACTTGAAAAAAGTGTATGCTATAGACCAACATGAGCGCAAATTTGCTAAAAAATTTTTGCATTATTGTCAAATCACAAAAAATGCTATTTGGCTATTGGTTAACATTATCCAATAGCCCGCATGGCATAAATTACATCAGCAGAAAAGGACAGTCATTTCAAAGGCAGAGCAAAGTTATTGATTTTTTGATAACGAAGACAAACAAGTTCCCCTTCTGTCACTCACTCGACGTTGTGTCGATGTAGTGACACTAGGGGTCGATCTTGAGAGCCCGAGACACCTTCAGATCTTGAGAAAAGGCCAATGAGAATTGGCGAGTAGAATTTGCATGCCACTCCCCCTGACATACGGGTATAAAAGGGAGGCTGGAATGTGGATTCATTCAGATTTTTTCTTCGGAGCCGAGCGGTTGTATTTCAGCGAGCTGAATACTACTACAGATCCATTCACCTCTTCAGAAGCGTGTGCTGTTGGATATACGGCGCATTCCAGCGGCTTTCTCTCCACTCTGTACTGCACTGCAGACTATGCCCCTGGGCGCTTCGACAGCGCTTTAAAAGAGTTTATTTCCTCTAAAGAGTATATTTCCTCTATTAGAGCAGACACAGTGACGTTGAACTTCTTTTTAAAGACGTGTCTTTTTAAAGATGCCCTTCCGTCTCTGTGCAGTTCCTGGATGCGGTCGTTACCTCTCCGCCTCTGATGGTCACGATCACTTTCTCACATGCCTGGGCCAAAATCACGCTGAGGAAGCGTTCGTGGATGGTTCATGTTCTCATTGCGAGAACATGACCATGGCAACGTTGCGGTCGCGACTTTCCTTCTTTTGAGGGAAAGCCACTTCAGCTGTCCACCCCGCTGGTCCTTCTTCCTACGGGTACAAGGCTGCCCTGGTTGACGCTGAAGGCGATTCAGGGGCTTCAATGGGTACGGTTCCACCGCGTAAACCCCCACGGACCACCCACTCCCCGGTACGCTCGTTTGCGCCCGTCCAGTTCTGGGATGAAACAGGCAGCTCGCCTCAGTGCCAGCCTAATGTCTCTTTCGGAGCTCGTGAGCCAGATGAGATGTCGATCGCTGCATCGGAGAGCATCTTGGTGATGTCGGATGCCGAGGACTCGACCGGGCTGCCACCTTCGGGTGTGGCAGCCCAGTCTGAGGCTGACGCGGAGCTGACTGCCATGCTTGCCCAGGCCGCTGCGAGTGTTGGGCTTGAGTGGAACCCTCTACCCGCCCCTGAGCACTCGTGGCTTGACGACTGGTTTCTGGGTTCGGCACGCCGCTCGCGGCCACGCCCCCTCCAGTCCCCTTCTTTCCGGAAGTGCACGACGAGCTGACACGATCGTGGAGGGCACCTTTCGCTGCCCGAACCCGATCCTTCAGTTCGTCCACTCTCACTACCCTCGACAGTGGGGCAGCCGAGGGTTATGCCGCGATACCCCAGGTGGATAAAAAAAGAAAAAAGAAAAAATTAGAAAAAAAAGGCGATCACGGCACACCTGTTCCCACTGAGAGCGACCACCTGGCGGAGTCACCCGGCACTCCCTTCCCGAGCCTGTAGGACGACATTGTCTCTGGCGACTAAAGCCTACAGCACTGCCGATCAGGCCGCCTCCACCCTGCACGCCATGGCCCTCTTACAGGTCCATCAGGCCAAGGCTTTGAAAGAGCTACATGAGGGTAGTTCTGATCCCGGTGTGCCACAAGAGTTGCGCTCAGCGACCGATCTCTCCGTGTGACTAAGGTCACAGTGCGCGCACTCGGGCAGACAATGTCCACGCTTGTGGTCCAGGAGCGCCACCTGTGGCTGAACCTGGTTAAGATGAGGGACGAGGACAAGGCGCGGTTCCTTAACATCTCCCAAGTTTGCCCAGCAGTTCTCAGCGGTGAAACAACAGATGGTGGCCATTCAGCACATCTTGCCCCAATGTGGCTCAAGAGTGCGCACCCTGTCTGTTCGCCAAGGGCGTCCCCCTGCGGCGACACAAACTCAACCAGCTCCACCCCAGCCTGAGCCCAGCCCTCAGCCCCAGCGTAGAGCCCCCCGCAGGAGAGGGACACCCCCCGCTTCTTGGCCGGCCACGAAGACCCCCAGGAGGGCTCCCAAGTGCCCCAGAGATGGGACACTCGAGGATTGAGACGTCTGCGGGAACTCCGGAGCTGATAGCCAGACCACTCCATCCCCCGGTGGAGGGCCGGGAGGAAAATCTTTTGTTCCCTTTTTCTTTTCTGTTCGCCACACCCCGTACGGGCTGTGGTACCCACATTGTCAAAAAAAGAGCAGTTTCCTCTCTCCTCGGGTCACACCACCAATGCTCACGGTTGCTGACCCCACGGTTACCGGACACTGAGTGCCAGCAGCCTGGGCCTCAAGAACGCAGCCCCCCGCCTTCGTGTGCCCCGCTGCATCACACAAACCACACCCCCGGCCTTACGCCAGGTGCATGGAGTGAGGTAAGTGCTTCGAGGGTCCCCTCAGCGCGGCTGCCTCGGGTCAGAGCACCGCTCCCCGACGTGGCAGTCCCTGCTCCCCCACGCCGTGAGGTCCCACTCCCAGGAACGTCAGATGTGATCCTTCCATTAGTGCCCCTTTCCCGGAGTTTGGACGTGTGGCTATCGCTTTCCAACCCATCGCGCAGGCTGGCCAGAACCATCCGACTCGGCTATGCGATTCAATTCGCCAGGCGCCTGCCCCGGTTCCGCGGCATTCTCTTCATGTCCTGCGGGCAGAGATCGCGGTCCTCCTACAGAAGGGCGCGATAGAACCTGTCCTTCCTGCCAAGGTGAGACAGGGATTTTACAGTCCTTACTTCATCGTTCCCAAGAAGGGCGGTGGGTTGCAGCCAATCTTGGACCTGCGAGTTCTGAACCGGGCCTTGTACAGACTCCCGTTCAAGATGCTGATGCAAAAGCACATTTTGATGTGCATCCGGCATCAAGATTGTTTCGCAGCGGTAGACCTGAAGGACGGGTACTTTCACATCTCGATTTTACCTCGGAGCCCTGCGGAGGCTATTGCCGTTGCTGTTTAAAGGCCCCAACCGAATCTAATTTTCTGTGGAGAGAAAAACGGCTGGCGCGGCCTGCTCCCATACTAGATACGTCTCCTTCCCCCCCTCAGGGTTGTTGGGAATTACATGACATTTTGGGGCATCTGGGGAGGCTGCATGCAGTCTGAGTGCATCTGTTCCTATGCTCACACTAGCTTGCCTACACCTGCATCGGCAGTTCACGTAACACAGTTCAGCCATTGTGGCATTTTGTATAGGGACCCCTAGTGTCACTACATCGACACAACATCGAGTGAGTGACAGAAGGGGAACGTCTCGGTTACTGTCATAACCTCGTAACGAGACGTTGTGTCCCTCTTGCCACAGGCTGAACTACACCGCTGTAATGGCCGGGACCTTGTCTCGGCTCCTCAGTGCAAAAACCTGAATGAATCCCTTTTATACTGTATGTCAGGGGGAGTGGCATGCAAATTCTACTCGCCAATTCTCATTGGCCTTTTCTCAAAGATCTGAAGGTGTCTCGGGCTCTCAAGATCGACCCCTAGTCGACCCCCTACATCGACACAATGATTTCCATCAGGGAACGGAGGTTACGACAGTAACCGAGACATTTTGTTTTTTGTTTTTTTTGCCCCCAAAACATCGACATAGTTTAGTTACCCTCTTTCTGGCCATTATAATTAAACATGCCATTTTTGCTGATATCCCTTTAAGACTACTTTGTAAACGCTCCATTTGCATGTGAAATGACTAACAGTTCTTTGCTACGCTTTCACATGAGCCATAGGTATGCTTTCGAGTTTAAAATAGATCTGAAAAGAAGGATCTGCAGAGCAGCAGGTGCTACACACAGACAGAAACTTTGACACAATTTTTACTCTTTTTATTAGTTCATCTTGTGTTTAGGAATGTCTGTCCTACTTCCTTCTCATCTCCTTGTGACCGGACAGGCCAAATTTCCTGATGTGTAAATGTGGGTGATCTTTTCATCTGTCTGATGTCAGAAAATTGGCAATAAATGCTCTTTTTTTGGACTTGCGAGGAAGTTTTGAGTTCTGAAAGTTAGAGTATGTTTTCATAGTGCAAAGAACTCTTTTATCTCAAAAGATCAAGGAAAATTTAACCCCTTTAAAGTGTTAAAATAAAGAATTCTGTCAATTGTTGTGATGAAGTTGACCTCTCTCAGAGACAGGACTACACAACAACTGTCCCATCCTGTCTGAGGACAGTGAGTAATGTTCTCTCTATTTTTTGCTCTTTCTGAGCAAACCCTTTTTAGTTTGGTCAGAGTCTTCAAAGCAAACAGAGCAGAAACAAAACATGAAACAACCCGAGCAGTGTTCACTGTAACATTCTTTATAAAAAACATTTGATAAAAATCATCTAATGCAGAACAATATGCACATGCATCATAGGGGATGTATGCCATTTTTGTCCCACCACAGTTTCATTTCTAACACATCTTGATAGAATTCTGTGGTGGAAATGATGCTAATGAAAATGACATTTTTAAAGTTTTTTAAATAAAATAAACAATCCTTTGTCTTGCTAAGGCTTAATTCATAGCTAACATTTTATGTATCCTAAATACAGACAATTAAATAATATTTTCACACTTTTTACATAATTTGGCAAAATTACAGCTTGATTGGAAATGATGCCCAATAAAAATATTCTGCTCACAAGTGATATTTACCTTGATTTTTCTTTGTTTTGCCTCATATTTCATCTCAAGCATGCTCTTCACTGACACTTTTGTCCACTTGGATAACAAGTGCACTAACTTTAAAAAAAAAAAAAAAAAAAATACTTAATTTGGGGCAAAATTGTTTGGTGTGGTGGAAATGATACCACAACTATGGGACAGTTGTAATTTTTGAAAAAAAAAAAAAAAAAAATGATAGAAATGATTTCCAAAAAATAAATATAGAAATGGTTTATTTATTTCAGTCTTTGTTTTAGATAATCATAGTTTTAAACAAGCAATAATTTGTATTTTTATAATTGATTTTCATAGTCGGAAAAGACATTTGAAAAGTACCAAAAATAAATGATGAAGGCATGGTTAAAAAAATAAATAAATAAATAAATAAAAAATAAAAATTTCAATTAAGTTTTAATGAGACCTTCTCATAACAAGCAAAAACAAAAGTTTAAATCAATGGCATATAGCAAATACGTCCTACAGTTTAGGCTAATTGTGTCAATATAATTATTGGTACTGTCAGTTATCTATCAAATATAAATATATATAAAATTAGTTGTGATAATAATGCATGGTCTTTGTGGGTTTACGTATTTTTTGTTTTGTTTTTTGAAAACATTATTTTTTTCCTCTTTTGTTCTGTTTGTTCTAGGATGTGGCTCTTATCTTGCAAATTGATCTGCACTTTGTATTTCTGCACAAGATTTCTCACGGCTTTAATTCCATACTGAAAATCAATGGAAATGTGGATGGACTCGACGTTGTCTAGGAAGCCAATCTGAAACCTCATCCAAAAATGGTTTAGATATTCAGACACGGCCTCAGAGGATTGTTATGAAGCTTTCTGCTCTTGGAGGAGTAGTTTAGGAGTGAGGGAATTTCAACAGAAAGATTACAATAATGAACCTAGGCAGGTCACAGAGACTGACAAAAATCTTGAAACAGGCATGATTGTAGTTGAAAATGTCTCAAGCGGTCACAAACAACATTGAAAGAATGAAGGACACTGGCTTTCAGATAGCAATCTTGAAAGGCAAATTATGCAGAGTTTGCTCTATTGAAAGCATTCTCTCTTTGAGAATTACGTCAAAAAGCAAACAGAAAGAGCAAATAGATGACAACTCGTTCGGAAGGTACACAACCAAACAGAAGCAAAGACAATTCCAATTAATGATTTTAATTAGAAATGAATCAGAACTATTTCAAAGACTTGCTGCATGAATACTCAATGATGCTCTGTACAACTTTTTGAAGTCTGTCATTTAACACAAGCTCACATTAAATGAAGCTATGGGCCATTAATGTGTGATAAATGCAGTGTAATAGGACAAAAACATATTCCATCTTTGGGAAAGCACATAAGATTTCTGCACCATTTCACAATTGATTTCTCTGTCAGATTGCCAAATGAACGTGCTGGCGTTCCATTGTGCTATGATGGGACCCACGTTTTTACAGAAGAATAGTACAGATCAGAGCATTTTCAAGCCAGAAACCAGATCTTACATTTGTATTAGATTTCAAATTTTATTCCATTTTTATTATTAAGGATTCGATCAAGCCTGCACAAGCACATA
Source organism: Myxocyprinus asiaticus (assembly GCF_019703515.2). Classification (NCBI taxonomy): domain Eukaryota; kingdom Metazoa; phylum Chordata; class Actinopteri; order Cypriniformes; family Catostomidae; genus Myxocyprinus; species Myxocyprinus asiaticus. The sequence continues at coordinate 3,686,350 of NC_059358.1, read as the reverse complement.
TATCAGGACATTATCTCTTGAATAGAGTCGAGTATACATACAGGGTGAATTTGGGTAAACTGGGCCATTATTTATTTAATTTAAACGTGACTTTCAAAAAGTTTGAAGGATTGTTCCAAGTTTATCCAAGTTTTGCTGATTGCCTTGTGGCATAATTTGGATCACCACAAAAAATAAATGATGGCTACTGTATTGCACTTAAAATGGAAATGTATGAGGCCTGAATTCTGAAAGATTTAAAAGCAGAAATGTGAAGCTTGTTCTTTTGTTGTAGCACTTACAGGAATTATTCTGAGAAAATCGTGGGTGCAGATGTCTAGGGTGCAATGGGGCTAAAGGCCCCCTGGAGTAAAAGACACTTTTTTGTCTTCTTCCAAAACACTAAATACAGTAGAAACAAAAACTGCCACAGTTCTTTCCTGAACACCTGTTTGTCACCGCATGCACTGCAAAATTCCCCTCATCCATGAGGGTGTCATGTGCAATATCTAAAGATTGATTTTGAGGTAACTTGATTTAACATTTTATACTTTTAAAATGTTGCAAATGTATGTAGTTAAAGAATAGGCGTAGATTAAGGTAGGGATGGTAGGGACATTTCAGAAAATTGGAAATGTCCCGACTAACATTTGGACAATTTTACCACATAGAAAATACTTAAAATTTTGTTTTTATTTTCATTGTAATGACTATTAAAGTTTCTAAGTATCATAATTCATGTGTAAATTATTGTCTGACTTCTGAAGCAGCGTATAATCGGCATTGTCACGTGGCACCGGTTACTTTTCTCAGCGCTGTTCAGGATGCACCAATCACAGTCGTTTGTGATTACTGCAGAAATATTTTACAAAAAACATTTTCTGGAGAATAGATGGACGGATTTCCATTTGTATCTTACATCCAATCCTTGAAATGAATTGATTTACAGTTTTTTTCAACTGCTTACACACAAAATCCTTACTTGTCACACAATTTCTGAAACCTGACACTCAAACACCAGAACCACACACCAAATCTGCAAAACCATACACTAATTCTCGGCCTTCGACTCAGTTTTCAATTTCATAAAACACTTTTTGCAAAACACAACACACAATTCTCTATGTAACACACACAAATCTAACAGGAAGTATCTTGATTTCCTTTTTCAAACACAACCAATCAAAATGCCACACTAATTCATCAGTGCCTCACACTAACTCCTCACATGTGCAAACACTCATTGCTTTACTTAACACCAACCAATCATGGCTTTAGAATAGGCCTATAAATAGGCCAAAGGTCAAGTTATTGGTTTTGAACAATGGATGCAAACAATGCAGACAGAGTAAGGGGAGTTGGAGGGAGAGCCAGAGGACGAGGCAGAGTTCGAAGAGGAGGAGGAGGAGTTCAAAGAGGAGCAAGAGGAGGAGTTGGAAGGGGAGCAAGGGGAGGAAAAGGACGAGTCGGATGGGGAAGAGGAGGAGGAGGAGGAGGAGGAGGACAAAGACCAGGAACAAGAAGAGTGGTCTCTGATGAGATTAGGCTACTGTCATTGATCATGTGATCAACCACGGTTTAACAATGAGAGAGACAGAGTCCAGCCTAATTTGAGTCGATTTACAGTGGTGGGTATAACTCGAACCTTTAGAAATGAGAACAGGTATGTAACAATCTACTGTAATGTACACGTTCTAATGTACACGTAATAGCTATTTCAGCAGAACATACGGTATACTATAATTCATATATTTTAGCACCCATGCATCCATTTACTGCAGTGCACTGCATGATTGGTCACAGTTTGGTGGGTTATCATACTGTACAGTACAGCTGACTGTAAGAAGACATTCTGACTATATTGTATAAAATAGTATATATTATGTTACAGTTTATGGCACACACTCACACTGTTCTTGAATCTTCTACAGAGTGGAAAGGCGAAGGTTTCATGGTGGGCGAGGTCACATGTTCACTGAAGAGCAAGAGACAGCTATCGTGAATTTGGTTTTGGCCAATAATGCTATAACAATTCACCAAATATGCAATTATATCCTTAATGATGCCACAATTTTGGCTAACATAAATGCTGTGAGCCCCTCAACAATACATCGTGTCCTCCAGAAAAATCAACTGAGAATGAAACAGCTGTACAGGGTCCCATTTGAAAAGAACTGTGACAGAGTCAACATGACTTTGTGGATGTATGCATACAACACTTTCTCCAATATATCAGACTTGCACCTACCAAGTCAGGTTACTGGGTTGGGCATATACTGATCTCCATATTCTTTTGTCTTTTACAGAGAATTTTGGAAGTGGATGCCCATGCCATCGTCCATGAATACATTTATGTGGATGAGGTGGGCTTCAATCTCAGCAAAACCAGAAGAAGGGGGAGAAATGTCATTGGACAAAGGGCCATTGACAATGTCCCTGGACAACGTGGTGGAAACATTACAATGTGTGCTGCAATTACACAGAATGGTGTCCTGCACCATCATGCCACACTTGGCCCCTATAACACTGATCACATCATACGTTTTCTGGATGCTGTTCATGATATGCTTGTTCAAGGTCTGCAGAATGAAGACCAGGCAAGATTTGTCATCATCTGGGATAATGTCAGCTTTCATCGCAGCCCATCAGGTCCAAAACTAATTTGTTACTCATCCCCATTTTCTGTTGTCTACCTGCCTCCATATTCACCATTTCTAAACCCTATTGAGGAATTTTTCTCCACATGGCGCTGGAGAGTGTATGATCGTCATCCCTATGTCAACATGACACTTCTCCAGGCAATGGAGGAGGCATGTGGAGACATTGACACTGCCTCCATCCAAGGTTGGATACACCATACAAGGAGGTTCTTTCCATGGTGTCTGGCAAGAGAGAACATAGCATGTGATGTGGATGAAGTATTGTGGCCGGTCCCAGCCCGGAGGAGAGATGGAGCCTAGATACACCCAACCATCTCGCCCGCCAACAAACACACACACACACACACACACACACACACCATTCCTTTGGAATAATCACCTTTTTCAAAATTATGTTTGGTTTCTGTCCAACTACACATGGTTGATGTATTTCTTTTCTTTTGTACTGTAATACTGTATTCACAACCACAAATGTTTACAGTAAAAAAAATATAGTTTGGTTTCAATCTTGCTTTCGTGTTTACCGTGAATTTTTCAACATCTCTCTGCCAATTACTTTCAATCTTGTACAGAAATGTACATAGGAGGTCATGAAAGAAGAGCTTTAGGTTTTGAATAACTGTGTGTATATGATATATCCAAAAATATAATATTATGGAAAAGGTGTTTGCAACGTAAGACAAATGTTTGCTTTTGAGATGTGTTTGTGATATTTTGAATGCAATGCTTCATTCTGCAAGAGATGTGAGGCATTTCGTGTGTGCAGTTCTTGGATTGTGTGTAAAGTTTTGGGGAAAAAAAAAGAGGCAAAGTTGTGAAAATGTGTGTAAGCAGTTGAAAAAAACTGTAAACAAGCTTGCGTTTTATGTACATCGCATTTACAACAAGTTTATCGCATATCACATTTTTTTTCTCTATATCGTGCAGTCCTAGTCATCAGTTATTAACCTGTTTATTATTCAGAATTTAAAAAAAGTGTACTATTTAATATGGTAGGACAGAGAAATAGGAAATGAGACTTGTTATATAAGGAAATAAATGTTATTTTGGCTATATCACCAGATTGAATTTTCTTAATACCGACATTTTTTTTATATTATCCTCCACGCAGGGCCTGGGTAGCTCAGTGAGCACTAACGCTGACTACCACCCCTGGAGTCGCGAGTTTGAATCCAGGGTGTGCTGAGTGACTCCAGCCAGGTCTCCTAAGCAACCAAATTGGCCCGGTTGCTAGGGAGGGTAGTCACATGGGGTAACCTCCTCGAGGTCACGATTAGTGGTTTTTCGCTCTCAATGGGGCGTGTGATAAGTTGTACGTGGATCGCGGAGAGTAGCACGAGCCTCCACATGCTGGGAGTCTCCGCAGTGTCTGATAAGATGCGTGGATTGATGGTCTCAGAAGTGGAGGCAACTGAGACTTGTCCTCCACCACCCGGATTGAGGTGAGTAACCGCGCCACCACGAGGACCTACTAAGTAGTGGGAATTGTGCATTCCAAATTGGGGAATAAAGGGGATAAAAAAACTTAAAAAAAAAAAATAATGTCCCTACCAACTTTCAAAAACAAACCTACACCCTTAAAGAGTTAAAGAGAATCCCTGAAATTATTACATTTAATGTGAGACAAAATAATTGTCATTTTCAGTTTTTCAATAACTTTCCCAAAGGGTAGTATTTAGGGTAAAAAGCCCCCTTGTTTCAGGGGCTAAAGGCCCCCCATAGAAGAGAATAGATTTGTTATGAAGAATGTTCAAAGTGGGCTCACATTAACTGATTTAATCACAATGGAGATTCATTTGTTTATAGAATACTTGAGATGTTATGAAATGCCAAATGTGATTGAAATGAACAGGAAATGGTTATTTTGAATAAGCATTTATTTATTTATTTATTTATTTTTTGTTATACTTAAAAAGGCATTTTGCTATCCCATCTTTTTAAAATTAATTTGAATCAAAACAACTTTCTGTTTATTATTTCACACAAATTATGTTGTTCCATTAATATTCAATAAAAATAAATATCTTTATACATTTTGCGACTAGAAAAAAAATGCACACTTTTCATAACCCTTTAATGCCCTTTACCTCATCCATCTTTTTAAGTTATGCCCACACCTCTTTAATATTCCTCAACATTTGTCTTCTGAATAGTGTAACAAGAAAAAAAAAAGAAATAAATAGTTTTTATAACTGCTCGATTACCAAAAGTGTATAGGGTCATTAAAGATCCAAAATATGTTATAGTGTTGCTTTTTATTTTTTGTGCTTCCATAAATCATATATAGATATGAAATAATCATAAAAATAAGTTTACTCTCACAGGATATATATATTTCTTTGTTTATTACAAGACAAATTAGTTCTATCTTCATAAAAATGACTACTTTATCATGTTGATTTTCTGTATGACAGTGGTGAACTATCAGTATTCCATATGCATGTTCACATACATGTTATACTGTACATGCTGTTTCTTTCTCAAGGTGGAACTGGTGTTTCAGTGATTGACTTGATTTACATTTTACATTGCTATTTGATGAAAATGCAACGTGGAAGTAAACTATAGCAAGTTTAACACATGAATAGTATGATTTGGCTATTGTCATTTGTGTGTACTACTGAAATTATGTAAGATGTGCATTTATTTAGACTCAAAAAGTACCTGAGAAAGCACATACAGTGCATTCATAAAGTATTCAGACCTTTTCATTGTTTTTCTCATTTTGTTATGTTGCAGCCTTATGCTAAAATGCTTTTATTTATTTTTTTCACATCAATCTACACTCCATACCCCATAATGACAAAGCAAAAACCAGATTTTGATAACTGCAAATTTATTAAAAAGGAAAAACTGAAATATCACATTGACATTGTATTCAGACCCTTTGGTATGACACTTGACATTTGGCTCAGGAGCATCCCATTTCTTAGCATCATCTTTGAGATGTTTCTACACTTTGATTGGAGTCCACCTGTGGCAAATTCAATTGATTGGACATGATTTGGAAAGGCATACACCTGTCTATATAAGATCACACAGCTGAAAATGCATATCAGAGCAAAAACCAAGCCATGATGTCAAAGGAACTGCCTGCAGAGCTCAGAGACAGGATTGTGTCGAGGCACAGATCTGGGGAAGGCTGCACTGAAGGTTCCCAAGAGCACAGTGGTCTCCATAATTCTTGGACGAAGTTTGGAACAACCAGGACTCTTCCTAGAGCTGGCCACTCGGCCAAACTGAGCAATCGGAGGAGAAGGGCCAAGAACCCGATGGTCACTCTGGTTGAGCTCCAGAGATCTTGTGTGGATATGTAAGAAACTTGCAGAAGGACAACCATCACTGCAACACTCCAATGATCTGGGCTTTATGGCAGAGTGGCCAGACGGAAGCCTCTCCTTAGTGCTTAGACACATGAAAGCCTGCTTGGAATTTGCAAAAAGGTTCCTAACGGACTCTCATACTGTGAGAAACAAGAATCTCTGGTCTGATGAAATGAAGATTGAACTGTTTGGCCTCAAATTCAAGCGTTATGTCTGAAGGAAACCAGGCACCGCTCATCACCTGTGCAATACCATCCCAACGGTGAAGCATGGTGGTGGTAGCATCATGCTGTGGGGGTGTTGTACAGCAAAATACAGAGATATCCTTAATGAAAACCTGTCCAGAGTGCTCAGGACCTCAGACTGGGCCAAAGGTTCACCTTCCAACATGACATAAACCCTAAGCACACAACCAAGACAATGCAAGAGTGGCTTAGGGACAACTCTGTAAATGTCCTTGAGTGGCCCAGCCAGAGCCCGCACATGAACGCAATCTAACATCTCTGGAGAGATCTGAAAATGGCTGTCCACCGACGGTCCCCATCCAATCTGACAGAGCTTGAGAGGATCTGCAGACAAGAATGACAGAAAATCCTCAAATCCAGGTGTGCAAAGCTTGTCGCATCATAGTAATCGCTGCCAAAGCTGCTTCAACTAATTACTGAGTTAAGGGTCTGAATACTTATGTCAATGTGATATTTCAGTTTTTTCTTTTCAATAAATCTGCAAAGTTATCAAAAATCTGGTTTTTGCTTTGTCATTATGGGGTATGGAATGTAGATTGAAAAAAATGAAGGGGTTTGAATATTTTATGAATGCACTGTATGTGTAGCTTATGAATAGCTTATACTGTATGTTATTTGTAGCTCAATATGCGCTTGACAGCCAGTTGCGTCTCATGAAATTTGAGTGTGGAAGTAATGAATCCTGTTCTATATTTGTTGCATCATCTCTTTGATATATGAAAAATAAAACATCAAAATGTATCAGAATATATTCTATTATTTTCGAATTGTCTTGAAAATGCTTAGAAATTTTGACACTTTCTGGGCATTTTGTAGAACCATTTGTGATAGATATAAGTACTGGGTCTCTAAAGAACCGAGTATGCAATAATGTTTGGCAAAACACCCATGCATTCAAGGGTAAAGGGGTTCCTTCAGCCCTCTTGTACCTTACTATTTGATATAAAGACTCTGTAAAGTCTAGACCAAACTTATTTGTGGTGGGACTACTTTTCTAGGTGGATGAACCTTTGGTTATGCATTAAAACATAAGCTTACATAAGCTTTAAGTCTTGTTGCTAGACTTTCAAAACAGTTGGTATTTGAATGTTTACTGGTGCTGTGTACTTCCATTGTGCCTTACTGTAACTGCAATTTTTGCTTGGAAAAAATCTAAATTGTTTTCTGTGGTAATTAAATTGACATTGCTCCACAAATATTGATGATAATTCTGAAGTTGTATTGAACCCAGAACATTTATTTAATGTACACTTTCACATCTTTCCTACATAAAGTACATTGAAAGACTTGATTCCAGCTTGGCATCATACAGAGCTCTCAGACTGATATTCAAACGCTGTTGCAACATCCCTTCACCAGTCATGGCTGCCATCAATCTATGAATGACTCTCAAGACCCTAACCGAGGACGATTCTCCAGAGTCAGTGACCTTGTGAAAGTATGGTGTGAATATTCCCACCGAATTACTTTCAGAGCCATGATGCTGTCTCCAAATCACAACCAATAACTTCAGTTCAGCATTTTCAATCAGATTTCTTAGCTGTTTCCAAGACTTCACTGAATTATTATTAGATATGATGCATTTAAGCAGATTTGATGCTGCCAGGTTCTGACTGAGAAGCAGACTGTAATTAAAACAAATAATTAATAAATGTTTAAAATAAAATAATTTGGGCTGAATATGATGACATTTAGTCCAAACACGCCCAAGCAGTGTGTGCAGGGGGTCATGCACCTATTTTGTTTGAGGGGGCACCCCCCCCCAATCAATCACAGGAAACATTATCTATTTTTTTTAATAACTATTTCATTTGCAGCTGATTGTTAATAATTGTCTTTCTGTAATGGATACATCTGGTTACATTTTATGAGTTGCCCTGCGTGACTGACATCTTCAGGTGGTTTTACATCACTTTTTTGCGATCTTGCCACTTTTTTGTTTTCAAGCACTTTCCATACACGACAAGAGAGGTGGTGCAAAAGGTGCCAGCAAAAATGCAATGATGCCTACAACTGCTTCAGCTCAATAGAGAGTGAAAACATGTAGCCCATCTCTGAATGAGGCAATCCTGTAAATATAGTATTACGTGTTCAGTGTAAATGATAGCTATAAAACTAAGAAAATTAACTAAATCGAATGGTTTGCATTTCTCTAAGAGTGTGTTATTTCTCCATAACATATTTTAACCATGAATATGGTCTTATAGTTTTTTCAACTGCTTACACACATTTTCAAAACTTTACACACAAATCCAAGAATTGCCTCACAGCTCTTGCAAAATGAAGCATTGCATTCAAAATATCACAAACACATCTCAAAAGCAAACATTTGTCTTACGTTGCAAACACCTTTGCCATAATATTATATTTTTGGATATACCATATACACACAGTTATACAAAACCTAAAGCTCTTCTTTCATGAGCTCCTATGTACATTTCTGTACAAGATTGAAAGTAATTGGCAGAGAGATGTTGAAAAATTCACGGTAAACACGAAAGCAAGATTGAAACCAAACTATATTTTTTTACTGTAAACATTTGTGGTTGTGAATACAGTATTACACAGTACAAAAGAAAAGAAATACATCAACCATGTGTAGTTGGACAGAAACCAAACATAATTTTGAAAAAGGTGATTATTCCAAAGGAATGGTGTGTGTGTGTGTGTGTGTGTGTGTGTGTGTGTGTGTGTGTGTATGTTGGCGGGCGAGATGGTTGGGTGTATCTAGGCTCCATCTCTCCTCCGGGCTGGGACCGGCCACAATACTTCATCCACGTCACATGCTATGTTCTCTCTTGCCAGACACCATGGAAAGAACCTCCTTGTATGGTGTATCCAACCTTGGATGGAGGCAGTGTCAATGTCTCCACATGCCTCCTCCATTGCCTGGAGAAGTGTCATGTTGACATAGGGACGACGATCATACACTTTCCAGTGCCATGTGGAGAAATATTCCTCAATAGGGTTTAGAAATGGTGAATATGGAGGCAGGTAGACAACAGAAAAATGGGGATGAGTAACAAACCAGTTTTGGACCTGATGGGCGCCATGAAAGCTGACATTATCCCAGATGATGACAAATCTTGCCTGGTCTTCATTCTGCAGACCTTGAACAAGCATATCATGAACAGCATCCAGAAAACGTATGATGTGATCAGTGTTATAGGGGCCAAGTGTGGCATGATGGTGCAGGACACCATTCTGTGTAATTGCAGCACACATTGTAATGTTTCCACCACGTTGTCCAGGGACATTGTCAATGGCCCTTTGTCCAATGACATTTCTCCCCCTTCTTCTGGTTTTGCTGAGATTGAAGCCCACCTCATCCACATAAATGTATTCATGGACGATGGCATGGGCATCCACTTCCAAAATTCTCTGTAAAAGACAAAAGAATATGGAGATCAGTATATGCACAACCCAATAACCTGACTTGGTAAGTGCAAGTCTGATATATTGGAGAAAGTGTTGTATGCATACATCCACAAAGTCATGTTGACTCTGTCACAGTTCTTTTCAAATGGGACCCTGTACAGCTGTTTCATTCTCAGTTGATTTTTCTGGAGGACACGATGTATTGTTGAGGGGCTCACAGCATTTATGTTAGCCAAAATTGTGGCATCATTAAGGATATAATTGCATATTTGGTGAATTGTTATAGCATTATTGGCCAAAACCAAATTCACGATAGCTGTCTCTTGCTCTTCAGTGAACATGTGACCTCGCCCACCATGAAACCTTTGCCTTTCCACTCTGTAGAAGATTCAAGAACAGTGTGAGTGTGTGCCATAAACTGTAACATAATATATACCATTTTATACAATATAGTCAGAATGTCTTCTTACAGTCAGCTGTACTGTACAGTATGATAACCCACCAAACTGTGACCAATCATGCAGTGCACTGCAGTAAATGGATGCATGGGTGCTAAAATATATGAATTATAGTATATATAATATATAGTATGTTCTGCTGAAATAGCTATTACGTGTACATTAGAACGTGTACATTACAGTAGATTGTTACATACCTGTTCTCATTTCTAAAGGTTCGAGTTATACCTACCACTGTAAATCGACTCAAATTAGGCTGGACACTGTCTCTCTCATTGTTAAACCGTGGTTGATCACATGATCAATGACAGTAGCCTAATCTCATCAGAGACCACTCTTCTTGTTCCTGGTCTTTGTCCTCCTCCTCCTCCTCCTCCCCATCCGACTCGTCCTCTTGCTCCTCTTTGAACTCCTACTCCTCTAATTCGAACTCTGCCTCGTCCTCTGGCTCTCCCTCCAACTCCCCTTACTCTGTCTGCATTGTTTGCATCCATTGTTCAAAACCAATAACTTGACCTTTGGCCTATTTATAGGCCTATTCTAAAGCCATGATTGGTTGGTGTTAAGTAAAGCAATGAGTGTTTGCACATGTGAGGAGTTAGTGTGAGGCACTGATGAATTAGTGTGGCATTTTGATTGGTTGTGTTTGAAAAAGGAAATCAAGATACTTCCTGTTAGATTTGTGTGTGTTACATAGAGAATTGTGTGTTGTGTTTTGCAAAAAGTGTTTTATGAAATTGAAAACCGAAGAATGGTCGAAGGCCGAGAATTAGTGTATGGTTTTGCAGATTTGGTGTGTGGTTCTGGTGTTTGAGTGTCAGGTTTCAGAAATTGTGTGACAAGTAAGGATGTTTTGTGTAAGCAGTTGAAAAAAACTGTAAATGTCTTCAATATAGCCTTACAATGCATATAGGGATTTATTTGTTGTTGCCTTTTTTATAGAAAAAATTTCAAATATACAACAAACATCTCAACTAATCTGAGCAGACAACAACATAATGGTTATAAGAGAAGAATAAGAGAAAAAAAGGGAAAAACATATACATTATTTTTGTAAACCAAAGTTAGGTAATTCCAATTCCAATGAGTAGTCAGTGACACTCAGCAGCCGCAAAAAGATAAAACATTTTTATCTTGCGCAGTGTGTGCTAAGCAGAAAAGCACTGCTGCTTTGACCCGTTCAGCCACCCGCCACCGCAGTAGCGGATTTAGGCATGAGCGAAATGTTCAGTCGCCCAGGGCGGCATCTTGCAGGTGGGGGGGGGGAGGGTCTTCATGAGGCAACTTTGGGGGCGTGTTGAAGCTCGCCCAAGGCACCCTACAAACAACACCCCCCCCCCCCCCCAACACCCCACCCACCCAGTATGCAATTTAAGACCAGTCAAGCACACAAGCTGTCAATTAAGACGAGAGTTTCATAGAAGCGACATGAAATAACTTGGTTGCTTCAGAAAATGTGCTTTGCATTTTTTTCTCTCTCTCTTTTTTTTTCTTTGGACACTATCGTTTAGGTTTAGGTTAAAGTTCTAGGTTAGGGAGGCACGTTTTACTCATGAGAAACATCCATCTTACATTCACTTTAAAAATCTTGTCTGATTACGGCAATATATCACCCGCTTTTGGCGCCCCCCAGTGGACATTTCACTGGGAAACTGCAGCCAAATGTGCAATAAGGCACGTAATTTCCTTTTGCAAACATTTTCGCCACGGTCACGTAATGTTCATGAGACCAGGCTGGTTTTTTCATTTATTTAGATTGAGGCAAGTCCCTTATTTTGAGCTTGTTTTTCCAGACCAGGTCCTCTTTTTTTTCTTGAGAGATCAGGTAATACTGCAACTGGTATGTAACCCGCCCTTAGCACAGAGTTGTTATTAACCGTTCTTTAATTTCGTTCTAAACGGTTACCAATTGGAGGAGACAGCGGAACGCCAGAACCGGAACAAAAAAAGTTCAGTTTCTGCTCAGAATGAACTGAAATGAAGAACATTTCATTTTTTAGGGACTGACTAATACCATAAAACATCGCAGAATTCATCAGATGTATATTGCTAATAATGGCTGATGTTTGTGCTGTGCTTTTCTGAGTAAAATAAAAAGTTTTGTTTGAAACATTTCAGAATAAAGAAAGTAAAAAAATAATAATAATAAAAAAAACGAATAAACACCTGTAATATTTCTTAATAAATCACCAGTTTTTACATTTTAGAAGTTTAAAAACTAGCACCCCTCAATTTTCCGTATGACAAAAATAGCAACATCTGTTCAAAACAAGTCACATTACTTAAAATTGTGATATGTGATGAAACAAAAATGAAAAAAGACAAATATTGCTTCCTTCTTTAAAACTGTGAGTTTAATATGTTATCTAGTATGAATGTTTTATCACAGTAGGCCACATAAATAATCTATAAACCGCTAATTTGCTTGTCCACTACACCTCTCCTTCCAGTACTGCAGTACACTGTCCATGCTATAAATCACCTCTTATTTATCCTAGCGCTCTTCTTGTCTCCTCCCCACTGTTGGCTCCTGATTGGCCGAGGCTCTTCCTTGTCGCCCCGCCCCCTTCCTTGAAGCTCGCTGATTGGCGGAGCGCATTTCTCCTTGAGCTTGAGCTGTCAATCAAAGGTTTCTCTCAAGCTCCTTTAACGATGCACAGTGATGCTGATCCACTGAAAGCGACGCGTCAGACCAGAGCATCCTTCAAAAACCTGCACAATACTCTTTATCTCCTAAACTGACCACATGTTCTCTTCTGTGGATTGTTTTGTTTTGAATCTAAAATTCCGAGTGGTAAAACACTAGTATTGTTTTTGGGTGAAGGAATTATTTTTGTGTCCTTTGGCACTCCAAACGCCAACAGATTGTGTTCGGTCTCCTCGTAAAGGGTCACTTGGGAGAATCGGTTCACTTTTGACTCACTTGGAAGATTCGTGGACTGCGGACGTTTAATTGAATAGGATAAAAGGGCGAACGACTGTTTATGCGTTTCCATCCTCATAAAAACAGATCACAACGGACTGTTGCTGCAAGGACTACCACAGAGAAAGAACAAACAGTGATTGAAACTCGAAACATGAGTTGCGCAATGTTGCGACACGCACTCTCCGCTTGGCTCTTGGCATTGCTGTGGCAAGGTAAGTTGGCATTCCTCATGCGTTCCTCTACACGGGGCACATCATGCACACTCGTTCTTGCCTCATTCTTTTGCTCGGACCTGGACTGGAATACTAATGCGGTTCTTGGGGTCTACCTGCCAATGAATCACGCGTGTGTGTCCACGCAAGGATTCTGTTGTGTGTAACTGCGCGCGTGCGTGTGTGTGTGTGTGTGTGTGTGTGTGTGCGCGCGCGCGCGCGTGTATGATGATGAGAATCAAATCACAGAGACAAGTGCGTTCTACAATATACGAGTGCTGCATATCAACACTTAGAAGAAAAATTACATCAAGACGGCTTTCCTCGCATCTCTCTCTCTCTCTCTCTCTCTCTCTCTCTCTCTCTCTCTCTCTCTCTCTCTCTGTGTGTGTGTGTGTGTGTGTGTGTGTGTGTGTGTGTGTGTGTGTGTGTCAATGCATGCAAGTAGAGATCGACCGATAGACTATTTTATTTTAAGAATCCCATAACGAGATGCAGAACCTATTTTTAATTATTTTATTGTTGCTTTTTTAACACAACAATAATAATCACTAGACTAAAACAATATGAACAGAATATGTATTATGAATATGCTGTCATTAACAACAACTAAAATAATAGTTGTAGTAATTTAGCCTAAAAAAAATTACATGCCAAGAATTTATTTTGTTAATATTTTAAGTATTTAGTTGTATTATTTAATTTAAATATAAATATTGTTATTAACTTAGCTTAAACATTTTACATGTCCTGCATTTCTGCTATTTTTCAAAATGTATTTTTTTAATTATTTATTTAATTGTATAACTTATTTATTATTTTATTTAAATGATGATGGTGATTATTATTTTATCTCAAAATGCTACATGTCAAGAATTGTTGTATTTTTTCTGTATTAACTACAATTTTTATTACATTACCATTATTATTATTATTATTATTATTATTATTATTATTATTTACATTTTACATTTTAATTTAATATTTTTTATTTATTTGTTGTTGTTGCTAAATTAACAAATTATAACAACAACAACAACAATTACATTTAAAATATTAAATTAAAATAGAAAAACTAGAACAAATTGAACAAAAATGTAATTCTAAAACATGAAGATAATAATAAAAATAAATGTCAAGATATTTTTTCTCTATTACACCTTTTTAAAAATTATTTTCATTAATTGTGTCACAATTATGCAAAATGACCATTATTATAATCGTTACATCAAAAGTTGAATTATTTATGAAAACATCACACAGAAATATTTAATTAATTTACTTGTGAACACTATTGTTCCCTGTTGTATGCATAGTGGTGTAATGGCATAATGGGTGCTATTCAGTATAGACCCACTAGATGGCATTTATCCATTAGCCGATATTCAAAAACCCATAATTAAATAAGTCGAAAATGTGAATATCGGTTAAAAAATATCAGTCAAATCGATAGGTCTATCTTTACATGTGTTTACTTGTATTGTTGAGTATGTGATTCTCCCTGAGACTGGATGATGCAAAATGCTTCAGCAAATTTCTAATACTAAGCAGTGATTTGTGAAACTGGCATGAGCGATTACATAAACATTTCATAATAAAATCCACAGAATGAATGTAATGTGTTGCTGCAATTTTGCTACAAATAGGCCTAATTGTTGATGGATGACCAAGGAATTAGTTGGTTATGTTTGCTATTCTAGGACAGTTGTGCTTGGTGAAATTGTTAATCTCAGAGAACTGAAGAAAATCGGATGTGTCTGGGTGATTCGTATGGATTAGGAGTAGCCTATTGTTTTATTATTGATTTGTCAAAGAACACTGGGGCATCAGGCTGGGAATAATAGCATTTGGTGTTCTGTGAGGAGAGAAAAACCTGCTTTGAAATTATGTTTGATTCCACTCTTCAAACCCTTTACTATGATGAACACAAATTTAATCATTCTTGCCCTGCAGGGAATCTTTTTTTCTACACATACGCAGGAGATCTGAAGGGGAACTCTACACGTAAATCATCTAGTGTGTCCCTTGTGTCCGACAAAACACGCTTCAACATACGCAAATGAATGCCACCTTATAGGCCCGAAACATATTCTAAACAAGTACGTGAACGCAAAAACTTTCTTCCATCTTATGTTGTTTCAAACCCATATGATTTTCTTTCTTCTGTGGAATGAAAAAGGAGATGTTTAGCAGAATGTTAGCCTCATTGACCATTCACTGTCATTGCATAATTTTTCAATACAACAAAAGTGAATTGTGATTTAGGCTAACTCGAAGGCCAAAGCTACGGTATCGAGTTTGTGTAGCTAGAAGCATTTGCGTTCATATTTTTGCATAATATATTATTCTGGTATTACTCTATCTCCCCCTGCAGAATTGTAATTTGATAAAAGAGCGAATGTTAAGTATATACAACTGGACCGCGGCCTTGAAATGCATTCGTGTTTGAGTTTAGTATGTTTCTGACCAGACTCTATAACTCCCTTGAGTACTGTAGTTTGCTACTGCAACAGCAATGCAAGAGCACATGTTAAGTATGCACGATAGAATGAAACACTTGAAATGCAATAGCAAAGCATTTGCATTTGCATTGAGTATGTTTATGATTGTTCTCTATCGCCCCCTTGAGTACTGTAGTTTGTTACCGCAACAGCAATACAAGAGAACATGTTAAGTATGTACATCAGGGCATTTGAAATGTGTTAGCCAAGCATTCGCAATTGCGTGGAGTATGTTTATGACCGTTCTGTATCGCCCCCTTGAGTACTGTAGGTTGTTACTGTAACAGCAACGCAAGAGAACATGTTAAGTATGTTCGTCAGGGCAGCACACTTGAAATGCATTCACAATTGCTTGGAGTATGTTCATGACCATTCTCTATCGCCCCCTTGAGTACTGTAGTTTGTTACCGCAACAGCAACACAAGAGAACATGTTAAGTATGTAAGACAGGGCCAGGCACTTGAAATGCATTAGCCAAGCATTTGTGTTTGAGTTTAGTATGTTTCTCACCATACTCTATTGCCCCCTTGTGTAATGTAGTTTGTTACCGCAACGCAAATGCACATGTTAAGTATGCACGATAGGATGGCACACTTGAAATGCAATAGCAAAGCATTTGCATTTGCGTCGAGTATGTTCAGGATTGTTCTCTATCGCCCCCTTGAGTACTGTAGTTTGTTACCGCAACAGCAACACAAGAGAACATGTTAAGTATGTACATCAGGGCATTTGAAATGTGTTAGCCAAGCATTCTCAATTACGTGGAGTATGTTTATGACCGTTCTCTATCGCCACCTTGAGTACTGTAGGTTGTTACTGTAACAGCAACGCAAGAGAACATGTTAAGTATGTACGTCAGGGCAGCACACTTGAAATGCGTTCGCAATTGCTTGGAGTATGTTCATGACCGTTTTCTATCGCCCCCTTAAGTACTAAGGTTTGTTACCGCAACAGCAACGCAAAAAGCGTATGTTAAGTATGTACGTCAGGGCTGCGCACTTGAAATGCGTTAGCCAAGCATTCGCAATTGCGTGGAGTATGTTTATGACCGTTCTTTATCCCCCCCTTAAAAACGTAAGTTTGTTACCGCAACAGCAACGCAAAAAGCGTATGCTAAGTATGCACAATAGCCCAGCGTACTTGAAATTAGTTAGCCAAGCATTCGCAATTGCGTGGAGTATGTTTATGACCGTTCTCTTTCACCCCCTTGAGTGTAGTTTGTAACAGTCACACCAATGCAAGAGCACATGTTAAGTTTGTACAATAGGACCGCGTACTTGAAATGCAATAGGAAACCTTTCACGTCTGCGTGATTGCATAATTGTGATTTTGGCCTTAGGGTTTACATAAACAAATCACCTGTTAATCAGAATCGATTTCCATTAGTGTAGAACAGTGCTGCTGATGCACAGATCAATGTACGATTAACATTGCAAATCATACAAGGTGGATCTGTTGAAGGATATATGACATTGTGTTAGGGAGCAGAATTTTTTAATTTTCGTATCAGCGTGTGTCTTTGTTGGTGGGAGGGGTGAACGAGGGCTTGTAACTCCCACAGACTCAACAGAGCTGGAGCTGTTTGCTCAGGGGAAAATCTGTCTCAGACTCATTATGTTTTTTTCTCACAATTCAGCACTTCTGCACAAGGGAAATTGATTCAGCCGGCTGATAATTTGATATGTACTGACCACATAATTTACACTCACAGTAGCTGCCCTTCTAACTCATATTTCTTTCCCCTCTATCAATAGCTGTGTTTAAAGTCTAAAATGCAAAATTTTCATTGACCTCCAACCTTATAAAAGAATGTTTTAGATTACTAATAACGAGTTGGCTTCTCTTAACTAAAATTTGGCATAATTGATAATGCTAACCAAAAATGGACCATGGTTTGTTTGGTTTTTGGACCAAGAGTATTCTGATGACTCCCAGAGATTTGCTTGTGTGAGCAAATGTAAATTTTTTTATTTCTACATATTTTTACATTTTTTAATACATAGGTTGGTGTGGATGTTGGAAAATAGCACCAATATTACTGCAACTTTCTATATTCAGCGTAAGGATATGAGTTTTCGTGGTTGACGAATGACGAGACGTCATTTACAGAATGACCTCATGAAAATTTTGTGACCGTGTCGACTTTTTTACAGAATGATATTACGTGGTTCCTTACATGTATCACTGCAGATCCAAGGTGAAACGTCCACTGAGCGGCACTAAAAGCGAGTTAAATTTTACTCCCAAACATATGAGGTTTTTAAGGTTAATTCTCTATCGAGTTTTAAATCGACTACCGCACAATTTATTCATGCTCGAACAAACTTGTAAGTGTAGTTGGTTTATGTTATGTAAGGCAAACCATTTTGATGTTTGCAAATCAGGCGCTATAGTTAAAGTGTTTATATTTCATTAGAAAGCATCAGTGGCAGACTGGCCATTGGGAGAACCGGGACTTTTCCCGGTGGGCCGGCCCGAAATGGGGCCGCATGGGCCGCCGCGTTATGCAGAACGCGCCACAAAATGGCGCCGTGATATGCGGAAGAGGGCAGCGATATGCAGAAAAGGACAGCAACCCCCCCCCCCTTTGGACCAGATTCTATGTAAAATCCCGGGCCGAATTTACTTCCCAGTCCGCCACTGGAGAGCATTGTGTGAAGGACAGGGCGAAAAGTATGTAAATTATTTACGTACTAATACTATACTCTTTTACTCGTTATTTATGTGAAAATGAATAAAAGTCTACTTCACATTTCTGCCTCCAAACCCTCCAAAAATTGGCCCCATTCACTCTCATTGGAAGCACCTCACTGTAACCCAGTTTAGGATTGGGCATTTTGGTCATTTTGTCTACTCGAGTACTCGGACTAATTACTAAGTACTCGTCGATTACTCGAGGGTCAATGATGTGTACATAACTGTATATATAATAACATGTCTGACAAACGTCTATAGCTGCTGCATTGTGTCTTGTTGGTCCAGTGTATCATCTATTCATCATTATAGGCTGTTATAAAATAATATGTAACTAAATGTTCAAAAGATTGCATAATCAAAATATAATGCATCATATTTTGTCATTATGTGAAGATTCACTGCCCAGCTCGGAAAGAATGTGCACAATGCGTGTCTGTCTATTCTTCCTTCAGGTTACCGTAGTAATCTTAGTAAGCGTGCACCAGTTTTTTTTAGTGACTGTCTGAACCGTCTATTTTCAAATCGCATTTGGCTTACCAGGAGATGCCATAACCATCACGTTTTTAATATGCGTGTTGAAGTTTAGTTTTGAAGACGCTGCATTCTGTTCCATTTAGCTGCGCTCTGTCAAAGTGTTTGAAACACTTGCCTGCTGTATATGTGTTGCTTCAGCGCATTGAGTCCACTGCCATACTGCCTGGTGTGTGTGTGTGCATGTGTAAGTGTGTGTGTGCGTGCATCCAAGTGTTCGCTCTTGTGGGGAAAGCCTCGATGCTCCGCATTGTGTTTGCTGTGATTCATGAAGTATTCCATACAACTTGGAAATTAGGAATTTCCACCTTTCAGCTGGGGAAAGTGCAACGGAATGACACTTTATATCACACATCTAACTTAGAAATTCGTGCGGAAATCTTCATTACATCACGCAAACATGACGCCACCCAGGGCAGGGAGGTTTACAGTCAGTGACAAACGTGTCCATTAACGAGTCAAAGTTCTTACATTAAATGATAATAAAACGTGTTTAGCAAACGTTTTGCAGAGACAGGTGTTCAAAACACGGTTAATTACACTTTCTTTTGATTATCGTAACGATAGAATTGCAGTGTCGTATATCAGTTTGGTTGCTATGAGACGTCTCTGACACGTTTGTGTTTAGTTGTCAGGTAATTGTCACTGGATTTTGAATTAAGTGAAAAGTCACATCATGCATGATCACTATCGATCATCGTTTTCATGATCGATCATTGCTGCCACATCCGAGTACCCGAGTATTCGAGTACTCGTGCCCATCCCTAACCCAGATCTTTGCCTTTTTTTTTTTAGAGAAAAGGAGGAACAAGTCGAATAATTTGTTATGTTTATTAAATCAGCAGTATGCCACAGATGCTGTCGATTGAGTTTAACTTGTATTGAACCCAGAATGATCCTTGAACATATCTAGGACTGATTCAGCTGGTTCTCTGCCCTGGTTTTGTACCCATAAGCAGGTCACATGACCTTCATGTCAGTGCAACATGGCATTACCATTTCCCCTTGACCCATTACAACAACCTTAAAAACACAGAGGCTGTTGAATGATGTTTATATAGCTTAATCAAAAATTGTTTTCTCAATATGGCCTTGACTGACCTGTTTTGTACAGACAGAAAATTAACAAAATATCAGAGAGGCAAATTGTGCCCTGCATCAGTTATAATTACGAAATACGAATCGATATATTTTTAAATGTCATTCTGTCAGACTGCTTTTAATGTAGAAAGACATTTGTAGTGTTTGTTTCGCAGAGGATATTTTGTTAAGACATTTTGTTTGCGCTGTGAATGTTAATTAATCTACAAAACAATAAGGCTTTTTTTGACATTTTGTTTGATTGCTTGGTCAAACCTCGAGTTCTATTCCATCCTCCTCACTCTGCAGATTTCTTTTCACATTGTAAAAGAACTGACGTATGATTGCATCATCAACGTGAGTACCACTGTGAGTACTAGTAGAAGCTGTTTACTACTCAGGAGGAGAAGACTCCAGTTTTACCTCCTGAGACCCGAGCGTGACTGCTGTGTGCATTTTTCATTTCTTTTTTTGATTTGTAACTAGTCACCCTGCACATGCAAAACAACAAAAAAAACATGTGTGTCCTCATATGTGGAGTAAATTCTAGAGACTGTTGTGTGTAAAAATCCCTGGAGATCAGAAGTTACTGAAATACTCAAACCAGCCCGTATGGCACCAACAATCATGCCACTCTCCAAATCACTGAGATCACATTTTTCCCCATTCTCATGGTTTATGTGAACATTAACTGAAGCTCCTGACCCATATATGCACTGCTGCCACACGATTGGCTGATTAGATAATCACATGGATGATTGTTGGTGCCAGACGGGCTGGTTTGAGTATTTCTGGGATTTACACGCACAACAGTCTCTAGAATTTACACTGAATGGTGCCAAAACCAAAAAACATCCAGTGTGCTGCAGTTCTGTGGATGGAAGCGCCTTGTTGATGAGAGAGGTCAACAGAGAATGGCCAAACTGGTTCAAACTGACAAAGTCTACGGTAACTCAGATAACCACTCTGTACAATTGCGGTGAGAAGAATATCATCTCAGAATGCTGAATTGGCGGCATGAGGGGGACCTACACAATATTACGCAGGTGGTTTTAATTTTGTGGCTGATCGGTGTATACTATAGCTCAAATAATAAAAGTTTTAACAGAAGAATTATTGTGCATGCTTTTATAAAATTATAGGCTACACATTGCTGCACATTTGTTGTTAAATGTTAATGTTAAATGGCTAAACTGACCCATTTTATCCTCAGAAATAGCAAAAAATAAAAATCTTTTCAATAGAGGTATCGGCATTGATATTAGCCTGATATTACTTGGTATTGAACTGAAAAGATAATAAGTGGTACCGTCCATCCCTAAACTGCACTTGCGTTGGTCTGCTGCAGATGTTTTCACAAGATGTTGCCAACAGTAACATCAAAACATGAGCTGTGTCCCAAACGACACACTATACACTATGCACTTACAAAATGTACTATGCACTCAGCCATGTAGTGTATGAATTTTCAAAGTGTAGCATCGTCCCAAATGGAACACTTAATGTTTTTTTTTACTACACGGAAGCGTTCGCCGTATAACAGCTGACGGAAGTGACGTTTTAAACCCAAGCGTTGTGTTGTCGCTAGCTTTAGCGCGCTATCCACCCTCAGTTCAACACTTATATCTCAATACTATACATATTCACACAGCATGGTATGATGGTAAAGCGTTTAACTCACTTTTGTAAGGTGGTGTATTCACAGAAGTTTAGCTAGTTGTAATGTTCTCCATTATTTACAATTGTTTTGCCAGACCAGCATCGCTGCTGGTAACTCCACCCCTTCCACTATGTACACTATTCCACACTCCGTTTTGACAGTTGAAAAAGTGCATCATCCAAGTATTCGTAGCACACTTCTTTTTGTTGCATTTTCAGTGTAAACATACTACTCGTACTCGACGTAAAATAGTTCAGAAGTGTCTGGTTTGGGACACACCTATGAATTTGTTGTTCCAAATTCGTGAGGCTATCTTCTGTGGAACACAAAAAGAGATGTTTGGCAGAATGTTAACCTCAGTCACCATTCACTTTCATCTTTTTTTTCCATTCAGTAAATGTCAGTGGTGACTGTGGCTATAATTTTGCCTCCTTTTATGTTTGAGGGAAGGAAGTCATACAGATTTGGTATAACTATGAGTAAATAATGAGACCTTTATAGTATTTCTAAGCCTCCAAGCGTCACAAAATGTGACTTTTCCAAGCCACTCAAATCAATGTGATGTTAATGTCAACATTATTGACGAAACCTGAAATCATGTGTTGACAGGCAGCAGAGAGCAGGTAAACTTCACTCAAAATGTTTTTTCACTATCATCAGCTTTACTGATTCAACTAAAAAAGTGTCTTGTCAGCTCTATGAAATCCATGTGTGTTGGGACAACATTAATTTTTGTTATGTTGTAGATTTGAGGGTGAAGAGTGGAGCTTGAGCTAGGTTGAGGACCAATGCAGTTTGAGTATTCTATTGCTTTATCCATTGAGCAATTGCTGTGCTAACCATAGCATAGTTGCACTCAGTAGTTTTTTAGCATGCTAACATATCTTGTCTCTAGCAAATATATCACTAAAAGATTCATTTGTGTTTTTTTGACATGTTACATTTTGTTGGGTTTACTTGATTTGGTTAGGTTCCCTCTACTTGAAGAATTTAAGTTGAAATTACATGGAAATTTTAATTTAAGAAAACATATTTGAAACATGCAGAACCAATGACCATGATTTCAATCAAGTTCAACCAAAGTTCCTCACAACTGGGGCAGGTGTATCAATGTGTACGGTCCATATTTGGTAATTTCTTTCTCTCTTGGACCAAGATTGTTGACTGGCCGTGAAAAAGCAATTAAATCCATCCACTGCCAGTCAAAACAGATGCCATGTCTTTCAAAACTGGCTCTCTTTTTTAATCCAGTCTCTGAACTACAATGCAGAGCTCTCCAAGCCTGGCCCGCGAATGCTCTCTGTGTTTTTTCTGGAGCGGTTTGGTTGTTTCTCTACATTTTTCTGTCTTGTTGTCAGCTCGTAGTCCATCAGACCTGGCCTGCGTGTCTGGCAAGAAGGAGCTGTTGACGTAATCGCAGTGCTGGGGTGGGCTGATTCACTAGACAGACGACGAGGCACTGGGCTTCGTGCCCGCGGTTGGGCGTGTGCTTATTATACCTGTTGAAAACAGTACTGACAGACTAGGGTTTTTTTTGTAGTCTGGTCATTTTAAAATGTTTTGACATGGCAAGCAAGCAGTAGAGGATTTTTAAACATTTTCACCAAAGTGTCGACCTTTATGTGACCTGCCTTTGATAAATGAAAGATGACAGATTGCGTGGCTTGAACTGTGATCACAACTGCTGGTGTCATAGCTGGAAGTAAGGACATTGGCTTAAAGGGGCAGTTCACCCAAAAATGAAAATTCTGCTATAATTTCCCCTAAATCCAACCTAGTCTCATAGAATGAACGTTACTTTTACTACATTTTTGCAAACTGAGTTTTACGTGCCAGTTTCCTGGTGAAATTAACACTAGAGGCACTACAACAACTGTGCGTTTTATTCACTTTCACACAAAGCACAAGTACAATGGCTGATTATGACTTTATAAACACTTATTTTTCACTCTGTTACTCACATACTGCTATGATATGATTTTGAAACACTTACTCCAACACATCATTTAAAAAACTGCAAATGTTAACACTTCTATTACAGACACACGTACATTTACATACTTATTCAAATGTGATTAGCGTCTGCTGTAGCTCACCTGATAGAGTGTTGAACTTTGGTCTCTGAAGTATGTGGTTTGAGACCAGGCAAGCACAGAAGTTGACACATGACACTAAGTGGTCATGGTTGCTGTAGAAAATGTGCTTTTCATGTCACATCTGCGACAAGAACACTATTACTTAGGTGTTGGGTAAGGGTGGCTGTTTTGTTCACCTCACATTTATCTTTTAGAACACTATTGCTAAGGTTTAGGTTTAAGTTTAAGGTTAGGGAAGTACATTTTACTCATTAAAACCTCCATCTAAAATTCATCTTAAAAACCTTGTCTGATTACAACACCATTTCACTCGCTTTTGGCGCCCCCCGCTGGACATTCTACAGGGAAACTGCAGCCAAGTGAGTAATACAGCAATCAATTTTGGTTGCAAAAATTTTTTACATGGTCAAGTAAATTTCATGAGACCAGGCTGCTTATTTAATGCAATTTGACTTTCTTCTGTAGAACACAAGAATGTAGGACTGGGTAAAAAATATAGATTTTCCGATTATACGCAACCTTCATTTGAATGATCCCAATATCGATTCTTAAAATCCTATGATCAATCTTTTACTTTAAAGTTTAGTTCAGTTTTGGTTCTATTAAATTAATAGCAATTGAACTGCATAGTTTGGGCCTTGTTGTTTATATTTCAATTAAAGATTTTTGCAGTGTACCAAGCTAGAAGTTTTCCTGTAAAATGTACAGAATTAGCTGAGAGAGAATTTCTTTCATATTGTGGTGGGGTGAACAAGAGACAGACACAGTGGGTGTGGCATCAAGCCTCGGAGAGGCATTTATTGAAAATAATAATAAACATAAAATGTCCATAAAAGGAGAAAATAAAGTGTCCATGGGGGAAAGTGTTCCAAATAAAAGGGAATCTGGCATCCTCGCGTTGAATGGGGCATGTGTAGGAAGAGGTGTCCAGGACGTGGACGGGGTCCGGCGGCCGCTCGTGCTCCCTCTGTGGTCCTCGACGCAAGGGATGGCGGCTTCTGTGGTGGCCTGTATTCCCAAAGGCCGTGGTGAGTGTGAGGGAAAGGCAGCCCGGCATCCGTGCCCGTCGGCCGCAATGCGAGCAGTGCTCCCCGTCGACTCATCTAATCCGCGCCGGGGTTTCCAAGGGAGCGGGTCGGGCGTGCATCTAACTCGGCCAGTACCCTCCCCGCTCTGCTCCTGGAACCTGCGAAGATGCCAGCGTGTGCACACATGGAGAATAGAAGGCAGCTCCCTGAGAAGAGGCGCGCTCTATGTTTATATAGTAGCGGTGACGAGGCTAAACACACATCAGGTGTGCCTCGTTCCCCACTGCCTAAATTATGCTTTTTAATTATGCGCCTCTTCTCTCTCCTGCCCACTCCCGTCATGAGCCTGGCTGAAAGATGGCCTTCAGAGGTGGGGCGACGATGACGAAAGAATGATTAATTCTTAAAATATTAAAATATTTTTAAGATTTACACATTTCATTTTAGAACAAATTTCCATCAAAATGAATTGAGTAATCTTTTACAAAATGTAATTAGAAGAATATCTCATCTCTGTAGGATGATTCAATGCAAGTGAATGGGTACCAACATTTTGAGGCTCCAATGGCACATAAAGGCAGCATAAAAGGAATCTATAAGACTCCAGTCGTTAAATCCATGTCTTCTGAAACAATATGATAAGTGTGGGTGAGAAACAGATCAAAATTGAACTGCTTTTTTACTATCAATCTTAACTTTCACTCTTACTTTCACATTCTTCTTTTGTTTTTGGCAATTCACATTCTATTTGCATATCACCACCTACTGGGCAGGGAGGAGAATTTATAGTAAAAAAGGACTTAAATATTGATCTGTTTCTCACCCACACCTATCATAATGCTTCTGAAAACATGGATTAAACCACTGGAGTCTTATGGATTACTTTTATGCTGCCTTTATGTGCTTTTTGGAGCTTCAACATTTTGGAACCCATTCACTTGCATTGTATGGACCTACAGAGCTTCTAAAAGCCTTTGTTTGTGTTCAGCAGAAGAAGGAACGTTATAAACATCTGAAATGACATGATGGTGAGTAAATGATGGGAGAGTTTTCATTTTTGGGTGAACTATCCATTTAATGCAGCTCTTTTCTACACAACAACTGTTCGTAGTTCATGACTACGACTGTCGGGCTCCAAAAATGACAAAAAAGTCACCACAAAATTGGTCGTTACAACTTGATATTATGCTATGCTATATTCCAGGTCTACTAAAGCTATATGATAGTTTTGTCTGAGGAATAGACCAAATTCACAGTCTTTATATGGAAACTAGTGGCAAGTAGATTCTTCAACATTTCTCCTTTTGTTTTCCATGGAAGATGGAAAGTCATACTGGTTAAAAATGACATGAAGGTGAGTAAATGATGACAGAATTTTTCATTTTGGGTGAAGTTTACCTTTAAATCACCTTTGGCTCCATAGAAATCTTTCATCCAGAAATATTGTGCTTTGCAGGCAATCAGGTGAACTGCATCAAATAATAATTACTGCATACAGTCATATGAAAATTACCGTCATTACATTGAACCTAAGAGACATGGAAATGAAACAGGTTTCCGGTGGTGTAGGATAGCTTTTCCGACCATGTTTAATTATCGTCTCTATTCCCTTCCATTTCTTGCCCTTCTCCAATTCCCAACTCAACCCCATGCACGCCTCACACATGAATATGTCCACGAAGAAATGAGCTCACTCTAATAATAATGAAAAAAGCCCCATGTTTTATTTAACACAGCAGAGGAGAGATCATTCAAGTGCAGAAGGGAGAATGTACAGGCTGAAGTAAGTGGGGTTAGGGTTAGGTCCGCATGCCGTCAGCACTCAGAAATATTCTTGGCACACACGTAGCCATGTGTGGCATGAATACGTGTCCACAAGCATCTTTTACTGTTATTTGCAGTACCTGCAATACACAGTAGATTTGAACATTTTCAAAAAAGAAAATGCCAGCTGTGATTCATGAAAAACACATTTAGCACTGAAGATTTTATTTATTCATTTAAAAAAATTTTTTTATATCAGGCTGGTCAATTTAATACATTAATTTAGTGCGATTAATCATTTAAACATTAGATGCGATTAAAAAATGAATGCATAATCGCCCCCTGATGTTGCAAACTCTGTTTAAGCCTCTCCTCTAAAAAGAAAATTGAACTACCACAAATAAAAAAATAAAATAAAAAGTTGAACTACTTTTAACTTGACATGGCATCTTGAAATCACCACATATGGCACTCATTGTAAAAATAGTGCAGATGGAATGCACGAATGTGTATGTTAACTTGTTAACTTGCGCAAAGATTAAAGATGAAGAATAAACTATTGAAAAACAACGCAGACAGATGCAAAAACATGTTCAGTGTAAACAGCCCCTAAGTTTACCATATCTCTGACAGATTGACAAACTCGATTGGAAAATGGATTGCAGGCAAGTGATATAGGCCTATGCAATTATTTGCAGTTAATTTAATTTATTAATCACCATATTATGTAATTAATAGTGACAGCACAATTCATATTCATACTACTCTGTACACAATGTTTTTGGAATAAAAACATTATTGATAAAGGTATGGAACACTTCCAATCACTTTGCGCCACAAGCAAGATGAATTAGAACTTGTAGAAGATGCTTGACGTAATTCAGGAAAAACGTTTTACCTTTTTATTAGGTCAGTCAATTTAATGCAATAATGTATTGCAATTAGTTATTACAAAGATTCTGCAATAAAACATGAATGCATAACTGCCCCTGACCCATACATCAACACAAACATAGTTTGGGCCTCAGCAAACAAAATTGAAGTACTTCCGAAAAACAAAAACTACTTTTAATTTGTCATGGCATCTTAAAAACAGAGCACTCATGCCACTTTCTGAAAAAATAGCACAGACCGAATGCACAAACTTTGTGAACTTCAGCAATGTCCAGACTAATGTGTTTTTGTTTGAAAATGCATTAATTTTGCTATGTTTACGCCACCCATCCACACTAGAACGCTGTGATCCTCCACAGAAACAATGAAAAACTACGATTTTAGCCAACTCAAAACGAAAGCGCATTAGTGTGTTTACCTCGTACAGATTAACAAACTCAATTGCTAAATTGATTGCTGTGAATGGTATATGGGATTATGTGCAATTAATTTGAAAATTCAATCACAATATCATGTAATTAATATAATTACATTACACTTTTTAATCGATTAAAGACCCTAATTTATATTCATACCACTAATAGAAATAGTACTGATAAAGACATGTTGAGAGAATGTAATTAGGGTCTGGTCTTCGAGATGTAGTCAGTGCAGGGCTGAGAGAGTCGTTTGGTGAGTGTGTGAGCGTAGATGGAGACAGAACCGAGATTAGGGTGAGCTCTTTGTCCTGAGGTAGCTGTAGGAACAAGGATCCTTGCACTCTCCCTGTCCTCATTATGGCAGACAAGGTGCTCAGCCTGGAATCAACGGCAACAGCTTAGACACTAATGCCAGCTGTACCTCGTAATAGGCACATGTGTGTCTGTGAGTTAGTTTGTACTGTGTTACACCACAGTGAAAGTAGTCATTAGACTGTGTGCACACTGCAGACCATAAAGCGAGTCTCTCAGTGCACAAAGTTAATGCCGGTAATTTTTAATACTGAGTTATTATCGCACAGCAAACCTTTAATGAAAGTGAAATTATGGTGATTTCAGAACAGCGGGGTGTGAAGACTGAACTATATTTACTTTGGCTGCTTTGACTGCACTTCTGTATATTATGTGTTACAACTATTGCCAACGAACTGAATTTGCAATGTTTCTCAATGGTTTAACAAAGCACTTTCTCTTTATAAAGAGCAACTTTTCATTGTGTATCGTTCTTAAGTTGCTAAACTCTGAGATGTTGTTCTAGAAACTGTTTTTTTTTTTTTTTTTGGAAATTAAAACGCTTTTAATGTAATAGTTCTGTCATTTACATATTTGTTCACTGTAAAAGAGTATTTTTGTCTTGTTTTCCAGTAAATATTTCTAAACATTCTTAAAACAAGATACATTTACTTGAGAAGCAAAGATATTTTGTGTTGTTTTCAGAAAAATCTAAAACAATTTAGTAGTGTTTATGTGCTTATAACAAGAAAAAAAAAAAGTTTGCCAATGGGGTAAGAAAAGAAACTTGATTCAAACGGAAAACAAGTTTATTTTTTACTTACCCCATAGGCAAATAATTGTTTCTTGATTTAAGCATAAACTCCACCGAATGATGTCAGATTTCTCTGAAAACAAGACTTAGGGTGTGTTCACACTTGTAGTTCGATTCTCTTGGTCCTCTTGGTCCGGACTAAAAAAGAAAATGATACATCTAGTCCTGGTTCGCTTGGCGTTCACACTGGCATTTTTAACACCGAACCTAAAGATACAAAGCAAAAGGCATCAGGAAAAAGCCACAACCTGATTGGACAGCTTTTATGACGTATATTTTGTGACGGAACTTGCCGAACAACCAAAACAATGCTGGCGCTCGTTAGATTTATGTATGTATATGTGGTGGTATTTTTACCAGCTGAGAACAAACAAAGAGCTAATAAAATGTGTAAAGGAGTCAAACAAAGATTTGCTCACACAAATGAGGATATGCTGCAAGGACAGCTGACGGTGGTTCCGACGCCTGTACCGAACTGTAATGGGCAACATAGCTCTTATGATGAGAAGAACCAGGTATGCTTGAGATCAGCATTAAAGGCAAATTACTTCCTGTTTTTGGTCCGCTTAGACATCTTTGGTCCATGTTGCGTTCATATATCAATCGAACCGCACCAGAGTTAGTTTGGAAGCGGACCAAGACCCACTATTCAGGCGGTCTCGGTCTGCTTGTTTGGTGCGCACCAAGGTTCGGGTGACAGCGTTCACACTTGTTCAAATGAACCGCTTAAACAGAACAATCGCACCAGAGTTCATTTTAATCGAACCAAACCTGCCAAGTGTGAACACACCCTAAATATCTTATGCCATTCTGCTTCTCAAATAATTTTTACTTGTTTTAAGGATTTTTAAAAATTTTGCCATAAAATAAGACAAAATAAAACAAAAATACTCTCATAATGCTTTCAATTATTTGCAGTGTATGTGTTACAGCTATTGCTAAAGAACCCAAATAAGCCCCATTTTCAACAGTTCAACAAAGAACTTTGTCTTTATAAAGAGCCATTTTGCGTTGAGTTGCTAAATGGTTCTTCTGAGATTTAAAAGTACTTAAAGGTATAGTTATGTTATTATTTAATCACCATCATGTCATTTCCAACCCATAACTTGTTATTTTTTTATACTATGGAACACAAAAATAATATTCTTAAGAATCTTCTGGAGCTTTTTTACTGCCAGAAGTATTTTCGTCTTGTTTTAATTATCTAAACATTCTAAAAATGTGATTTATTTACTAGTCAAGCAAAATGGCATAAGATATTTTGTCTTGTTTTAAGAGAAATCTGACAAAATTAAGTGAAACCTAACCAAAAAACAAACAAACAGTTTTTGTCTTGTTTTAAGCATTTATCTTACTAGATTCAGTTAGATTTTTCTCAAAACAAGACTTAAAATCTTAAGGAAGTTTGCTTGTCAAGTAAATAAATCATGTTTTAAGAATGTTTAGATAATTTTACTGGAAAACAAGACAAAAATACTTATTTTTAAAATCATGTTTTGCAGTGTTCCCTTAAAATAACAAAGTGACCATGTCTGTAAAGCTCAAAAATAAAATAAATAAATAAATAAAATAAAAAACATCATTAAAGTATCATAATAGTCCATAAACTCTCTGCACTATATTTCAAGTTTTCTAAAGCCATAACATAGCTTTGTGTGAGGAACAGCAATGTTGTCCTTGTATAGAAAAGTGCTGTGTGAAGATTCTTCTAAAATTACCCTTTTGAGTTCCACACAAAAAATAACAGCATGCAGGTTTGGAATGACAATAGGGTGAATTAATAATGACATCATTTTTGAGTGAAAGATCAGTTTCTGATTGCTAAAAAATCACATCTGCTCCTTCACAGCTGGAATATCTGATCCACCGGGCCGTTTGGGCCATTGCCCAGGGGCCTCTAAACCCAAAGGGCCCCGAGCTCTAAATCAATTATTTATTTATTTTGAGATACCTATTATAAATCCACGTAAATGTCAGCCTTATGCAAAACACCATTTGTTCTGACGAATGCGCACTGGACGACAGCAGCGCGAGCACAGACACAAGGACAGAAAACAACGTCTGATTTACAAAACGCTTTCAAACACAAAGATAAGGTGCAGTCTACCATGGCTGTGTACAAAGCTGATGGTTTACATTCATATAAGCGATGGAATTTGTGCAACAGTATAGAGGACTTTAAGATGTTTAAGTCCTGCATGCATTTAATGTTTAATGATATAGCGAAAGATGCCTTAATATCCTAAATATGTGCACGGTAACCTTTCCCCAATTTGGAATGCACAATTCCCAGTGTGCTCTAGGTCATCATGGTGGTGTAGTGACTCGCCTCAATCCGGGTGGCGGAGGACAAATCTCAGTTGCCTCCGTGTCTGAGACGTCAACCCACACATCTTCGTGCGCTTGTTGAGCATGTTACCGTGGAGACATAGCACGTGTGGAGGCTTCACGCTATTCTCTGCGGCATCCACACATAACTCACCAAGTGCCCCACCGAGAGCGAGAACCACATTATAGCGACCACGAGGAGGTTACCCAACGTGACTCTACCCTCTCTAGCAACCGGGCCAATTTGGTTGCTTAGGAGACCTGGCTGGAGTCACACAACACGCCCTGGATTCGAACTCATGACTCCAGGGGTGGTAGTCAGCGTCTTTACTCGCTGAGCTACCCAGGCCCCCCATGGTAACCTTTTGGAATATTTGGTAAACTGCGAGAGTTTTTAATTTATTTTTTGGATTTTTCTCCCCTTTTCTCCCCAATTTGGAATGCCCAATCCCAATGCGCTCTAGGTCCTCGTGGTGGCATAGTGACTCGCCTCAATCTGGGTGGCAGAGGACGAATCTCAGTTGCCTCCGCGTCTGAGACCGTCAATTCACGCATGTTATCACGTGGCTTGTTGAGCACATGGCTTGTTGAGCACATTACCGTGGAGACCTAGCGCTTGTGGAGGCTCACACTATTCTCCGCGGCATCCACGCACAACTCACCACGTGCCCCACCGAGAGTGAGAACCACTTTATGGTGACCACGAGGAGGTTAACCCAACGTGACTCTGCCCACCCTAGTAACCGGGCCAATGGTTGCTTAGGAAGCTTGACTGGAGCCACTCAGCACACCCTGGATATGAACTTGCGATTCCAGGTGTGGTAGTCAGCGTCTTTACTTGCTGAGCTACCCAGGCCCCCTCACAAACGGTTATTGTGTTATTTGTCAGGAGACGGGACCTGGAATAAAGGACATTTATTGCCATGCAAATGTGTCAAACACAATCTCAGATTGGCAGGGAATAAAGTGCACAGTGAGCTATGAGCCTAAATAGCACAATACATAGATCTTCAAACGATAAAATCACATTCAAGTTAAACAAAAATAATCTCTGTCACTGCCTGCAGCATAGTAGGCCTATTCTTAATCAATGGACAATGCGTAATTCTGCTCAGGCAGATTCACTTTCCATGAGGCAGCGAACGCTATGGTTTATAGGACTTCTTTGGGATCCTTTGATTTTAAATGATTCAGCATTTAACTTATGTAATTGTTGTCTGCACACCAGATCAAAAGGGGGAAAAACACTCACCGTTTATCAAGCGCTGAATCTTTGCCAGGTGAAAAACAATCTGGAATCATGTGTAACAGTCACATTAAGTCCTCTTTGCAACCTGAACTTCATCAGAATGTTGATTTGTGACACCAGCGCTGAAAAAACTTGATGCAGCGAAACAAATGGTGAAACAGAACACAGGTGTCTCGAGATGTGTTAATAAATATTGAAATTATTTTTAAGTTAACAGTGTCTAACAAAATGTGACGGTCCTGCACAACGAATTGTAAAACAGTACGCGCTTATAAATATGAACGTTTTTTAAACTTTACAGTGAGTTGTGGCACAACGATCAAAGACATCCATCCAGTGCATGTTTACATGGCCTCGATGCACGTGTGAACAGCCCATAACTCGCCCTATAGACAACTTGAAAAACTGACCCGAACCTGGCCCAAAACCTGTAGGTTTGTCAGGTACCGTCGGACTCAGATCGGGTTGAAGACCTCCAAACACGTGCAGAATAACTAAATAGTGATTTTGGTATTTGAATACCGTGCACATCCCTATTAATAACGCATGATTTGGGATTAAAAAGTACATATACCTGGCCGTGTAAGACATTGCTCCAAACTTTTCTTCTGTCAATTTGGTGTACCGGCCCATGGGCCTCTCAGTTCTTAATCTGTCCTTGGAAACCAAAATAATAAAATGGATGGCAAAAACTGTAATGGAAATCTCTATTGGTGAATTATCACACCAGGCACACTTTCCCTGTTGGAATTTAACAACGCCTGTAGCTTCTAGCATGCCTAGAAGGGGGCTGCATCCCATGCCTCGATGGGATGCAGCAATTTACATGTTTGTTGTCCTCACACATAATGGTGCAGCGCTGATAAGATTCTGATCTCTCCGTTACCTCAAATTGTGACTTTTTTCATGGAACATTCCAAGGAGATAAGTAACTAGAGGAATACAGCATAGCGCCCAGATTCTTACTGCTGCACTGACCTTGAGATTATGTACTGCAAAACCCAAAAGTGGATCACAGGTCTGTTCTGATTGGGTCATGGACAGTGGGGGGAAAACAAGCTAAATGCAAATACTGAAATGCAACTAATTCAATCTGATCTCATAAATATTCATTGCTATTCGTAGGTAACATTTACAAGTACATATTTGTACATTTGGACAGACACTGAAACATGAAATACAGATGTACTGACAGCATCTAAAATGTAAAAATATTTAAAAATCCTTCGTCATCCTGAGACCCAAGCGCGACTGCTGTGTGCATTTTTAGAAGCACCTAATAAACATGCAAAAATATTTTTTTAGAGCAAATAGTTTTCCTAAAAATGTATGTTCTCATATGGGGACAGCGGGATTAAGTTGCAAAATTTTAAATAATACCAAGATACAGAAAGTCTGATTTTTTTTTTTTTTTTATTAAATAGTTTATTATGTGTCCAGGAGTGTACTTTTTTGTTACAATGTTTTTTCTACTTTGGTGACAAAATCTCAATGTTTTCTCTTTGCACTTTCAAACAAACAAGTGACAGCCCGTGCAGGAGTTTTTTTAACCAATCAGAAATTTGCATAAATAATTCTGAAACAATTTTTGGCCAGCATCGTCCAATCAATGCCAACCATGTTAAAATAAAATTAAGCATAATACATTTTGAATCTATGTACTGATTATCATTGTCCCATGTCTGCCAACCATGTTGAGTGGTCCAAACATCATCTGTAGCCTGAAACTGAACTTTTGGTCGGATTTTAGGAGTGAATGCACTTGGCTGCATAGGAAAGATTTAGGATGCTCCCTTGCTCCCTATTTAGTGAATGACTTAACCTCCAGTGTGCTGTCTGTCTGCACTGGTCTCAGAACAGTTCGAAATGCATTTTATTTTCATCCTAACTCCATTTAAAGCCTCTGAAAGCAAAATGTTTTCAGCTTTTGGGTGAACCCATTGATTCTCAATGTGAATACAGGATTTCTTAGGCAAAAAAGGCTTATAGTCCTCATAAGCAGTCATTGTGTTTATCAGCATACCGTTTCATGATAAATCGCTCAAATTGTCAAAATGGCATATCAGATGAAACTAGAGACTCTAGAGTTTTGACTCAAACAGGGTTCAATGTAAAAACGTAATTAAGATTCTTACAGATGTAGTTTTGTTGGCGTTTCTCCCTAAGACAAACTCAGCTGAGGTCGGCACCAGGTTGTTTTGTCACATGACTTGTCAAAAGTTTAACACTTTACTGACAGCCCAGAGTATTCTGAACTGTGATCAGTTGGATTAAATGAAATTATGCATAGCATATAGCGAAGACAAAACACACAGTCCACGCAGGAGGACGGGGGGGTCGCACAAGGTTATATTATAAATGTATTTGTATAGATGCATCTTGACTATTTTATAGATATTTTGTTGTAGATCCCTTAACCCTACCCCTACCCCCAAACTTAACCACTCTTAAAAAATATTATAAAAGTAACAAGGAGAGAAATGTATAAAAATAGGATTTACACTTTACGTAAGAATAGCTACGAATACTCACGAGATCACATTGACTAAACATAATTTATTACGATTTATAACAGCAATAAGTCACTTGAGTAATTTCGTTGCACCAATTTTATCTTAGGAAAGATGTTAATTATAGACTTTACAGGTATTATAGTTCTGACTCTACATTCTGATTAAATGAGTAACATTCGAAAGTAACTGATAGTGTCATAAAAAGTGAATGTGAGATGAAAAATGCAACAATGTCATTTTGTGGTGCTTCTATGACACTTTCAGCCCACATGTTGACTCTCGTGCTTTTCAGGACTCGTACCTCAGTCCTGTGCATCGCAAGTGCAATGCTCTATCAGTTTAGCTACCGTGCAATTTGATTTCATTAGAACAAACTTATAAATGTAGCTGATGATGTAATGCAAACTTTAAAATCACCTTACAGGAGGGCCCGGGTAGCTCAGCGAGTATTGACGCTGACTACCACCCCTGGAGTCGTGAGTTCAAATAATTATCATTTTATTTATTTATCACACATTATACATTTGCACATATACAGTGAAATTCTTTTTTTCACATATCCCAGCTAAGCTGGGGTCAGAGTGCAGGGTCAAATCCAGGGTGTGCTGAGTGACTCCAGCCAGGTCTCGAAAGCAACCAAATTGGCCCGGTTGCTAGGGAGGGTAGAGTCAAATGGGGTAACCTCCTCGTGGTCGCGATTAGTGGTTCTCGCTCTCAGTGGCGCGCGTGGTAAGTTGTGCGTGGATAGCGGAGAGTAGCATGAGCCTCCACATGCCGTGAGTCTCCGCGGTGTCATGCACAACGAGCCATGTGATAAGATGCGCGGATTGACTGTCTCAGAAGCGGAGGCAACTGAGACTTGTTCTCCGACACCCGGATTGAGGTGAGTAACTGCGCCACCACAAGGACCTACTAAGTAGTGGGAATTGGGCATTCCAAATTGGAGGAAAAGGGGATAAAATAAAAATAATAAAATTAAAAAATTAAAAAGTCATGCACTATAGTAAAAGTATTTAGATGTTACAAGATAGCATTTTGTGAGGAACAGGGCAAAAAGTAAATGATTATGAACTGATAATCTGCCTTTTAACTTGTGATTTGCATGAAAGTAAATAAAAGTCAGTTTTACAGTCGCACAGTGTATACAGTCATACCACCCAGCTGTAATTTGGCGTAATGATTTTGCTTCAAGTTCAATCAATATTGCACTCAGTCTGTTGCTGGTCTTTGCCACTTTTCACCACCTCCGCCCCCCACTCGCCATCTGCCTGTTCTTGTAATCAGTTTTTGTTTACAAAGCCTCTTTCCTCTCTGTCCATTCCTTGTTCGCGCTCTTGCATCCCTCGTTCACTTTGGGATGCGTGTCGTAGAAATGTTTCCACCTGCCTACATGTTGTTCTTTCTTTTAGTAACTGCACCATTCCATTTCCCCTCATATACAATCTTGGCTTCAGAAGAACTTTGAGGGGCGCAGCTGTTGAAATATTTATTGATCTGTGTTTTTTCTTCTTCTTGTCTCTCTGCTTTATTTATTTTTGTCTATGTCTCTTGCACTCCTCCAAAGCAGTGCAACAAGGTACATTGCTGCCAGCTGTCAGATATGAAGGTGGGATTCAAATCTTCAACACGAATCCATTGTTTAGCATGTTTAAATTTCTAGTTTCTCAAGAAAAGGGGAAAGCTGCACGTGGATGCAATGATGGCGGTAGAGTCTTTTACAACTGCCTACAAGTGGAGGGGGTTTTACTGCATAAAAATCACTTTCTTTATCAGAATCAGCTTTATTGCCAAGTATGCTTACACATACATGGAATTTGTCTTGGTGACAGGAGCTTCCAGTGTACAACAATACAAAAACAATACAAAAACAGCAGCAAGACATAGATAATAATAAAAAAAAAAAATAGTTATACACATACGTACATACACACACAGACACACA
Organism: Myxocyprinus asiaticus; assembly: GCF_019703515.2. Classification (NCBI taxonomy): domain Eukaryota; kingdom Metazoa; phylum Chordata; class Actinopteri; order Cypriniformes; family Catostomidae; genus Myxocyprinus; species Myxocyprinus asiaticus. Next base: position 3,649,362 of record NC_059358.1, on the reverse strand, counting down.
CACATACATACACACATACAAATACATAGTGCAATCTAATACAAATCTTTTATCTGTTATGTACAGTGCAAATACAAATCTGTTATGTACAGTGCAAATGTTTTATTTTTTTTCAGAGGAATGAAATGGCAGAAGAGGTTGGATGTGTTGGATAAATATAAAAAAAGAATAAACTGTGTATTGCACATAGTTATTGCTCAATGGGGCAATTTAACTGTTCATGAGATGGATAGCCTGAGGGAAAAAACTGTTCCTGTGCCTGACGGTTCTGGTGCTCAGAGCTCTGAAGCGTCGGCCAGAAGGCAACAGTTCAGAAAGGTAATGGGCAGGGTGAGTGGGGTCCAGAGTGATTTTTCCAGCCTTTTTCCTCACTCTGGAAGTGTATAGTTCTTGGGGAGGGGGGGGGCAGGGGGCTACCAATAATCCTCTCAGCAGTCCAAACTGTCCTTTGTAGTCTTCTGATGTCTGAGTTCATAGCTGAACCAAACCAGACAGTTATTGAAGTGCAGAGGACAGACTCAGTGACCGCTGAGTAGAACTGTATCAGCAGCACCTGTGGCAGGTTGAACTTCCTCAGCTGGCGAAGGAAGTACAACCTCTGCTGGGCCTTTTTCACAATGGAGTCAATGTGTGTCTCCCACTTCAGGTCCTGTGAGATGGTAGTGCCCAGGAGCCTGAATGACTCCACTGCTACCACAATGCTGTTTAGAATGGTGAGGGGGGTCAGTGTTGGGGTGTTCCTCCTAAAGTCCACAATCATCTCCACCGTTTTGAGCATGTTCAGCTCAAGGTTGTTTTGACTGAACCAGAGAGCCAGCAGACTCATCGTCATCTCGAATGAGGCCGATGACAGTGGTGTCCTCTGCAAACTTCAGGAGCTTGACAGAGGGGTCCTTGGTGATGCAGTCATTGGTGTAGAGGGAGAAGAGTAGTGGGGAGAGCACACATTGTGCTGATTGTACATGTGCTGGAGGTGAGTTTCCCCTGTCTCACAAGCTGCTGCCTGTCCGTCAGAAAGCCGGTAATCCACTGACAGACAGACATGGGAACAGAGAGTTGGTGTAATTTATTCTGGAGTATAGCCGGGATGATGGTGTTGAAAGCTGAACTGAAGTCCACAAAAAGGATCCTTGCAGGATATGATGCAATCCCATGTTGACTGCATCCTCCACAGACCTGTTTGCTCGATAAGCAAATTGAAGGGGATATAGAAAGGGTCCAGCGATGTTCTTCAGGTGGGCCAACACCAGTCTCTCAAATGATTTCATGACCACAGATGTCAGGGCGACAGGTCTGTAGTCATTAAGCCCTGTGATTTTTGGTTTCTTTGGGATAGGAATAATGATTGAGCATTTGAAGCAGCATGGGACTTCGCACTGCTCCAGTGATCTATTGAAGATCTGTGTGAAGATGGGGGCCAGCTGGTTAACACAGGATCGAAGACACGCTGGTGAGATGCCATCTGGGCCTGAAGCTTTTCTCGTCTTTTGTTTTCGAAAGACCCGCCTCACATCATCTTCACAGATCTTATGTGCAGGTTGAGTAGCAGGAGGGGGAGGAGGGGAGTTGCATGAGGTGTTGGTGTTTGTGTGAAGTGAAGGTCAGAGTGGGTGTGGGGTGTGAGATTGGGCCTTTCAAATCTGCAGTAGAACACATTCAGGTCGTCAGCCAGTTGTTGGTTCACCACAGGGTTGGGGGTAGGAGTCCTGTAATTTGTGAGTTGTTTCATGCCACTCCACACTGATGCAGGGTCGTTAGCTGAAAACTTGTCAGAGTATCTCCTTTTAGCCACTCTGATTTCCTTGTTCAGTGTGTTCCTGGCCTGATTGTACAAGACTTTATCCCCACCCCTCTAAGCATCCCCTTTGGCCTGATGAGGCTGCCTGAGCTCTGCTGTTCAACAACGACCATGGTTTGTCGTTGTTGAACTTTAAATAAGTCCTAGTAGGAATGCACATATCCTCACAGAAACTGATATATGATGTAACAGTATCTGTGAGCTCATCCAGGTCTGTGGCTGCAGCCTCAAAAACACTCCAGTCCATGCAATCGAAGCAGGCTTGTAGTTCCTGCTCTGCTTCATTGGTCCATCTCTTTACAGTCCTTACTACTGGCTTGGTTGATTTTAATTTCTGCCTGTAGGTTGGAAGAAGATGAACCAGACAGTGATCAGAGAGTCCCAAAGCTGCTCTAGAGACAGGGCGATATGCATCCTTTATTGTTGTGTAACAATGATCCAGTATGTTCCTGTCTCTGGTTGGGCATGTAATGTGCTGTTTGTATTTGGGCAGTTCACGTGTGAGATTTGCTTTGTTAAAATCCCCAAGAATAATAATAACTTTGTCCATATTTTTGTCTTGTTTTCCAATTCAAATATCTATTTCTAATTTCTTGAGAAGCAAAATTGTGTAAGTTAACAAGAATATATCTAGGTTACACTGTAGAAAATAATTTTCTTAATTAGTATTTTTGTCTTGTTTACAGTAAAAATATCTAAACATTCTTAAAAATATATATATTTTCTTGACAAGCAAAATGGCATAATATATTTTGTCTTGTGTTCACAGAAATATAACTAAATTTAGTGAGTTTTAGGCTTAGAACAAGAGAAAACTATTTACCAATGTGGTAAGAAAAATAAACTTATTTCAAAGAGACAACAAGTTTGTTTTTCTTAATCCACTAGCATTTTTATTTTTTGTCTTGTTTTAAGCGTAGAGTTTAATAGATTTTGTCAGATTTCTCTTAAAACAAGACTCAATGGCTAATGCCATTTTGCTTGTTAAGAAAATATACAGTATCTTGTTTTAAGAATATTTTGATAGTTTTACTGGAAAACAAGACAAAAATTCTAATTATTTATTTTTTGTATTGTACTTTTATTGTAAAATAGTTTTTCTTGCTAAAACCTTACCAAATTTTTGATTTATGCATAAAAGAAGAAGAAGAAAAAATATCAGTGGGGTAAAATAAACATATAGCAGTGGTTTACGTGAACGTTTCCAGACAGAATCCAGCCACATTGCAAAACAATCATTAATTTTAGTATTTTAGTCTTACTTTCCAGTAAAAATATCTGATCATCCTTAAACAAGATACTGTACATTTACTTGACAAGCAAAATATATTATTAAGTCTTGTTTTCAGAGAAATCTAACAACATTTAGGAAGGTTTATTCTTTAAACCAGAAATTAAAAAAAAAATAAAAATATATATATATATATATATATATATATATATATATATATATATTTGCCAGTAGGGTATGATAAGATACTAAATCCAAAGAAAAAGCTAATTTATTTTTGTTACCCTATTGGCAGATTATTATTATTATTATTATTATTATTATTATTGTTGTTTTAAGCATAAAATTCACTCAATTTTGTTAGACTTCATGAAAAATAAAATAATAATAATACAAAAAAAAAATAAAAACATAGGGGTTTGAAACGACTCGAGGGTGTATAAGTAATATCAGAATTTTACTTTTAAGGTGAACTGTTCCTTTAACATTATATTTAAGCTCAGATTTTGAGGATTAGCCCACGGAAACCTGCTAAAAGACTTATGGCCTTTGTCACACTTGAGGCTTAAAGCTTTTGTTAATGTGAATTGGGGAATTTTGCTAATCGGGATAAAATTTCACGGCATGCACCAGTGTTTATTTATTCCTTTAAAGAAGCTGAGAAACGTGGAGGAATTTGTTTTGGGGGTGACAGTGTGACATTTTTCTAAATTGTGAGAAAGGATGAGATCTCACGACTTGATTGAGCGCCTGTATTACCCTAATTTGGTTCGCCGTCAGACTGCAGTGTGTTATCGCCTGAGGACGTGCCACTAATGTGGTGTTGGGGGATATTTCTCTGTCAGTGTCTCGTGTTCATTATCAACAGGCGCAGATGAAGTTCCTTATAAACATGACAAGATGAAGCCTAGACCGAGAAGGGCATCTTTAGCAGTGCAAAGCCATACCATCTCTGGTGTAAGTTTAGACAGCCTGATGTCTCTGAGCTCTTTAATGGGAAGATGTTTTCTGCATGACTGTGCAAATTCATATCACGCGCCTTCCACAAATTTTCGATTGGAATATCATTAACCAAAAGGGCAATTTTTCAGCATTTAATTAATATCTTAATGAATTCCGAGCAAGATATTCATGGTTAATGAAATTTACTTTAATTTCCGAATGAAACCGCTCACGTGCTGCACTGTATTCGGAGTCCTGCCTGCACACACAACTTTTCTCATTATTAAATTCATTGTTTAAATTGCACCCTCCAATTTGTTGGTTATTTGCTGTGGTTATATTTCTTTGTGATTTGCATAATCAAAAAAGGTCATTAATGATCATAAGTCTTTATAATTATAGTCCATAATTCTATATTTATATTAATTGGACCATACTTTTTGTCATTAGGTGAATCTCACAAAACCCGTCGGAATATGCACCCCCGAAATAAAAAGAATAAACCATTTTACCATTTTACATATTTTCGTGACTCCATCCATCTATCTATCCATCCATCCATCCAATAGGATGCATATGGTAGTATTTGTTGTACTGCCTTTAATTTATGCATACAAATAAAATAATTGGATTAGAGTATTTTTCTTTACTGTAATACAGTACAAAATACTGTATGACAGATATACAACATATTGAGAATTACCACTACCATGTAATACTTACATAGAGGGTATCAAAGCTACAATGACTAGCCGTGACAATCGCACTCTCATGACCTTTGCATGAGCCACACACATTCAAATTCATTAGCCAATAATGAGAACTTTACAGAGGCCAATTAGCTGCCTAATGTTGGGAAAAGCTGTCATGAAGCTGTTGCGATTTTGCTGACAAGTCAATGTTGCAGTGCGCTTTAAATATTTCCAGAGAGACAATTAAACTTTTACTAAGATTTGGAGTATATTCGAATGATTATGAACAGGGCTGGGCAGCATGAAGGTACAAAGGATACGGGGCTAGTTGTCACACTTTTTACTCAACTGAAAATTTCTCAGGGTAGGTTTATATTTAAAACTCAGTTTCTTTAAGGCCACATACGTACCTTAAAGTCTTGGCGACAAAAAAGCTTTCCAACATGTCCACTGTTATTGCTCAGGAAAAAAGATCCAGTTAATTTAACACAAGTTGACATTTCCTGACATCGTGCCCCAATAGCATTTATTGTACAACAGCTTAAAATGTTGCTCATCCAATCAGAATTTAGAAAACGAGACTATGCTTTTTATAATTTAAGTTTTTATAGTCTTTTGTTTTTAACTCAAGTGTTACATAATGTGAAGCTGTTTTTGCTCTGATGCCAGATTTATTACTTATTTGTTATGAATAATCTTATCTGATGGTTTGCATCCATCAAGTTCCAAATGAGAAAATAATCAAATGAGATGAAATATCTTTAATTTGTAAAGTATTTCATACACTTGATTTTTCTAAAAATAGGCATTATTGAATTAATATATTAACTGTTTGTTGAATCATTTCCAGCAGAAATACCTATATCATGAGATACTGTCAATCGTACCAAAATATACAAAGTTTGGTGATGCCGCCCACCCCTAATTATAACGTAGAGGCCTTTACATTTTCTGTTTCATATCTATTCTGTCTCTACATTTCCCATCGAAAATCTCAATGGAAATCAATCTGTTTACCACATGTCTCTTAATTTAGTCCTGGTCAATGTGAAACCGATACATGTGTCGATTCTATCAGGTACAGCTGAGAGATAGAGGCCTAGATTCATCACACTTAGCTTACATTGACAAAATGACATTATGAAGCACTCTGCAGTAAAAATAGAGATTCAATACATAGTGTTTCAGCTCCTACTGAAGAGACCAGGCCTGTTGCTTTCACACCAACAGTGTTTTTGCCGCTGAACAGTGCATATATATATATATATATATTTTTTTTTAAGGATCAAAGCATAGAAGGTGCTGGAACCCTATTGCATTTGTACAGATTTTATTGTTATTGTTTTTCTGCCCTAAAAAGCACTCAGCCTTTCAAAGTTGACTCTTTTGACCGCGAGTACAGACGCGTTCGTCGCCTATGCACTGCAACTGTTTTAGTACAGTCAACGGCAGGCGTATGCGCCGACGATGTGCACAGTCAAGGACTGTCCGCAGTCTGCGCAGACTGTGCTGATTATGAAATTTGCACCATGCACTGTGCGCGTTCCAAATGTGCACAACCGAAGTATACGGTACTTTGGCCTTTAGAGACACCACATTTGGCAGAATGGTCCCAAATGCCACCCATTGCTCAGGTTCGCAATTTTGGGTGAATTAAAACATTTTAGAAGGAGATCCGAAAAAAGTTGTGATTGTAAATATATATTTTGTTTCGCTAATCCTTGTAAGTCTGGAAATACCATACCTACAATGTAACTAGAGTACTTGGTAATGAAATTACTTTGCCCCTGACAGATCTTTCTATTCAAATTTTGAAATTTGGGTTACTTTCTCAAGCTGCTTGGACCCCGATAATTGCTGCTCATGGCTAAATTTAATCAGTATTTTCTCTTGTTTCCAGTAAAAAAGATATCCAAACATCCTTAAAACAAGATATATTTACTTGAGAAGCAAAGTTATGAATAACAATAAGACTTGTTTTCATAGAACACATTTATGTCAGAGTTTATATTACTTATTGCTCAATTAAAGCATGAACCTCAAAAAACTTAGTTTTATGCTTAAAAAATGGCAATGGTAAAATGATAAATAATAAAAATAAATCAGGATATATTCTTTAAAAACAAGTCTTAATATCAAAAGCGTAGGTTTGGTTTGAAAGTTGGTAGGGACATATTGCAAGCATAATATTTTTTATTTTTTTTTTTTTTTTTTATCCCTTTTTCTCCCAATTCCCACTACTTAGTAGGTACTCATGGTGGCGCGGTTACTCACTTCAATCCGGGTGGTGTAGGACAAATCTAGTTACCTCTGCTTCTGAGACAGTCAATCCACGCATCTTATCACATGGCTCGTTGTGCATGACACCGCGGAGACTCACAGCATGTGGAGGCTCATGCTATCCTCCGTGATCCACGCACAACTTACCACACACCCCATTGAGAGCGAGAACCACTAATTGTGACCACGAGGAGGTTACCCCATGTGACTCTACCCTCCCTAGCAAACGGGCCAATTTGTTTGCTTAGGAGACCTGGCTGGAGTCACTTAGCACACCCTGGATTCGAACTCGCGACTCCAGGGGTGGTAGTCGGCGTCAATACTCACTGAGATACCCAGGACCCCCCGCAACTCCAGGGGTGGTAGTCAGCGTCCATACCAACTGAGCTACCCAGCCCCCCCCCCCCCTAAAAATTTTGGAAAATGCGAGAAAGTCAGTCTGGTAATAAACAGCATTATTACCTCATATAACAATTATTTCTCTGCGCCACCATATGAAATATTAGCCTTTTTTAAAAAAAATTATGAACTGACCACTAGGGTTTCACGGTTAGGATAAAAAATGTGATGTGTGATAAACTTGATGGTTAATGGATGATGGGACAGCGATATGCAATGTGATAAACCTAAGGTTAATGTGTCAAAATCAAATGTTATCTTTCACATAACAAGATGGGAATGGAGCATTTACATTTTTCCTCAGTTTCTGCTTGCCAACTCCCCTCACTCCCACTTAATCTTTTATCATATTGCTTATTTATAAGTACTTACATTTTTATTTGAAAAAGTAGGCCCCCTGAAGAGGCTATAATTAATGTTTTTGTGTGTGTGTGTGTGTGTGTGTGTGTGTGTGTGTGTATGTGTTTTTTTATCACCAATGCCTTATTTTATTGACAAAAATATTATTTTTTTTATCTATAAATAAAACATTTATTGGGAGTTATACTGGCATCTTGAGATCCTGCATCTCTTACACAATCGTTAAAATTTTAAGGTGTCTTCCTCAAGAGGGTGCTTACCGGCTGAAAAGCAGAATCCTCTATTGGGCTGCATATAAAACTCAGGATGTTTTTGACTTAGAAAGAAAACATTTGTACACGTAAAGTATGCTTGTTTAAATCTATTAATTTTAAGGATATGATGTAAAATACCAATGTAATCCGCCCATGTAATCTCCACAAAATAATAATAAAAAAAAAAAAAATCTTCCAAACAACTGTGTTTGTTGCATCCTGAACAGTGCTGAGAAAAGTAACAGGTGCTGGGTGACAACTCTGTTAATGTGCTGCTTCAGAAGAGGTAAGAGGTAGGACAATCATTTCTGCGTAGTAAAATTGCCCAAATGTTGGTCGGGACATTTTTCAGATTTTCTGAAAGTTGATAGGGACATGTCGCTATCATCCTTACCTAAATCTATGCCTATGGTTAATGTATTATGCAATTTTTCTTCTCAAGTAAAATTATTTTGTTTTAAGGATGTTTAGATATTTTTACTTGGAAACAAGACAAAAACACTGAGTAAAAAGCGGTCCTTTAAGTCCTCCCATCATCCATTCTCTTAGCTGCCTTTTCATTGCATGGATGCAAGCTGCATTTAACACCCTCCTCCATCCCCAGCTCCATATCTCGTATGACAGCTTTGTTGTAATAATTCTGCTGGATCTCTTCTGTTACCCTTGGGGGGTTTTATTCGCTGCTCCATGCATGTGTAGTTGATGCATAACGTGTCCATAGACTTTTTCCATCAAAATTTTCTGTGGAACAATAATGTGCGTTTCCCATTCTGTTGGCATTTTCAAACCGGGATGGGCGTTTTTCAACTGTCCAATGAAAGTAGGGAATCTCAGTTTAGTAATCAGTGGACGTTTCCAAACCAGAATGGGCGTTTCTGAACTATACAGTGAAAGCAAGGAATCTGAATGTATAAGGCAAATCGTGAAAACCCCGACTGACTGGAAAACTCTCATATTTGTTCTGCAGAGACACAGCTCTCAAACGTTCTGTAAAAATGTAAATGAATCTATAAGGGAAAGTGTAAATCTTAAGTGCTGTAACTGGTCGCCATTTCTCGTAAGTTTTTCGCCATTTTTAATCACCTTTTTGCCTTCACCGGTTCTGATGGTCCTGCAGTATGTTCCATTTAAACTCTCAGCTGAAGGAAAATTCCGGGTTCAATACAAGTTAAGCTCAATCGACAGCATTTGTGGCATAATTTGGATTACCACAAAACTTAAGTTTGACTTGTCCCTCCTTTTCTTTAAAAAAAGCAAAAATTGAGGTGACAGTGAGGCACTTATAATGGAAGTGAATGGGGTCAATTTTGGAGGGTTTAAAGGCAGAAATGTGAAGCTTATAATTTTATAAAAGCAGTAATTCTTCTGTTAAAACTCATGTATTATTTGAGCTGTAAAGTTGTTTAAATTGTAATTTTTACTGTAATTTTAGGGTTTTAGGGTTGGTTGACATTACATCGTCATGGCAACAAAGTTGTAAAATTGGCTATAACTTTACATAGAAAAGGTTAGTAAGTAATTTTATCACACTAAAGTCATGTTTACATGCATATTGTTTATGTCTTGTGGCTATACTTTTGAAAAAGTGAGTATTTTAACATTATAAAATTGGCCCCATTGAGTTCCATTGTAAGTGCTCACTGTGCTAAGTGCTTTTTTAAGAAAATTTGGAGCAGGTCAAAATTAATTTTTGTGGTAATCAACATTATGTCACAAATGCTGTCGATTGAGCTGAACTTGTATTGAACCCGGAATATAAGGTCATGAAGACCAAATGCATAATAATACTATTAAAAATGTTGTTTAAAATAGTTTTAGATTGAATATAGCATGTCCCACTTCCAACTTCCTTAAAAGTATTTAATGTCAACCTCTCTAAAATGGGCTCCGAAATGAAAAGTACGTGCCACTTGCAGCAGATATAATATGTGTGGAACAGGCCTCACCCCTCAACTGTCGCTAATATTTGTTTGTCTGGTCAAAACTAGCTTTAGATATTCTAGCTTTAATATGCAGACATGTCACTGAAAATGGATTGGGGTTGTTTACTGGTGTTATTCAAACCGTGCACACAGAATGCCAGAAAATCCTGCTTCCTGGATGGGATTTCAAACGCTGCTTCAAAGCAAACACATAACAACAGCTTGTGAATTTAAATCCATATGAGGGCTATATGATGATGACAAAAATCATTATTGTCGATTATTTCACTGTAAAATTGTAATTAGGATTATAAAATAATATCAATAGATTAAAATACTTATTTTATGTAGGACATCTGCATGTCATGTTCCTTGTATAGGCTAAACTGAGAACTGTGTTCCTTAATTACTTTATTCTTCTATACTTAATTATAATTTTGATTCTTTTTTCAATGAATGGTCCAGTCCTTATCTATATTTTTATCCTTTTAGTCCTGAAAGATAATCAGTCATGTGTGGTCAGGATGAAAGTTGAGGCATTATTGAACAATTGAAAGGATCTGAATGATTGAAATCTGTACACATGCTCTCTAGATTGTAGATTGTGTTCAGAGGAATGCTATTTTATCGTTACACAGCTTGGAATGGTCGATAATCTTTCACAAATCATTTGGTGATTAAAGAGTTAGATTGCATGAAGCTTTTTGTTGTTTTCTTTTCAAAGAGATTTTATCCATGTGATATCCATTGCTAAAATTATTACTGGTATTAACTAAGGATGTGCGAGACTAGTCGGCTAAACGGTTCTGATGCCGATAGTCGACACTGGAATTACTAGTCGGTTTAAACTGTTCAGCATTTTAACACATTTACATTTGGCTTACAGAGTCTGCACTTACATTAGTCATATTAATGTTGCACATTTTAAATATAATTTGTAATACAAATATTACTGAAAAAAGAGGATATCTGGAACAGTAACAAAGTTTAATTTCACCGCAGGCTGTGCGTGCTTCTTCCCTCTATCACACGCAGGAAAACGTCCTCTCGCTAGACAAGCAAAACTCAGCAAACTAGCTGTGAAATCCCTTCGGTGTTGGCTTGAAAGTCCCTATGGATGTTTTCACATTTGAGTCTTTAAATCTATGCATGCTTTTAAGTTACACTGGCAGCCAAAAGTTTGGAATAATGTACAGATTTTGCTCTTATGGAAAGAAATTGGTACTTTTATTCACCAAAATGGCATTCAACTGATCACAATGTATAGTCAGGACATTAATAATATGAACAATTACTATTACAATTTGAAAAAAAAAAAAAAAAAATGTCTTAAACTACTTCAAAGAGTTCTCATTAAAAAATCCTCCATGTGCAGCAATGACAGCTTTGCAGATCCTTGTTATTCTAGCTGTCAGTTTGTCCAGATACTCAGGTGACATTTCACCCCGCACTTCCTGTAGCACTTGCCATAGATGTGGCTGTCTTGTCGGGCACTTCTCACACACCTTACAGTCTAGCTGATCCCACAAAAGCTCAATGGGGTTAAGATCCATAACACTCTTTTCCAATGATCTGTTGTCCAATGTCTGTGTTTCTTTGCCCACTCTAACCTTTTCTTTTTGATTTTCTGTTTCAAAAGTGGCTTTTTGTTTGCAATTCTTCCCATAAGGCCTGCACCCCTGAGTCTTCTCTTTACTGTTGTACATGAAACTGGTGTTGAGCGGGTAGAATTCAATGAAGTTGTCAGCTGAGGACATGTGAGTTGTCTATTTCTCAAACTAGAGACTCTGATGTACTTATCCTCTTGTTTAGTTGTACATCTGGTCTTCCACATCTCTTTCTGTCCTTGTTAGAGACAGTTGTCCTTTGTCTTTGAAGACTGTAGTGTACACCTTTGTATGAAATCTATCAATTTCAAGCATTGTATAGCCTTCATTCCTCAAAACAATGATTGACTGACGAGTTTCTAGAGAAAGCTCTTTCTTTTCTTTTCTTTTCTTTTTTTTGCCATTTTTGACCTAATATTGACCTTAAGACATGCCAGTCTATTGCATACTGTGGCAACTCAAAAACAAACACAAAGACAATGTTAAGCTTCATTTAACGAACAAAATAGCTTTCAGCTGTGTTTGATATAATGGCAAATGATTTTCTAGTACCAGATGATCAATTTAGCATGATTCCTCAAGGATTAGCTGTTGGAGTGATGGCTGCTGTCTAGATTTGATCAAAAATGACTTTTTTCAAATAGTGATGGTGCAGTTTTATACATCAGTAATGGCCTGACTATACTTTGTGATCAGTTGAATGCCACTTTGGTGAATTAAAGTACCAATCTCCTTCCAAAACAGCTAAATCTTTACATTATTCCAAACTTTTGGCCACCAGTGTATATTCCCGCTGAGTGGGCTTTTTCATGCCAGGATAGCCACTTCAGGTGATTCAGGTCCCGTCTTTCACCGGACCATGTCATCATGTTAATTTTGCTCATCAAAAAAATGTATGCTTTTGAGTAATTAGCCTAGAAAATGGCTTTATTTTCAACGAGGTGCCGACTGCTTAACGGGTTAAATTATCTTTTATTCTATGTGCACATCATGTTTAGAATACATTAGGTTTATTGTAGGCTACATCACAGGCCTATTTTTTCTATCCTTATAACAAGTTTTTTTACATCGTAATTGTTATTGGTTAACGTTCTTTACAGAACAGCTGTCATATTAAATCAATGGCTAATGCACGACTGCTTTTCAGCACATTTTTCTCTCTCGTAGATTTGGCCTACCTGTTAATTATTTTCAACAATGTGATGACTGTTTTAATATGTTAAGTAACTTTTACGTGGTGAATTCCATTTAGAACAGACTATTGGGGTTGCGCTATTGGTCCTGCACTATTCATTGCTTTCAGTAAATAAACATGTATTCGCTAATGGTGAATGCGTTTCATGTTCTATATTTAATGTACAATGATGATAGTGCAAGGCGAGCACATCGCAGATAAATGCACCTTTTCAGCGGAATTTAGCGTCGGATTTGGAACAGATTAAGTGTTGTAAATGGGTCACATAAACACAATTCTTTTTTTTTTTTTTTTGCTGTTTTCTGAAGGTTGTTTTTCTTTTAGACTAGTTGACTAGTCGACTCCACAATTTTCATTTAAACATCAGTGAAATTAGTCATTCTGCACATCCCTAGTATTAAACATATAAAATGGATAGTAACTACCAAGCAGTTAAGATTTGGCTGGTTAGCTTCTGCAGTTTGCTTTTACATGCTGTAACGACGCCATTATGGGGGCAAAAAGCATCTTTCTTTGTTGATGTACATTCAAAAGTAGCTGTATATTCTGAAAAAAAAAAAAATAGATATTTTTCCTTGCAAAATATGAGTCTCAGATATTTTCTTTACATTATATAGTAGATGTTTTGTACGGAGCTCCTTAGAGGACAAAATGGGAATTTATTGTCTGAAATAGTTTTGCGTTCCCTCACAATAAGTTTGAAGTATTACAGTATATAATAAGTAAGGGATAATGTACAGTCAGCCGGTTGTTATCGCAAAATAAACCCCGATATGGTGATCAGGACCCTGAGACTCTTTATTTTGCAAAAACAACCAGCTAACTGTACATTATATCGCTTATTACATGGCTATTAACCAAAAAAATTAATACATGAACATAAAATATTGGTTTGGGTTGAAATTATGTAATTATGTGAGAAGAAAGAAATCACTGAACAGCTGAAATCCACCTCCGGTTTGCGTCAGAGTTCTGTTGGTATTTATTTTGTAATTAATTAACGTCTGACTGCTCATTATGCATCTTATTACAAGACTACTTGCAAAATAAATAAATCAATGAAACATTGAGTTGAGTTGAAATTATTTTATCAGCTTACTTTTAGAGATTGAGCAGTGATTCGAGAAGCAGGAAAGATGACTCGCAGTACCCGAATGAGTGAGAAATATCAGACCGTTAGATGGCGGCTTCAACCAATCAGAATCGAGTATTCCAGAGAGCCGTGTAATAAGTATTATTATTATGGTTTAACTACAAATAGCATAGTTAAAATATGGTTACTGTAGTATAACCGTGGTACATTTTGTGGTTATAAAGGTTTTACTAAAAATGTCTTAGTTGAACTATAATTAATGTAAAAAGTAGTGTTTGTGGTTATGGTTTAATTATAAATACCACAGTTCAACCATGGTAAATTTTCGAAATTGATAGAGAAAAGGTAGTTTGCGAGGGAACGCAAACTATTGCACTGGAGCACAAATCTTTTTGTGAGGGAATGCAAAACTATTTCAGAAAATATATTCCTTTCTTATCCTCTCTCTAATTAATTTTCTATCTTGTTAATCTCATAACTATAGGAGAAATATTAATGATATTAATATTAATTAGATCTCATTGCTGATTTTTCTTTCCTTTTGGCCAAGCCACTAAAATGAGGTGTACGTGATTTTAAAAAGTACCATTAATTTCTTGTAGGTGTAAAACATTTGGAGAAAAAACTTTTAATAGCACCTTTTAGCTGTTTTTTTTCTTCTTTAGATCTAATTTTATGTTACATTAACAGTTGTTTGCTAATTTGATTGTTAAAACTTTCCAGTCCATATTTACTTGATAATGTCCGAGCTGTATTTAAACTAGTTGTTCTTTAAAACCAAATCTCAATTTTATTGCTCAGGTGTTGGCAATACCACCTTCAGTGGATCACTGGACTGATGAGCGTGCTTTCTCAGTCAAGTTAGTGTTGACCCCTCCTGCTTGTAACATCCACGCAAACACTTCTGTCAGTGTTCGCTGGTTTGGCGGCTTTAATCACGTTGCCGTCTAAGGTTTATTCCTACGCTCCCTCATTACGCCGTAGTCGAAGCACTTTCACACCCCAGTTAGTGTCATATTCGAGCGGAGTCAGTGTTGTGTAATGCATTCAAGGAGTCGCCGTGCTGGGCGCTCGCCGCTGATGTTATGCCTCATTGCAGGGCAACTGCATGTTTATTAAATTGCAAGGCTGCACCAGTTGGCCTGAGCTGTTTTGATATCCCTCTATTGGGTGATGGGATGTGTTTGTGTGTGTGTGTGTGTGTGTACAGTCTGGTCGGGTAAACATGGCGCCTCGGGTTGCTTTTGCAGACTGACTGTCTCCCACCTGCGTACCATCGCAGCATCTTGCAGTGTGCAAATGCAATCATATGCATTTAGTTACACTTGCTGCGCACACTCACAGTGGACAAAACTTTGACCAAGTTGGACATGGCTGGGATGACAAATCTTATATCACGAAATAAGTCATATTATATCACTATGAGGGTAAAGTTAGTTTTGCTGGAAGTTCAACTAATTCAAATTAAAGAAAATATTTGGGAATAATTCAGTGAATTACAGTAATATACATTACAAGTTAAATGTTTTTCATCTCGTTTGATTATTTTCTCTTTGTATTTGCAACTTGGATGGAAACCAAAAGATAAGATATTCACAATGAATGGAAAATACGTCTGGTATCAGTGCAAAAACAGCAGGAACACTTTATTTTGATGGTCCTTTAAACAGATATTTAACTGACTATAAGTCACTTATCAACTGGCTTGCTATAGCTAGTAAACAGTGTTTCAACAACATTCAGTAGACTTTCAGTAGCCTGTATATAGATCATTATTAATGACCTACTTACATTATTGTTGAGAACATCAGTTCATTAAAAGATCTTTAATAAAGATCTATATACAGGCTACTGAAAGTCTACTGAATGATTGTTGAAACACTGTTTACTAGCTATAGCAAGCCAGTTGATAAGTCACTTATAGTCAGTTAAATATCTTTTTGGGACCATCAAAATAAAGTGTTACCAACAAAAGACCCAAAACAGTCAGACTAATATTACTAATGAGTTCTGACTCTTAACTGTGATTGGATGAGCTACTGTTGAATCTGTTGTTAAATAGCTGATATGTGCACACCTTTGACCACACATCAGATGAATTCTATATTATGCTGTGTTCACGTCTAATCGGAATTACTGTAATTACGAGATGAAAATTCTGAGGTTCTACTAAAAACTGTTCATGTCTTCGGACAGGAATGATTTGTTTCTATGGCAACGCCTGCTTATAACACCAACATGGATCCATGTGCTGCCCTCTGATAATGTTAGTAAATTGTGCATCCTTGAATTTTTGACCTAGGAGAACTCAGCTAGTTGAAGAGCGTCAATGAAAGGTTGAAACAAATCATGGGTGTGATTTGGACGTGATATTCATGATTTGTTTATTTTCCTCATCTAACTAATTTTAAAATGACTTTGCAAGCTTTGTTCACCAAGGGTGCTTTAGTCCATTCTTCCATTGGAGAAATTGGGTTATTTAATTTCAAATCAACCAAATTTCATAAACTTTCCCGGCTGCAATGTTTGATTTTGTTAACACTTTTTCTGAAGAAAGATAAATATAAATGATGATAAAAGCCAAATAATTCAATTCCATGGGTCAATATTTACTGCGTAATCTGTAAATAATTGCATTTGAGTAAAGTGCATTTTTGGACATTTTGGATTTTGATATTATTGTTTTTATGTGAACAAATAAAGGTACATTTCTAGTTTCAACATTATTCATACTTCAGACCTTTGTTTTGTTGAACAAGTAAAACTACCATCATTCTGTGTGAACCACATTTGGTTTTTAACCATTTAAAATGGGTAAAAATTTACAATTTTAGGATGTAGCCAAATTGAGAGCCCCATATCTCTGGTATTTAACTACTATATACAGGTGCATCTCAATAAATTAGAATGTCGTGGAAAAGTTCATTTATTTCAGTAATTCAACTCAAATTGTGAAACTCGTGTATTAAATAAATTCAATGCACACAGACTGAAGTAGTTTAAGTCTTTGGTTCTTTTAATTGTGATGATTTTGGCTCACATTTAACAAAAACCCACCAATTCACTATCTCAAAAAATTAGAATATGGTGACATGCCAATCAGCTAATCAACTCAAAAAACCTGCAAAGGTTTCCTGAGCCTTCAAAATGGTCTCTCAGTTTGGTTCACTAGGCTACACAATCATGGGGAAGACTGCTGATCTGACAGTTGTCCAGAAGACAATCATTGACACCCACTGAGGCTGGGGTCAAGGCATCAAGAGCCACCACACACAGACATGTCAAGGAATTTGGCTACAGTTGTCGTATTCCTCTTGTTAAGCCACTCCTGAACCACAGACAACGTCAGAGGCGTCTTACCTGGGCTAAGGAGAAGAAGAACTGGACTGTTGCCCAGTGGTCCAAAGTCCTCTTTTCAGATGAGAGCAAGTTTTGTATTTCATTTGGAAACCAAGGCCCTAGAGTCTGGAGGAAGGGTGGAGAAGCTCATAGCCCAAGTTGCTTGAAGTCCAGTGTTAAGTTTCCACGGTCTGTGATGATTTGGGGTGCAATGTCATCTGCTGGTGTTGGTCCATTGTGTTTTTTGAAAACCAAAGTCACTGCACCCGTTTACCAAGAAATTTTGGAGCACTTCATGCTTCCTTCTGCTGACCAGCTTTTTAAAGATGCTGATTTCATTTTCCAGCAGGATTTGGCACCTGCCCACACTGCCAAAAGCACCAAAAGTTGGTTAAATGACCATGGTGTTGGTGTGCTTGACTGGCCAGCAAACTCACCAGACCTGAACCCCATAGAGAATCTAGGGGGTATTGTCAAGAGGAAAATGAGAAACAAGAGACCAAAAAATGCAGATGAGCTGAAGGCCACTGTCAAAGAAACCTGGGCTTCCATACCACCTCAGCAGTGCCACAAACTGATCACCTCCATGCCACGCCGAATTGAGGCAGTAATTAAAGCAAAAGGAGACCCTACCAAGTATTGAGTACATATACAGTAAATGAACATACTTTCCAGAAGGCCAACAATTCACTAAAAATGTTTTTTTTATTGGTCTTATGATGTATTCTAATTTTTTGAGATAGTGAATTGGTGGGTTTTTGTTAAATGTGAGCCAAAATCATCACAATTAAAAGAACCAAAGACTTAAACTACTTCAGTCTGTGTGCATTGAATTTATTTAATACACGAGTTTCACAATTTGAGTTGAATTACTGAAATAAATGAACTTTTCCATGACATTCTAATTTATTGAGATGCACCTGTATATGGCCTTAAAAATGAAGAAACAAAAAGTAAAGTTTGTTCAGAACTAAAAGGATATTAAGATATATTTAATACTTCTGGAGTTATAGGCACTTCAACTTTTGAAAAACAACACAAAAAAGTGTTTTTTCCATTTTTGGACTCGCACCATTGGCATACACCGATCAGCCACAACATTAAATCCACCTGCCTAATATCGTGTAGGTCATCCTCGTGCCACCAAAACAGCTCTGACCCGTAGAGGCATGGACTCCACAAGACCTCTGAAGGTGTCCTGTGGTATCTGGCACCAAGACGTTAGCAGCAGATCCTTTAAACCCTGTAAGTTGCGAGGTGGGGCCTGCATGGATCCGACTTGTTGGTCCATAGATGCTCAATCGGATTGAGATCTGGGTAATTTGGAGGCCAGGTCAACACCTTGAACTCTTTGTCATGTTCCTCAAACCATTCCTGAGCAATTTTTGCATTGTGGCAGGGCGCATTATCCTGCTGAAAGAGGCCACTGCCATCAGGGAATACCGTTGCCATGAAGGGGTGTACGTGGTCTGCAACAGTCTTTAGGTAGGTGGAATGTGTCAAAGTAACATCCACATGAATGGCAGGACCCAAGGTTTCCCAGCAGAACATTGCCCAGAGCATAACACTGCCTCTGCCGGCTTGCCTTCTTCCTATAGTGCATCTTGTTGCCGTCTCTTCCCCAGGTAAACGAACCCACATGCACCCGGCCATCCACATGATCTAAAAGAAAATGTGATTCGTCAGACCAGGCCACCTTCTTCCATTGCTCCATGGTCCAGTTCTGATGCTCACGTGCCCATTGTAGGTGCTTTCAGTGGTGGACAGGGGTCAGCATGGGCACTCTGACCGATCTATAGCAAGCTGTGATGCACTGTGTGTTCTGACACCTTTCGATCATGGCCAGCATTAAGTTTTTTGTACTACAGTAGCTCTTCTGTGGGATCAGACCAGACGGGCTAGCCTTCACTCCCCAAGTGCATCAATGAGCCTTGGGCACCCATGGCCCTGATGCCGGTTTACTGGTTGTTCTTCCTTGGACCACTTTTGGTAGGTGCTAACCACTGCATACCGGGAACACCCCACAATGCGAAATTTTAAATTATTGACCCCCTTCTACAAAATTAGGGATTTCTCAGTAAACATTGATTCATGCCATTTAATATTTTGTCTTTCATTGTCATTCATGTTTATCTTTCACCAGTAAAAAAATATGTATATATCAAAAAACAAAACTTTGAGCCATCAACCTTTGGTTGAGCTGACACGGAATTAAGGCACACAGTATACAGAGTGTTGAAACAGAACAATCTGTTGCTTTCTGGTTGCCGCATTGAGTCTTCTGGGAGGGTTACTAATGCTAGGATGTTCTGTAGGAGACGAGACCCAGCTTATCCTCCTATCTCACCATATAATAAGACCCGTCTGTCTCCACATGACACCACCTTCACATGGAGGTTAATGAAAATGACACGAATATTAATACCACCATTATTGCAAAGCCTGTGAGATGTGTTTGAATTTGACGTGAGAAGAGTTCATTCTTTTGAAGGCAGGTACCGAAGTCACGCTGTTGGTCAGGTCACTAACATCCACCCTCACCTTTAAGACATGATGAACATATGGTCCACTTCAACAAAAGAGGCTTTCAAAATCGAAATGTTTGCAAATTTCAGATGACAAAGTCAGCACTAGCAAAACTGTGATGTCTCTACATGAAAGAGAATTAATCAATGAAACTTCTACCTGCCGGCTAATCAGTGATGATACTAGAATAACTGAGTTGAGGTGTATGCTTAAATGCGATGTGTATAATTTTTTTTATCCTATTCCAATTTAATGTGCAAAGACAACTAGATGTAAGCCATTTGTAGGTTGACTTCCTAAAGAGTGTAAACATTGGGTATATTACAGTCAGTGTTTGGTATTGACAACTGTATTTACAAACAGGTGCTGTGCATAAACATTCCGAACAAGTATATTTGTCTCGTTTTCTAGTAAAATATATAAGGGCTGTGGGTTTAATCAGAGCATTAAAATAACATATGAAAGTGAAGAAATTAGGAAAGAAATGGTTTACTATTGCATATTATAATTTAAAATATTATATAAATATAATAAAATATATATAAATATTATATTACATTTTTATTAAAAATAATATATATATATATATATATATATATATATATATATATATATATATATATATACTGTATATAGATTTAAAAAAACAAGTGTAAATGTAAAATTAACCAAAACTAAAGTTAAAAAGAGAGACATATTTTAAAGGGGACCTGTTATGCAAAATTCACTTTAACATGGTGTTTGAACATAAATGTGAGTCGGCAGTGTGTGTACACAACCACCCTACAATGTTAAAAGTCCACCCACTCCTCTTTCTTATATTTCTATTAATCTAAAACAGTGTCTCAAAATGATTGGTTTTCGTTTCTGCTCTAAAGTGACGTCACTTTAGAGCAGGCCACGCCCACGACTGGTGATGGACTCCACCCTATTATCATAGATCCTCCCCCGAGTGATCTACGCGCAGTTCGCCATTTTTTTCCGTGCTGGAGCAGCTGCGGTGAGAAGAATAATGTCTCAGCTTCGTAAGCGTCATAAGTGTTCTGTTGTTGGCTGTAAAAGTGAACATAAGAGTCTTCATGTACTCCCGGCATCAGAGCCACTGAAGATGCAGTGGACAAGTTTTGTTTTTGAAGCAAATGTGCCCCAAAACATACCAAAATTTGTGTATGTTTGTTTAAATCATTTTACACCAGACTGCTTTGTGAATGAGGATCAATATTGTGAAGGTTGCATGGGAAAGGACGAGTCGGGAAGCTCAGACACCGTCAAAGTAAGGCTTTTATTTTCTGCCTTCTGCACAGCCTGTACACTCTCTCTAGTGTTTTCCTGGGTTCACACAGATAGCTTCACCAATAACAAAAACTCTCCATAAATTTCTTAAAAGACATGCAGCTTTTTGACATTCAGGACACATGCCAACACTGGACTGACGTGTCGTTCTTTCTCTGCTTTTGACGGTGGCGTGGCTGTTTATACTGGGGGCCCAGTCGCGGCATCCTCCACCGTATTCTCCCCTGTCGACGTTCTTGGGAAGGCACGCATGTAAACACATTCAGCAGGAGATGCTGATATAAACACAGAGAAGGTGCGCAACAGTTAAACCTGTCCGTGTAGCGCAAGGTGATTGAGTGCGAACGTTCCTCCTTCAAACACTTTGTTGTAATATACAGTAGCTCACTACTTTTCCAAAAGGGTAGATTGACTATAGTAGAACTACTTTAAACGATGAGTAATTGTAGTTTGACAAACCACATTTTCAAAGTAGCTTCCCAAACATTGGACATAAGCACCAGGCCGTGGTGGGTCTCGTATCTTTTGGACTGAACCAAAGTTCCCCCTCTTCTTCAGATGCATATTGTAAAACCTCCCAGGACCTCCGCTCTGATTCCTTTCCTCGCTTTCTCTCCGCATGCCTCCAGACGTATCACAGTACCAGCCGCTGCTTAAAAATTCATGTGTGTGGATTTTGGGTCATTAAAGAGCAATCACTTGGGTTTCTTTAATGAAATCCAATATTCATGAGAATGGATTTTCTTGGTTTATTTTTCTTCTCTCACCATCCTTGGCTGTGTTTGCATGCATTGGTTGGCTTTGGTTAAGAATAGCATAGGTTTACGGCATCCTGTACTGTGGGGCCAATTATTCCATGAGTTGGCGGCAAAGGCGGCTAATCACCTGATGTATGACACCTCTGGTTAACTGCCTACTGTACGTGAGATTTGACGGAATGTTAGATCCTGTTGCAAGGCGGTTATATCATACTAATTCCTGGAACTGAACCTTAATTGACTTTCCTATAGAATTAAATAAAATCTGCAGGATTTAGAGTTCCCTTTCGCTAAGGGAGTCTGAAAACAGTGTGTGATTGTGCTGAGGCGGCGTAGGAGTATTATGAGCTAACTCAAGTGGTTTGCTCTGTTGTAAATGAGCTGTACTGACTTAACTAGTTAATCAGTTGGTGTGAAGGTAGTCTCAGCCTCAGATGGCACGCCTACGGGCATATTGTACACAAAACTGGCAAGACCTATCTGAAAATCACCGGTTCCAATCTGATGAAGTTGGGGATGCACAAGTCTATCTAGAAACAAAGTTGTGTATACAAGGTACCAGGCTGATTCAGTGTATGCTTTTGAGGAAGAACTAGTCACTAAATTTTGCCAGGTTGGTGGCATGAAACCTTTGAAATACTCTAGAGTTGTGTTTAAGGCACTTAGTAGCAAGTAAATTAGATATTCATATGCAGAACTTTATTTTCTGCTTTGTTTTCTGAGTTATGTCTGTGAAATAATCGTTATTTATTACTTTGGATTGAATTGGTGTTTCCAGTACAGTCGATTGGGTACAACACTATGGTGCAATTATTTTAAAAAAATTAGTTTTTCCAGGTCTTTTATTATTGTATCAACTGTTTCGGAAAAACCCACCCCTAAATGACAGCTAAAAAAACAAAATGTGATTGGTCCCTTTTTGTGTCAATTAGATGTGGGTGATTCTTGGCGAGAATAAGCTTCGATGTACACCCAACTTAATGCAAAAATCAAAAGTCTGGCTATGTAAAAATAGAGTAAAGTAGACTTAAAGGGATAGTTCACCCAAAAATCATTTACTCACCCTCATGCCATCCCGGATGTGTATGACTTTTTCATCTGCTGAACACAGATGAAGATTTTTAGAAGAATATTTCAGCTCTGTTGGTCCTTACAGTGCAAGTGAATGGGTGCCAAAAGGTTGAAGCTCCAAAATCCACATAAGGGCAACACAAAAGTACTGCAGATGACTCTGGTGGTTAAATCCATATCTTATGAAGCGATATGATAGGTGTGGGTGAGAAACAGATCAATATTTAAGTCCTTTTTCCTTCACGTTCACTTTCTTCTTCTGTTGTTGGTGATTCATGGTCTTCATGCATATCGCCCCCTGCTGGGCAGGGAGGAGAATTTATGATTAAAAAATGACTTAAATATTGATCTGTTTCTCATTAGTCATGTGTCTAAACACATGGATTAAACCACTGGAGTCATGTGGTTTACTTTTATATCCCCTTATGTGGATTTCGGAGCTTCAAAATTTTGGTCACCATTCACTTGCATTGTATGGACCTACAGAACAGAGATATTCTTCTAAAAATCATAATTTGTGTTCAGCAGAAGATAGAGAGTTAGTCATACACATCTGGTATGGCATGTGGGTGAATAAATGATGAGAGAATTTTCATATTTGGGTAAACTATTCCTTTAAGCCACATCGAAATTAATGTGTTTTCATTTGAAAACTCAATTTCAAATTTCAAACAAAAATGTTGTATTGTAGACACGGCCTTAAACTTAAGACACGTCAATCACAAATACAGTTTTCATTACAAGGAATATAAAACAAAAAACAGAATTTATTGACTTGATTGATAAAACAACTCGCTTTTATCTCTCTTACATGTAGCATTAACCAGTTTTATTCACAAGCAGAATTGACACCTTATTATAGTATTTTACGAGTTATGTCCGAAAAGTAATCATGATTACTTTCGGATTGAATCGTTGTTTCCTATACAATCGATTGGGTACAACACTATGGTGTAATTATTTTAAAAAAGTTTTTTTTTTTTTTTTTTCAAGGCAAAACTGTTTCAGATAAACCCACCTCAAAATGACAGCTAAAACCAAAATGTGATTGGTTACGTTATGTGTCAATTAGATGTGGGTGATTCTTGGCCAGGATAAGCTTCAATGTGGACCAGACTTTCCACAAAATGGCAAAAGTCTGGTGACACAAAATTAGAGTAAAGTATGCAAAAGTAGAATAGACTTAAAGTAGCACAAGTCAATCACAAATAAAGTTTCCATTATTAAAAAGAAAAACAGAACTTATTAACTGAATTGGTAAAACAGCTCGCTTTTATCTCTTGTTTTAAGCATGTGGTATTAAGAACATTTCCTTACATAACACATCCTGATCAGAATTCAAAAGATACAGACAGTACAAAGCAAGACTCTTTTAAATGCAAACACTAACTCGCAAAAACCCCATTGTATGAATGATTCCAAATACTGTACATATGATAGCAATAAACAAAGGCATTTTACTGGGCGAAAATATCGACCAAATAGTTTGAAATTCATAGCAGTAATTTTCGCAAAGCCACCCCAATAACTACAACTCCCTTTTCTGCCATTAAACATCTCTTTTCTCGTCTACTTCTTTTACTGCCAATAATTGGACCACTAAAGTACAAATCCATATTGTTCGCTCCCTGCCGCAGCTTACACTCAGTTACGACTGCTTTGTGTTTTGTTGCAGGGAGGCTGTAGTATGCTACAGCACAATTACATACTTCACTGAAGCAGAAGAGGTGATCCGCTCTCAGTGTCTCTGATTATGTTTTATTACAGTCATTTTTCATTTGTCATCATCCCCGGCCGTATCATCTTTACCATCACTGGGCAGACCGGAGAGACTTTGCCAAGAGCAAGTATTCTGTTATGTGGATTATTCCTGTTATGCAGTACAACTTTTAAGAAAAATAATTGTTTTGTCATTTTAAAAGGGCAGACTTTCAGAAATATGCTCTGGTAAAGCTCAGGCACTATAACTTTATTCATTATAACTTGATTATGTACACAATTGGAAGACAATTGCAACAGGATGGAACGAAAGAGGATGGAAAAACAAAGCTAAAGTTTGCCAAGAGCCTCTGCTTAATGAGGGATTAGCTTACATGTTAAACAGTTAGCTTGCATGAGGGTGTCAATTTTAAAGTAAATGTATTATTTTTAACTATCTCAAAAATAAAATTGTGATATTATCATCCAAATAATAGAATGTTTTAGAATTATAAAAACCAAGCAATAACACAAAACATCACAGAAGTTATAAAAAGCATTGTTAATACATACTGAAGTATGATAAAAGAAATAATACGTACTGTTGTTTTCCCTCCAAAAATGATGGAACTTCCTGGAGGATGATGCCGTGAAGATTAAAGCAATTTTCCCAAGAAAACTTGTTTCGTTTTAAAAATTGTGATTAGAGAAAGGAAACAATTTAACACCTAGAATATTTCATAATAAATCAGCAAAATATAAAAAAATAAAATAAAAAAGCAGTATTCACGAAACCAAAGTAGTGAAATAGTGAAATTCACCCCTCATGGGAATTTAATTGTAATATAGCGACAGAAGAAAATTAGGTATGGTAATATGATAACATTGATGTTTTAGAGCGAGACAAACCAGCTATAGCACAAAACATCACAGAATTAATCAAATCCATTGCTAATCATTACTGGTGTTTATGCAGTTGGTTTCCCTCCAAAAATTGCCACTTCCTGGCGGATGATGTCATTAAGGAACTGGCTTTTTTGGGGATGTTACTAAAAACTAACAGGATGGAAAGTGATATTGAGGACACAAGAAAACATATGAATTGATCACCAACTGACCCTTCATTTATTACATTACATTTACATTTATTCATTTGGCAGATGCTTTTATCCAAAGCACTTACAAAAGAGGAATACATTATAAGCTAATCATCTTAAGGAGACAGTGGTACGAAAAGTGCCATATTACAAAGTTTCACTAGCATCAGAATAGTAGTATTCAAGACAGATTAAAGTGCAACAAGAATTTTTCCTTTTTTATTAATGACTGGTTAAGTGCTCATGGAAAAGATGTGTTTTTAGCTGTTTTTTGAAGACAGAGAGTGAGTCAGCTTCACGGATGGAGTTGAGAAAGTCATTCCACCAACGTGGTGCGATGAAGCCGAAAGTTCGGGAAAGTGTTTTGGTGCCTCTTTGTGTTGGTACAACAAGGCGATGTTCCTTAGCCGACCGCAGGCTTCTAGTGGGAACATAGCTCTGCAGAAATGATTTTAGGTTTGCTGGAGCAGACCCACTGACTGTTCTGTATGCCTGCATCAGAGCCTTGAATTTGATATGTGCATCAACCGGCAGCCGTGAAGAGAGACAAGGAGTGGTGTAACATGTGCTCTCTTTGGTTCATTAACAGACCAGATGTGCTGCTGCATTCTGGATCATTTGCAGGGGTCTCATTGCACATGCAGGGAGGCCTGCAATGAGAGTGTCACAGTAGTCCAGTCTAGTTATGACAAGTGACTAGACAAGCAGTTGTGTGGCATGTTCAGAGGAAGGGTCTTATCTTCCTGATATTGTAGAGTGTAAATCTACATGATCGTGCTGTCTTTGAGATGTGGTCTGTGAAATTTAGTTGGTTATCGATGGTTACCCTTAGATTTCTGACCGTATTGGAAGGCGTTAATGTAGTTGAACCCAGCAGCACATGTTGTGTTCAACAGCAGGGTTGGCTGCAAAGACAAGGAGTTCAGTCTTGGCTAGGTTAAGTTGCAGGTGGTGCTCCTTCATCCAGGCCGAGATGTCTGCCAAACAGGCAGAGATTCGAGTAGTCACTGTGGTGTCGTTGGGCTGGAAAGACAAGTAGAGTTGCGTGTCATCAGCGTAGCAGTGGTAAGAGAAACCATGTGACTGAATGATGGGTCCCAGTGATGTTGTGTATATAGAGAAGAGAAGTGGCCCAAACACTGATCCCTGAGGCACCCCAGTAAGTAGCTGGTGTGACTTGGACACCTCACCTCTCCAGGCTACCTTGAAGGACCTACCTGAGAGATATGAATTAAACCAGTCAAGCACAGTTCCTGTGATGCCCAGAGAAGAGAGGGTGGAGAGTAGGATCTGATGGTTGACTGTGTAAAAGGCTGCAGAAAGGTCACAAAGTCCCACCTTAAAAGTGCTTCTGACCATTCCTGTCTTAGCAACTGTTGCCCTGCCGCCATTACTCTGACAGCGTTTGCTATTTTCCAATGACAGCCTATGGAAGTAATGTGTGTTTTAGTACTTTTAAGTGTGATTTTATCAAAATAATCAAACAAATATCAAACACATTGTTGCCGGGTCATTTGTAATAGTGGAACATGTTACCCAGAGAGGATACACGCAGTGTTTTTCTTTATTTAAAATAATAATAATAATAAAAAAAAAAATCTTTAAATCTGGAGAAGAGCATGTTATGGATTAAACTTCCCAAATGAACTTATAGCATCTGCAACGACACCTACATTTGCTCCAAGATAAATTAAAGCTAATAACCGAATGTTAATTAATTTATGTATTGAAGTCATAGTAAAAGCGATAGTAAATAAACCATTCACAGCATCAAAATGAGTGTGTTATGAGATGTTATAAACAGCTCTGTTCACTTACGCTGATGTTATTGGATGTGTAATAGCTAATAAATGAAGTTTTTCTCTTTTTAAGTGACTAATAATCATTTGTCTTGATTCTGATTCACAGTCTCTACAGTTTTTAATCAAATTACTGTGTAATTTAACAATTTCTCTTACAAAAAAACTTCAGATAAATATGCATTACAATGTAACTCTTCATACCAGCCCACGTAAAAATATTATCCATTCCATTTATGAGAATATTTTGCCAAAAACCGCATTGTTCACGGCAATCTCCCATTCATTCTTATGGGGAGTTCTGCAGAGCTTGTAAGAGCGAGCAACCGTAACCAAGGGGGCGGAGCTTAAAAAAGGGTAAATTAAAGCAATATTCCCAAGAAACCATGTTTTGTTTGAAACATTTTGATTAGAGAAAGGAAAAATATCACAAAAATTGCTGACCGAACAATGAATGAAAAAATAAAAAATCGAAACATACTTAAAAGAAGATAAATGTACTTGAGAAGCAAAATGACATAATATATTTTGTCTTGTTTTTGGAGAAAAAGCAAAAACAACAAGCACAACAATACTTTCTACTTTTATTGAAATAAATGATGAAATGACTATGCAACTGGAATATTTCTGGAATAAGTTATAAATTGAGATAGCAAAAATGGCAACCAACCAAAGTAGTTAAATTAAATAAATTAATTATTATATTGTGAATAAAACAATGCAATATGATGTCCATCTTTAAATTGTGTGAGTTTAATATTTTATTCAATCTACTAACACATATCATATGAACATGAAAATGTACAGCATAACAGGAATGACCCGTACGCTTTTTTTGTCTCTTCACAAGCACCCTATAGATTTTACTTTGCCTGCATATCGTTCTACTCTCTTTCAGCCTCTCCCAGGCCACACTGGTCATGGTGAGGCCGAGAGAAGGCCAGGCAGGTGTTTTTGGAGTGCTACCGGAGGTACAGAAAAAAGGGGGCACTGAAATTGTGTCGAGAGATGTGTATGTTGTGCACAAAATGAAGGGTGTTGCCACACACACATGTATCAGGGAGATAGAAGGGTGCTTCTCAACTGGTGGGTCGCAACCCGAATATGGGTCACATGTCTGTTCTGATAGGGTCGAGGAGAGCAGGGAAAAACAATAGTAAATGGATATAGAAAAATGCAACTAACTATATAATTTATCAACTTTTTTTAATAGATACCTTTCTGTATTTAATGATTTGTAAGTACATCTATGAAAAGCTTTCTTTCTTTTTTCTTGCTTTGCCATCTTGGATGGAGTTGGAGTTTTCACTGACGCAGTGTCGCAATGAATTCTAGGGTTGCCTTCTACGTGAAATAGACTAATAATTAACAACAATTAAAATAAATAGCACAGGCAGAAGGCAAGACTCTGTCCTGTGTGAACAGCTCCTTAGAATTTGGCCAAAAGCAGGTATCTTAGAAGTATCTTTTGGAATAGCCTTTGCATCTGAAGCACGCCTGTGACACTTAAAAATGCAGTTTATGTAGGCAGCTCACAAGGTTTTGGACACAGAGCCATTGTTTGTTCCACCGATTTCTGAATTATGCATGCAATCAAATTGTCAGAGTGATAATCTGGATCTCGCCTAACTTTATATGCATGTGACACATAACAACAAAATAAATACAATTTATTACACTTCAATTTCAATTTCAATTGAACCACGCTTAGCCTACAACTACCAACTCGTCAGGTCAATGGTAAAATGGGGTGACAACACCATTAATTTGCTGCATTGTTTTCTCATTTATTTAGGGCTAATAAATATATAAATATGCAATAACAAGTATTTTCATTACAATTTTTTAGGAAGGTGGCATGATTAACCAATACATATGAAGCAACGATTTCAATGTAACCTATTGAAAATTATACTATGCCAATGCTAAATTCACGAGCTATAACTTTAACATGACAATTAGTTTGTTGCATTGTTTGATCTCAATTTAAAAATAAAAACAATGTTAAAAAAAGTAACAACTCTCACTCTCTTCACACTTAACAAAAACATTTTCATTTGTGCAAACTGGCGGTGATTTTCGCAAATGACTCTCACATGTGACTAGAATTTACAGATTTACCGTGGCGGTTAGGGTCATATTGGTCTTGGTTATGAAATTTGGCTGAAGATTAATTGTCCCACAAGTCATCATCATCATCATCAATTTTATTTATAAAGCACAATTTAAAAACAACAACAGTTGACCAATGTGCTGTACAATGTGTTCGCAAGAACTTTTTAAATACAATAAAAACCACATTAAAACATAATATAGACCCAAAGACATAAAATAACAAACAACAGAGAACATCACAAGTTGTAGGCTAGAGAGAAAAGATGCATTTTTAACGTAGATTTAAAAATATGTAGTGTTGGAGCAGTTCTGATAGAAGTCGGTAAGCTGTTCCAAAGTTTAGGTGCGGCTATGGCGAATGCTCGATCACCCCTAGATTTTAGCTTCGACTTAGGAACAGTTAATAAACTTTGTTCACACAAACTGGACTGTGTTCACACAAAAGGTTGGAGAGGTAGGTAGGGGCTCGGCCATTTAAGGATTTAAATACAAGCAAGAGCACTTTAAAATCAATTCTAGAACGGACAGGAAGCCAATGTAAAGACACTGAAACAGGAGTAATATGTTCACGTTTACGGACACCCGTTAAAAGTCTCGCAGCTGCATTTTGAACCATCTGTAATCTAGATATGGAAGAATTGTTTATTCCCAAATATAGGGAATTACAATAGTCCAGTCTAGAGGTGATAAAAGCATGTATCGCTGTTTCGAAGTGCTTGATGGACAGAAAGGTCATCACTTTATCCAGTACTCTTAGTTGATAAAAGCTAGATTTTACAACTGTTAATTTGCTTGTCAAATTTAAGGGCACTATCAAAAAAGACCCCCAAATTTAAGGGATAAAACACTAACATTTAAATGAGAATTTTAGGGGCTTCTGATCTCAGTTTTATTCTCATTTAAATGTAAGAAACTTAAAGACATCCAGGCCTTAACATCAGAAAGACAGGCAACGAGAGAGTCTAAGCCATTTTTATACTTCTGGGGCAGATAAATTTGTGTATCATCCGCATAGCAGTGATAATACAAGCTGTGTTTTTCAAAAATAGAGCCTAAGGGAAGCATATAAAGAGAAAACAATATGAGGGCCAAAATAGAGCCTTGTGGGACCCTACAATTCAGGGGAGCAACACTCGATTGGAATTTTCTTATGTTTACAGAGAAACTTCTATTTTTAAGATATGATTGGAGCCAACTTAGGGCAGTTCCTCTTATGCCCACAACATGCTCTAACTGAGATGGGCCTAAAATGAGATAATATTGTTTTTTAAAAGGGGTTTAACAGTAGCATGTTTCAAACAGTCAGGTACAATTCCTGATTCCAGACACCTATTGATAAAAACTAGAAGAGTGGGCCCAACCACATCAAAAACCTGTCCTTTGAGTATTAGTTTCATCATTTTATCACTCCACAGAAAAAGAGTAAGAGTGCGTCTCCTCCTCTGTGTGTCATTAACACTGTCTGCGTGTATGAACCTACTATGACCAGGGAAATTTGCCATACACGATCATTTAAAGTGAAACCGGAGTGCTTTGCGTACATTATCAGAGTTATATTTGTTCATTTATATTTTTGCGGGATTTTGGTGTGAGCCTCTGCATCAAAGCAGATGAGACTCACTTAATTCGCTCTTCCGGACAGGTGCTGCTCTGGTTTAGATCCACGGTGCAGCTCAGTGATGCTCGGAGTTCAACTCAATGACTAAGACAAATGCGCCGTTCATGGCATTTTATATATTCATTTAAAATTCCATTAATTATTAAATGTGCATTAAATGTGATTATAATTAAAAATGCACAATAATCACGGTTATTTTCGATAACCGCGATTATTGTGCATTTCTGTCTCACAAAATGCGTTTCTATACAAATTTTGTGAGACAGAATTACACAACAGAAAATAATCTATAAAACAAACTCCAGCCAATTTGAGGCATAAGCACAAAGAACATGTAGATTCATCCACATAACCGTCCCGAAGGTGTGTTCCTTCACAAAACAAACTCCAGCTGCTAGCGGAACCAGCACAAACAAAAAAGGCCATTTGGTTTCCTCAGACAGTCAAACGAATGATCAGTGAGCCGACCGTTTGGCCGTTACATGAGTGGAACAGATGCCCTAATCACTCTAATGATTTGCAAGAAATATTCCACAAAACAAACTCCATCCAATAGGAGGCACAAGCACAAAGAACGTGCAGATTCATCCACAAACTGTCCTGAAGTAGTGTTATTCCACAAAACAAACTCCAGCTGCTAGGCGGAACCAACACAAAAAGAAACAAATAAGGTGCTCAGTTTCCTCGGACAGTCAAGTGAATGTTCAGTGAGTCATGTTCACTTGGCTGCATCACACAATGACTTACTCAGTCCATTGACTTTATGAAGGACAATGCTTGCTGTGGACATGTAAATGTTTTACGGCCATCCTTAGCATCTATTCTCAATTTGGCCGTGAACATCAGTGCAAAAGCAAACTTCTGTTGATGTAAGAGTTTCTTGAATTCCTTGAATCAATCACGTTTTCATAGTTTCAGTAAATTTTCACTGTTATAGAGCGTGCTTACATTCCTGACAGATTATGCGTAATTAGCCGACAATGTGTAAGGTCATGTAAATGCCTTAAACGGTTTTCCTTTTTAAGCATAAAACGAATGGCACATAGATTTTTGCCCATCGAACCAAATTTTTATTGCATGGAAACACCTTTACTGGCGTTCTGACCGGCTTATCCAATGTGCACAAGAGTTGTGCACATGACTGTTAATGTTTTACAATGAGTCCAAATCTCATGTAAATGCGTGTTGCTTACATTGTCGTTTTTATTTAATAGTTATCAGCATATTGCTGTGCATGTTATCGCACTCACTGGCAGGTGTGGAAAAAAGTTTATTTTGAGCCCTCTGTTTTGGTGTCAGAGGGAAACATCTCTAGAGTCACGTTTCCATTGTACAACTAGAGGCGCTTTGGATGCTACAAACGTCATTTTAGGACAGTCGCCTGTTCAGTGGAGTCCTGATTCTGAAGTTACAGCAGTGTGCACACTAACGGACAGCAGCCTCAGGCATGTCTCTCATCTCACATGTGTCTCTGGTCTGCCGCAGAGACAGGAGGAATAAAGTCATCACGCCTCCATGGAAAACCAACCAGCGCCCTATTTACAACTCCATTCTAATTGGCTGAGAGCTCTGACAGTTGACTGCAGTATGATATGGGGAATATTCTATAAATACACCAATCAGCCACAACATTAAAACCACCTGCCTAATATTGTGTAGGTTCCCCTTGTGCCGCCAAAACAGCGATGACCCGCATCTCAGAATAGCATTCTAAGATTATATGCTTCTCAACACAATTGTACAGAGCGGTTATCTGAGTTACCGTAGACTTTGTCAGTTCGAACCAGTCTGGCAACTTCTGTTGACTTAGAAGAAAGCAAAATAGAAAGGTTTCCAGATTTCAGTCTACAGTAGTGGTGTGTGTGTGTGTGTGTGTGTGTGTGTGTGTGTGTGTGTGTGTGTGTGTGAGTGAGGGAGTCAAGCTGTTGACAGATTCTGACAATTTTATTTATCACAAGCAAAGTAAGATATAAGACTGCCATTTTTAATTCAATATATCCATTTCCATTTAGCTCAGTATTTTAGTGAAAAGGGAAGGTAGATAGATCTGTGGTTCTCAACTGGAAGTTCACAACCCAGAAATGGGTCACAGGTCTGTTCTGAAAGGGTCGAAAGGAAATGACAGGAGAAAACACTTCCTTTATCTTTTGTTGTTGACATCAAGGCTGTGCCTCTAATTAAACACTATGTTAATTTGGTGCAAATTTAAAATTAATTGTTAGTGTGGCTCATGCTCTACTTATTTACATCAGCAGCATGGGAGATCCGGGTTCTGAGCTTTTTTCCCTTTAACATTAAATTTTTACCCCACCGATTGTTAGGTTTAGGTTTGGGGTTTGGGTTGGGGGTACTGTTAATAAAACATGCATTCCTCTTCACTGTATTACAGCCTGTACAGCTGAAAGCGACTCGCTTTTGGCGCCTCCTCCATGGACATTTCACCCAGAAAATGGAGCTCAAATATGGGCTGCATTCCACTTCAAATTTGTATGCAAAAATCTTTTTATTTGTCCAATTTGTCACCACAAGAGCGGATATCTGAGTTACAGTAGACTTTGTCAGTTCGAACCAGTCTGGCCATTCTCTGTTGACCTCTCTCATCAACTAGGCAGAATGCTATTCTGAGATGCGGGTTGGAACTTTTTTGTGGCACAAGGGGGACCTACACAATATTAGGCAGGTGGTATTAATGTTGTGGCTGAACGGTGTATATTCCAGCAGGATATCGCTGGCCCGACCACAGCAGACACATGCCAGACGGATACAAACAACTGAAGGGAGCAGAAGCTGCATAAATCAGCTGCCAAACCTTTCTCATTTCTTTGTTTTAACTTGCTTTCTACTCAGTTTCCCAATGGGTTTTTACTTAATGGCCCAGATTTTACATTGGACACCAAGTGGCAACCCAAAGTAGTGAAACTGTTTAACATAGAAAATATCAACATAAAGATGCTTAAAGATTAAAGGAAAATTCCGGGTTCAGTACATGGTGATTACCACAAAAATGTGTTTCTCCTTTTCTTTAAAAACTAAAATCAAGGTTACAGTGAGACATTTACAATAGAAGTGAATGTGGCCAATTTTTGGAGGGTTTAAAGGCAGAAATGTGAAGCCAAAAATGTATAAAAGCACTTACATTAATTCTTCTGTTAAAACCCATGTATTATTAGAGCTGTAAAGCTGTTTGCATTTTGTGCTGTTTGTTATTTTAGGGTTTTAGGGTATTTTGATATTACATCGTCATGGCAACGAAGTTGTAAAATTGTCTATCCACCTTATTCCTGGGGGTCTTACTGGGGAAATGGATGTGGGATGAACTTCCGCCGGAAGTCGTTCTGTAGCATTCGCTAATGTAGGCAGCGGTCATTTAGACCCCGCTTACAGCTGGTATTAGGATGTGATTCGGATTATCCGATGACAAGTGATCAGCATTATATACAGGTGTAAAAGGGGTGCAAAACCTTTTGTGATCGAATCACAAAGAGCACATACAGAGGTAGTCAAAAGCGCATTTGAAACCGAGCTCAGGGATAACGTGCAGTTCGTGGCTCTACATATGTCCTTAGGCCACTTCTTTAAATCGTCCTCCCAAGCCTCTATTAAAGATGGAACAGCTATCCGTATATTGTCCTTATTATGCTCCATCAGGCTGTGCTCACACATCTAGAAGAATGAATGACTGATCAACATCACAACAAAAAAATTAATGAATGTACAATGCAACTACAACTGTTTACTTCTTAGCAGAAGTTTTTCTACACATTTCGGCGTAGGAATAAGGTGGATAACTTTACACAGAAAATGTTAGTAAGTGATTTTATCACACTAAAAACATGTTTAAGTCAAGTCATTTTTATTTGTATAGCGCCTTTCAAAACACACATCGTTTCAATGCAGCTTTACAGAAAATGAAATTGTAATATCTATAATGTCTTAGAGTCATCATTGTGTAGTTTGATAAAATACGACTGTGAATTGTTTAAAATAAGTAATTAAATAATAATTGTATTTAGAACCCCAGTGAGCAAGCCGAAGTCGACTGTGGCAAGGAATAAGATGTTGGTTAATGGAGAAAAATAACCTTGGGAGAAACCAGGCCCACTGTGGGGGCCAGTTCCCCTCTGGCTAACATCATGAATATAATACCAATAATAGTTATTTATGTGCAGTGCAAGTCATAGTTTAAAATTAGTAAACTAAGTAAGTGTTAAGGGTCAGTGTTTAAACAAACATTTTGTAAGAACTGTAAGATTAATGACTAATGTCTTTGAAGTCCATCCTGGATTAACTGCAGAAGTTAGTTGGCTGATGAAGGGTTTTGTTGGCAATTAATTGATAGTCTATGTATTCCATTTCAAGAGTGTAGTCCATCATTAGACTGAGGTGATGTAGACAGAGATCAATGAGGTGCATCGCATTTCAACCTGGCCGGTAATTTCGGTGAGGTCTATCTTAAGTTCAAGGTTCAGGCAGTGGCATATGAAGTATCCCATGTCTTATGGTTGGAGTTGGCATCAGTTCATCCTCTTTCATCCATCGTAATAGACTGAAGTGATGTTTGGCTGGCACCGGCTGCTATTAGTCATCATCACTCAGTGACACGTAGCAGTGGAGTCCAACATGAAGCAGGAATGGAGCTGGATCCAACCGGTTCTGGTGACCTCAGGATAGGAGTCCTGAGGTTGAGACAGGGAAACACACACATATTGTTTGTGTTGTGGCTATACTTTAAAAAATTTTATTTTAACATTCAAAAATTGGCCCCATTCGCTTTCATTAAAAGTGCCTCACTGTAAACCAGATTTTTGCTTTTTTTTAAAGAAAACGAGGGGCAAGTCAAAATTAATTTTTGTGGTAATCAATTTTATACCTCAAATGCTGTCGATTGAGCTACACTATTATTGAAACCAGAATATTCCTTTAAGTGTGTATTTTTTTTCCCATGTTAAAATACGTCATCCTATTCCAGCTTAATATTCATAGAAGCTATCTCTAGATTGGTTCTTGTTAAAAGTGTAAACACTGTGGCATTCATTATAAGGGACTAGAAACGGTTCAAGGAACGAAAACAAAACCCGAAAACTTTTTGGGTTTGGGTTGAGTTTTTTTTTTAATTTATTTATTTTTTTTTATTATTTAGTTTCAGTTCAAGTCCCTTTCAGTTGTTCTGGAGTGAAAAACTTTAGTCTTGGGTGTGGACAGTTCTTCCATAAATGTGCGCTGCCCGACAGCTTTCTCTTTCACTTTTGGGAGCTGTCTCCGTGATTATATCCGCATCTCCCACTGAACATGCTTAGATGCACTATACAATATGGAACAGTTTTTCATAGGGCCCCCCACCTCAAGCCCGGGCCTGGGACAGAAGGTCCCCCCTTATCGGCGGCCTTACCTGTGTGTACAAACAGAACAGCGCATAACCCGTTCACTCTGAAGTGCACACATACCATGTATTAATTTGATTAAATTGCAGCCTTTTGCAGTTTTATATTCATATATGACCATATCATAATGTCATATGTGATATTGGCATTTGTGGTATTTTTATATTATTTTTGATTAATTGCGCAGCCCTAAAGATTGTGAAATTATTCTAAATTATTCTAATCTCACAGTGATATTGGAAACAGTAGGTTGACTTTTCTTTAGCTAAAATCGCTCTGTGCTTACCGAAATGCAAAACTCTGCCTCAGTGGCCAAAGTGGTATGTGCTGTTGAGCGTATGAGCATGGCTGCGTTCCACTTCACATTAAACATCCACTCGCAAACTTCCCTAAACATTTTCCCTCGAGGGAATATATGTAAAGTTAGGTCAATTAAGCCGTTTAGAAGAGTTAAATTGAGATTTATCCACATAATACTTTTAGCTACCTTAAAGGAGCAATATGTAACATCGACATCAAGCATTTAAAATGGGTACTGCAGTCCAAATTCAAAATATTGGAGAGAGTTGTCTCCCCCGCCCCATCCTCCCCAGACTTGAAGCTCATGCGGGTTGCCAGATTGATGACACGCAACAGGAATGAGCAAACTGACAACGGCAAACAACGAGCCTTACATTGTAAGTTGATCAGCTAGTGTATACGTGTGCAATGTTTTTATTGTTTGCAAATTATAAACCAGCTCATGTGGATTTTTTATAACTCTGTCAATGTTAGCTAGATGTATTGCTGGCTTTTATGGCTGCAGCGCGCTGTGTTTGCCTGCTAACTTGTTTCAAATCTGGTGTTGAAATACTATTGGGAAACGGGCAGTGGGCGGGATCACATAGGCCAAAACACAAACAGAAATTCCAGCCCGGAACAGACATTTCAAAGTAGAATATACCAGTCCCATTGGAAGAGCGATAACAAGCTTCAAGTGATAAAGGGCTTAGGTTGTTCTATTGCAACCCATTGCAATGGCCCCACTAGTAGTGGGCACTTGGGCTACGTAAGCAATGATGTACATCCAAGTCCATGAGATGGATAGAAAGTTAGCGAGGGGAGGGCATACACATTTGAAGTGGAATGCAGCCCATGTTTGAGCTCCATTTTCTGCGTGAAATGTCCATGGAGGGGGCGCCAGAAGCGAGTCGCTTTCAGATGTAGAGGCTGTAATACGGTTAAGATGAATGCATGTTTTATTAACAGTACCCCCAGCCCAAACCCCAAACCTAAACTTAACAATCGGTGGGGTAAAAAATGTAATGTTAAAGGGAAAAAAGCAACTTCCAAATCGTCACTGAGTATGCAAACACATATACTTCCTGGTTTCGACGTGGGATCCGAACCCTGGTCTTACACACTGCTGATGCAAATAAGTACAGCATGAGCTATACTAACAATTAACTTTTAAATTTGCACCAAAATAACATAGTGTTTAATTAGAGGCATGGCCTTGATGTCAACGACAAAAGATAAAGGAAGTGTTTTCTCCTGTCATTTCCTTTCGACCCTTTCAGAACAGACCTGTGACCCATTTTTGGGTCGTGACCTTCCAGTTGAGAACCACAGATCTATCTACCTTTCCTTTTCACGAAATGACCGAGCTAAACGGAAATGGATAAATTGAATTAAAAACTGCCGTCTTATATCTTTCTTTGCTTGTGATAAATAAAATTGTCAGAATCTGTCAACAGCTTGACTCCCTCACTCACACACACACACACACACACACACACAAACACACACACATACACACACACACACACACACACTACTACTGTAGATTGAAATCTGGAAACCCATTTGCTTTCTTCTATTTCTCCTGTAGCCAGACCGAGTCAGGCAGTCGGCACACGTCCTCTTCTGCACATTTCCTCCATCACCTCCATTGTGCCTTACTCCCCCCTTACTCCTTTTTTATCCCCTTTACCGTCTGCTGCAAGGTCTGTAGAGAATTTGGCCAAATTACCTGTCATAGCTGCAGCTACGTGTAAATAAGAAGGAAAGCGTGTGGCTTTATGTCTCTCTCTCTTTTTCTCCCATCATCCTGTCTTACATCTCGCCATTTCTCTGTCCATTTTTCTCCAAACCATATTTTCTTTGTCCTAAGACGAACTAAGATGTCAGTCTTTTTCATATTTACATCATCTTTTGAAAGCGTTGCTCTTGCACGGTGCTACTTGCAAAGCAAACAGCTGTAGGACCGTGCGAGAGCTTCAAATGTGCCAACCGTCTGCTTAAAACCCGTTGTTTACAGTGGATCGTAACCAAATGATATATTACAGCCATTGCCATGCTATGCCGATGTTGGAGTGTATGATTGTCAGGGCATACGTGCTGGTGTACACAGATGTACAGTATGTGTTTTATTGTGATCATGTGTAGTTTGCACATTCCCTAAAGGACAATTATCTTCATATCAACTTTATCTCAAGTGTTTCTCCTTATGCAATTTCTGCATCACCAAACAGAACTGCAAAAATAATGATGATTTACACTCTCTCCATCTTCCATTGTTTGGCCAAACAGTCTGTGTGTATAGGCTATATAGGTATTTTTTTCCAACTTCAGGCACTTTTAGAGCAAGTCTCGTTAAAACATTTTTTACAGTCTCACAATTTAGTTATTGTTTTCTACTAACAATGCCCAACAGTGTATATACAGCTGAAGTGAGAAGTTTACGTACACTTAGGTTGAAGTCATTAAAACAAATTTTTTAACCACTCCACAGATTTAATATTTCATATTTGGCTATGGTGTATGTAAACTTCTGACTTCAGCTATATATATATATAAGTCTCCACACTAAAAAAAAAAAATGACTAGGAGCCATTGGCTCCTGAACTGAAACATTAAGGAGCCAAATGGCTGTTTTTAGTCACCAAATCACAGAATTGATTGCTGTTCAGAAACAAGATAGAAAGAGGTTTAATAAACAGTATATATACAGTAGTTGAGAATATATGTTTGCATTCCCCTTTTGTCTCATCAATGTTCACACCCCTTTCATAATTTATACAAATATAAGAAATAAACATTTATTTTCTTCAAAATCTACATTACAGATATTTACATAAAGTATAGTATGCATATAGAAGTGTGTTGTCTTCTTGAGCATCAATGAATGTTTGCACTTATTTTACGTATATAGTTATGTAATAGTTGTGTACAAGTCCCTCAACTGTCCTAAGTGTCAAAAGCTTGATCTCTTATATTTATATATAACTTAAATAGTTTTAAAATATTTCCTTCGTCTTACTTTACTGTTACCGGATGACCCAGACACAGAGACTACAAGAGTGCAAACTGAATGAAAACCCAGATGCAGTTGTGCTACTCCAATCCCAATCAATAATTACCAGAAGAAAAAAAGTGGTACACAATACGGGACTTTTAATTCTAAAGAAGCCTGAAAAACACATGGGACTCTTATTTTGACATTTCTGCACTTCCAGTTGTGAGCTCACGGTTGATTCGCTGAGAAAGTGAATCTGATTTAAACTGTTAACCTGAGCTCCTGAGTTCAAACCCTCAGTTCTTTTCAGGTGATTCATGAAAAAGATCCGGTTCAAAAGAGTCATTTGTTCACGACTCTCTTACGCTGGGTTTGTTGTTGCGTGCGGTGCAGTGAGCTCATCAGAAACAGAGTGGCTGTAAAGCAGCACGAGACACACTGATGCTCTAAAGATGTATTCAATAACTCACAAGATGATATCTGACGAAACCACATATGAACGCATACAACCTGACTGTCACCAATGGCGACTAGATTTTGAATCATTGTCGCAATCAATTATTTTTGGTCGCATTTGCAACCATTTTAGTCACAGTCTGGAGTGCAATATATAACAAATAAATAAAAAATGTATAATGGCTTAAGTACCCAACGTTTTTTTTTTTTGTTTTTTTTTTGCACTTTCATAAATTATATTTTTATGATTATTTCATATTACCATTGTTTCGTGCAACAGTAGTGAATTATCAGTATCCCGTATGAGTGTACACATAGATATTATACATTATTATTATTATACATACTATACATTAATACATATAGACATTGCTATGTGATGAATAAAAAAACATGGAAGTAAACTATAGCAAGTGTAACACATGAAAAGGATCATTTTGGCTATGGGCGTACTGCTGAAATTATGTAAGTTGACTCAAACAGTGCCTGACAAAATACTTATGTGTAGCTTATGTGTTATGTGTAGCTCATTGGTGTGTTTGACTGCCAGTTGTGTATCATGAAATTTCAGTGTGGATGTAATGAGTCCTGTTCTAGATTTGTCCTGATTTGTTGCATTATCTCTTTGATATATGAAAAATAAAATATAAAAATATATAAACATGTATTTTATTATATTATTTTCTAATTGTCTTGAAAATATTTTGAAATCTGTGAGTTTGAATAAAAATCAACCCCTGAAACAAAGGACAAACAAACCAATTGCAATTCCATTTGGTGCCACTAGCCCTGCAGCAACTACACATTTTAAGTCCGTTTGTTGTCTAAGTGTAAGGTCATGCCCCTAATTCAGGATTTTAAGTCCTTACCTTTCAAGGTTTGTTGTAAATGTGTGTGTGGCTTCCATCCAGAGCAGGTGCTCAGCGCTAGAGTTCAATTTCCAGGTTGTAAGGTGTAATCACTCCTTGCTCAAGGGTTGCAGGTGCATCAGGCATGATT
The DNA here is from genome assembly GCF_019703515.2 of Myxocyprinus asiaticus. NCBI lineage: Eukaryota > Metazoa > Chordata > Actinopteri > Cypriniformes > Catostomidae > Myxocyprinus > Myxocyprinus asiaticus. Next base: position 3,608,162 of record NC_059358.1, on the reverse strand, counting down.
TGGGAGCAGGGATGGAACAAGCCGCGGGAGGAAGCGTAGGAGAGCCCTGAGGACCAACCTCCCAATCTGCTGAGATTTATTGAGTCCACCCTCCAAAAACATACGCCAACAGATACGTGTCATCCTGATAAATGTGGAGGGCTCTTTGGGTTATTTCTAGTCTTTTTAAGGAGCCGCCTGGGAGCAAACACTCCGTCAACCTTCCTAATGCAAGGACTGTGGTTTTAAAAAAGGTGACCTACTTCATTCTTCAAAGACCACCGGCTCCCTTGCTGTCTAAACATCTGAACGTGATGAAGAAACAGAGACAGTGAAGTCTGGATCAGAGTTACAATTGTTAGAGAATTGTTTGTGTTTGTTTGTGTGTTTACACAGAGAGTAGTTTGGTGTTGGCAAACTTTTGATTATCGACATGATGTCTGGTCCACACTACAACTTATTCTGGGCAACAACTGTCAATTTTTTTTCCGCTTGCAGATAGTCTTGCATAGTGGAGTGCTCTTGCCTTTCAAAGTGTACGTTCAGCATATGCGCATTATGGGCCCTAATTTAAGATTGGATACATCATACGTGAAAAGTCAATGTACATGGCCATGAAGTTTTGATATTTTGTGCAAGCATGCGCTAAGTCTAGGCGCAAGTGGGTTGGTGAAATCACACACACAAAATGCTAATGGGCAGGGTCAAGTGCAGTTTAATTATGTGGTTCATCTCCAGAACTCGGGTTCTCTGAGGTTATTACACTATCTGCGTCCTATTAAATATTCCCTTTCTTTTTAAGAATGTCGATATAAATGAAGAGTGCCCATTCATAAGAATTTGGGTGTGTAAATGGACGACTGTATTGTCGACTGAGATGCTCTGGATCGTGATGTATGTGTTGTATAGATTCTCTATCAGCCTCTCTGGGACTGTTGGCTCTGTACAAATGCACTACACATAATAAACGTATGATTATTATTATTGTTATTAATCATATTGATCTACTGACACACAAATCATAGCTGTTATTAAAAGTGATCGATATCTCTTTGATACAATCTGATGGTGGAATCCTCAACCTGCAAATGCAGGAACTGAATTTAGACTTTGCGCCAAGATTAGACATGTTTCTCAAACGTTTTAGCGCAATTATCTATATCTCTAGAAAATAGCAAATTGCACTTTGTGCCACTTTATTAGCATATAATACATCCACAGTTTGAGCAAACACTCCAATCAAGTCCACTTGTACTTTGCGCTGGCACGAGTATTGTGCTTACAATTGGCACTCTCACAAAAATGAGATAAGACGTAGTGCACAGACGTTGCACGAAGCGCGGTCGTGAAAATAGAGCCGTAGGTGAACTTTGTGCTACTGTTTTAGTACAGTCAACAACAGGTGTCACGCGCAAAAATGCGGACTGTCCGCGTGTCTAGAAAAAGTAGGCTGCACGCATACTGTTTGCGCTGATGACACTGAGCAGCATTGTTGGTTCATGAACCATTGTACAAAAACACTGAATAAATGCGCAGAAATAAGTGTAGGTTTTTTGATCAGAGTTTCTGTAAGTCCAAAACTGATCATTGTGACAATTCTTAAAACAAAGTAGAATGTAGTTTTGCTCATTGATATCTAGTTTACATGCTACTTAGTGCCTCAAACAAAACTCGGAGTGTCTTTCAAACATTTGATGCCTTTAACCTGGCAAATGTAGTGATAAGATTGTCCTCAAAAGTGCATATTGTATCAACACGTTACCTTCTAAACACAACTTGATTTCCAGGCAGACTGGTGCCATGCAAGAAATTGCATAGAAGACAGACAATCAGATTGGAACTGGCAATTTTCAAATAGTGCTTACCAGTTTTGTGTGCAGTATGCATCAGAGATTCAGTTAACGGACTGTGGGACTTTGTCTCATGACAAGTCGTAATAATTATTACGAGATGGTAAGAAATCATAAGAAGTCGTACGAGTTGGCTCCAACAAAAATGTACAACTTTTACTCCCACAGAGAAAAATATACGGCTACGCAGATCCTACGCCATAAATTCGACGCAGAAGAATAAATTGGCCTTAATGCATTAGGTATCATGAACAAACAATTAACAATATATTTTTGCAGCATCTTAGTTAATGTTAGTTAATAAAAATGCAGTGTTGTTAACTAATATTAACAAATGGAAGCTATTTTTCCTGTTTAAGTGTAACCCCTTATGCAAACCTTTAACAAACAACAATTTTAATAGGGAAATAGCCTTTAAGCCTTTTCCATACAGAAATGTGTGTATATCTTTCTGAAATGTGTGTATACCTCTCGCCTTCCAGATGTCCCTAATTTGTTTGGTAAAATGGGGAGAGTATTGAGACAGTTCATTGAAATTAGACAGCTTACTGTCATTTTAATTTCACAAATAAATGCAATCAGAAGAGGAGGAATTGCAATCAAAAGGGAGCAGTTGCCCTTCTGATAGGACTGTAATATTGGTCCTGATGTTGCACCTTTCGCAGGTTGCCACCGGTTCTGACCCGAAAGTGAATCGTCACGGCCCTGTTCAAGCTGGCAACCTGCACCGAGTAGTGGGGGAACTTTCGGTCTTAGTATAAGGACCACCCATCGATGTGTATATGCTGTGTGCACAACTATTAAAGAAAAACTGATGCGGTGTAACATCAGTGTTTATGATACATTCCTGATATTCAGTAGGCTATTTTGAACAATCATCTGATCTAAAGCATCGCCATCACAACTGCATTATGTCCCGTATATTTGTCCAGCAACTTTTAACGACCAACTGAACTTGATTATCATCTAAAATTAATTTTAGCATCATAATGCAATTTACATTTACTGAAGAAGCTCAGCAAATGTGATCCGAGGTAAACAGGGTTAGATTTAAAATATTTAAACTGTTCAAAAGCTGGTTTTCTGAAAGTGAACTCAGCATTAGACAAATAGTTCTGAGAGTTTATAGTCTTGAAAAAAGTCTAGAACATTCTGAGAATGTCATTCAGCAGACTTTTTCCAACTACAAAACAGGGTAAGGCTAATTTAAGTTTGTGTAAAGAAAATGCAGTTATATAGGCCTAACAATAGATATATATATATTTTTTTTTTGTTTGGTAATTTATATTTTTAATTTAATGCTTTATTTGTTTAGTAATTTATTTAATTTAAAACAGGGAATTTTGGCGGCATTTTTCAAAAGTAAGCTAAACAATAAATTTATAGAATGTTAGAGTTCCAAAAAAAAACACGGAAGCTTTTCTCCTAGTATTGTGTATTTATTTTTAATTTAAAATTTCTTTGTGCATAGTTTTTTGTATTGTGGGCTAATTCCGTGACTGCCGTCTATTATTGTGAATGGTATGGAAAAGCAACTTTAATAAATAAATGGATGGCTACCGCAATTAAATTAATCGCAAAGAGTGGCCATTCATTTGTTTATTAAAGTTGCTTTTTGTTTATGAATTTGTTATTCATGCACTTGTTGATGACATGTGCATGATACGAGATATTTGTGTTGGCACTCCTGGAAGTGTCATGACGCAGATGTGTTTGCAACATCCGATCTGTGCAGGTATGCCATTAAGACCAATCCATAACAGTGCGAGTAATGCTTCACATCAATAAATTGGCTTTCAAGGATGTATACCTTGTCATCATGATTAACATGTGACACTATATTTTTGCATTAATGCCAATTTTCTCGACAAAAAGTGTTTCCAAACCAGTTTTTCGTGACATTTGAAGTATCGACATAGAATATATGTGCAAGAATTAAACAGAAAAATATTATGGTGACACTTGTGAAATTTTAGCCATAATTTGCATTCCTATCAGCTATATTGTTAAACCTTTTGATGCGCTACACCTTTGTCGCAAAAAAAAACCCCTTGGATGGAAACGTAGTTTATGTTGGGCAATCCGTGGGTGTGTTGTCTAAATCCAAGACGACAGCGAGAGCAACTACTCATCTATCTCTCTTCCCTGTATAATACCCGACGGCACCCGATACATAAACGCTGTCAGCGTGCTTCTAGTTTAGGAGGCCATGCCTGCCTTTTCATGCCATTTGGAAGCACATCACACAAGTTCAGTTCAGTGCAAGAGCTGGCCAAGCATCTGTTGTCCACCGAGGGCCCTAATAAGATGTTATATGGATAAGTTAATTGTGGATGAGCACCCCTTGCAATAGGTGAGCTCCGAGTTTACAACGCATTGCAGATTCACAAGCCGCTAAATGGCAGAACATTGTGCGTGTGTTTTGGTAAATTATGGTCCTGTTTACACCTGGTATTAACATTCATTTGGGGTTATATAATTACAAGTGGTCAGGCACGACAACATTTTATACCTTGTATTGCCATGTGTCTCAAATGAGTTTCAATTGACCACTTATGATTGGATTTCATCACATACTATATCACTTACTATGTTAGAGTATCACTGAATTTTGATGAAGTACAGAAAAGTTAAATGTCTTTGAGAGAAAAGTAGCTTTATTCTTCATGTAGTGCTGGGTGCAAATTCATGAGCAGCACCATGCACTCAAAAAAATTATTTAAAGATTTACATGTGAATTTCATAACAAAATCCCATCCAATTGTATTAATCTTTAACAAAATAAAGTATATATATATATATGTGTGTATGTGTGTGTGTGTGTGTGTGTGTATATATAACCTCAATTCGGAAAAAGTTGGGACAGTATGAAAAATGCTAATAAAAACAAAAATGAGTGATTTTTTAAATTATATTCATCCTTTGCTATATTGAAAGCTCTACAACTACACATTATATGATGTTTTACCTTGTGAATTTCATTGTTTTTTAAAAATGTACAGTAATTTCAAATCAGATGATTGCAACACACTCCAAAAATGTTGGGACAGTCGAGTGTTTACCACTGTGAAATCACCATTTCTTCTAATAACACTTATTAAGCATTTGGGCACTGAAGACACAAGTTTGTTAAGATTAGAAAGTGGAATGTTCCCCCACTTATCCATTATGTAGGTCTTTAGCTGCACAATTGTACGGGGTCTTCATTGCCGTATGGTGTGCTTAATAATGCGCCACATTCTCAATTGGAGATGGTCAGGACTGCAGGCAGGCCAATCTAGCACCCGCACTCTCTGCTCACACAGCCATGCACTTGTAATCCGGGCAGTATGTGGTTTGAAGTTGTCCTGCTGGAAAATACCGGGACGTCCCTGGTGCTGGATGGCAGTATATGTTGCTCCAAAATTTGTACATATCTGTCTGCATTCATGGTGTTCTCACAGATATGCGAGTTACCCATGCCATGGGCACTGACACACCCCTGGCCCATATAGACACTGGCTTTTGTACCTGACGCTAATAACAGCTTCGATGGTCCTTTTCCTCTTTGGCCTGGAGAACACAACAGCTGTGTTTTTCAAAAACGTTTTGAAATGTGGACTCATCGGACCAAAAAACACAGTTCTACTGTTCTACTGTCCATCTAAGATGAGACCGAGCCCAGAGAAGTCGGCAGCGCTTCTGGACAGTGTTGATGTATGGCTTCTGCTTTGAAAGTCTTAACTTGCATCTGTGGGTGCAGCGTTGAGTGGTGTTGACCAACAAAGCTTTACTTAAGTTATCCCAAGCCCATGTTCATGATATCAATTGCAGATTAATGACTTTTTTTAAGACAGTGATGTCTGAGGGATCAGAGATCACACGCATTCAGAAGTGGTTTTCGTCTTGCCCTTTACGCACCGAGATTTGACCAGATTCCTTGAATCTTTTAACTATATTGTGCACTGTAGAGGGTGAAATGCCAAAAATCCTTCCAATTTGTCTATGGGGGAACATTGTTCTCAAAGTGCTGGATTATTTGCTGAAGCATCTGTTGGCAAACTGACAAGTCTCGAATGATCCTTGCTCTTGAAGGATTAAGCTGTTTTTGGAGGCTCTTTATATACTATGACATGATTGCCTCACTTGTTTAACATCTCCTGTTTCACATCGCCTTGTTATTTTAACTGGTCAAATTGTTATTAGTCTTAAATTGCCCCTGTCTCAACTTTTTTGGAGCGTGTTGCAATCAACTGATTTTAAATTACTGTACATTTTCAAAAAACAATGAAATTCACAAGGTAAAACATCATATAATGTGTAGTTGTAATGCTTTCAATATAGCAAAGGCTGAATATAATTTAAAAATCACTCCTTTTTGTTTTTATTAGCATTTTTCATACTATCCCAACTTTTTTGGAATTGGGGTTGTATATTACATTTTATTACATTTTTTAAACATTACACAATTCAATTTGATAGAACATTTTAAGACTTGTTTTCAGAGAATATATCCTGAATTTAGTTTATTTTTTATACCACAATGGCAAATATATATATATATATATATATATATATATATATATATATATATATATATATATATTTTATTTTTTTTTTCTTGTTTTAAGCACAACAAACACAAACATTACTGAGTGCACCATAAAAAAAAGATTATTCGGGAAGTAAAATTCCATGAGATTTTAAAACTTATTAAAGCATATGTAATATCCCAGATGTACAAAATGAAAAGACAAAGTTGTCAGTTATGACATTTTTTTTATTTTTTTTTAAGCATAGACACCACTACATTTTCTTAGATGCAAATGTGCATGTTAATTGAGGTCAGTTTCCTCTGAATGTGGTTTTAGTGAACGTTTCGGACGCCATTCATGTCTAGTGCTGTCCACTTGTGATTGGATCACCCAAAACAGATTTTTTTTATTAGTTGTAAATGGTGTCTATATTGCACTTTGATATACAGTAAATATATATGTTGCCTCTCCAAGGTCTCATGTGCATTAAGGGAAAATATAAAAACCCATCTGTGATTGTGGTTCATTTACATAACCTGTGGGTAGCTGTGGGTATGTTTGTTCATATTTGAAACACGGCTCTCTGTCACGAGAAGGAAAGAGATAGCAAATCACTCCGACACACACACACATGCTCGTGACTCGCTCTGTCGCAGGTCTGATTGGGGAAGTGTATCTGATATTGTACTGCAGCAAAAACACTCTGATCTCCCTCACGCTCTCTGATATGCACTGGCATCCAGGTGTATGTGTATCTGTATTAGCCCGCCAGCACCACTGGTCACGCTTGTGTCGGGAGACCCCGCTGCACTCCATCCGCCCGATCTGCAGTCTGGGGCTTTGATCACGCTCTGTATCGCCCGACAAATGTAATCCATAAACCACAGGCTTACCAAACACAATACTTGCTCTCTGACTAAAGACTTCAGCAAGCACCATCCAGCTTATATATCTTCGCTGTGGAGAAAAATGTTTGTGTTTTGTACTTGTATTTTACATTAAACCTGTATCTTGCATTAAACATTTTGAATCTATGTGGCCATAACAGTTCCTCTGAACTTAATCTTTTAAGCCAAAAATATTGAGATATATATCAAACATCAACAAAATGCTAAAAAACATCAAGGTATAATTTTTTAGCTATATCGTCCCGCTCTAGTCTCAGCTAACACTTGACGGAGCGAGTAAGCGAAGAGCAGTAATACCCCAAATGCTTTTGATTAAATGTCATCTGTGAATATAGCATGCAGGAAAAATGTAATCAGCACGTCTCTCCATTCCAGCACAGAAAACGTGTTTTCCTAATGAGCTCCCATTGAAATACCCTGCCATGCCATGCTGCCTGTTTTACGGTATGATTTCACATCCATTTATCCAGCGTCGCTGCAAATGGGCCTAAGAATTTATGTGGTGCTATGACAGTGGCCCCATCATAACAAAGCAGCTAGTATCCGATCAGATGGCGGAAGATAAAGACGGAGCATGGTTCGGATCAATAACCAGATGCTTTATTTGCAACCCCTGCGAGCCGGCGGGAGAATGCTGAACGCTTAAAAAGCTTGTGCTGAATACTAAAGTGTAGCAAGGCTAAGGTTGGGAAAGGAGGAGGCGGGAACCGGCTGAACAGTCAAAATAATATTTAATAAGAACTTAAACAAAAAGACACACTGAACACAAACACACACATGGCAGCTGCATGTGGCTCTCTCTCTCCCGAACTGCCACGTTCCGCTGCATTTATCCCTCTCCTCGGCTGATTAGCCTAATTGGGTGCCGGGCGCTTGCAGTCACGGCCCGGCCCCGCCCTTCTCCTCGTCACATAAAGCTACAGTACATTTGAGTCCAGTCAACCAGGTCCAGTTTGGTTTCACAGACATCTGGCATAGATCAGATCTTGTAACCATTGTCAGGTGAGCAATAAGAGCGAGAGGTTTTAACATTATATGTAACATAACATGGCCAAAATTAAAGTTGCATACTCTAATATTTCTTTGGACCTCCTTTAGCTTTGATTACGGCATGCATTCGTCGTGGCATTGTTTCAACAACCTTACGCAAGGTCACAACATTTATTTCCATCCAGAGTTGCATTCATTTTTGGCCGAGATCTTGTATTGGTGACGGGAGAGTTGAACCACTCCGTAAAGTCTTCTCCAGCACATCCCAAAGACTTTCAATGGGGTTAAGGTCAGGACTCTGTGGTGACCAATTCATGTGTGAAAATGATTCCCTGATGCTCCCTGAACCACTCTTTCACAATCTGAGCCCGATGAATCTTGGCATTGTTGTCCTGGAATATGCCCGTGCTGTCAGGGAGGAAAATTTGTTTAGTCTCTAGCAGGTTTCGCAAGCCCATTGATCTCTGTTGTCCATTTCCAAACACAGTACAGACAGCGAGCATGAAAAAAGATGCATGTAATCACCAACGGCTAACAGTACAATGCCCATCACTTACTCAGCAACTAATTTCCTAATTCAATATTAATGCAACAACATTCTGTGCAAAGTGTGATTTCTGTCATATGATGATTTTGTGAGCGCTTGCTTTACGAGAAACACACTTTGATTCCTTCGCAGGCTGATTTGTTTCAAAAATCAAATGTAACTGGTGTTTCTTCAACTTCGGGCACTTTTAGCATTGTGAACTTCTAGAAAGTAGTCTCGTTAGATTTTTTTCTTCTTTACACTCTCACTTTATTTAATTTGTCTACTAACAATGTAAATGTACTAAACACTGTATGCACATGCACCACAGGAGATTTACTGTCATTTTTGTCAATTTCTGAAATTTATGAAAATTCCCACCACAGTGTTATTTCCAGCACATCTAAAATTTTGTATTGAGTTTAATAGAATTCTTCGCTGGAAATGATGCTGATGGAAATGACATTTTTAATGTTTTTTAAATACAATAGGAGACTCATTTGTCTTACTGATGCTTATTTTATTGCTAACATATTATGTATCCAAAATACACACAATTAAATGATGTTTTCAGACTTTTTGCATAATTTGGCAAAATTACAGCTTGATTGGAAATGACGCCCAATAAAAATATTCTACTCATAAGTGATATTTCACTTGATTTTTCTTTGTTGTCTTCAAACATCATTTGTCTCATATTTCATCTCAAGCATGCTCTTCACTCACACTTCTGTCCACTTGGTTAACAAGTTTTTTAACTTTTGAAAAAACTTTATTTGGGGCAATATTTTTGGTGTGATGGAAATGACACCATAACTGTGGGACAGTCTTAATAGAAATTATTTCCCTACAATAAATATTGAAATGGTTTATCTTTATTTCACTCTTTGTTTAGATAATCATAGTTTTAAAAATGGAATGATTTCTGTTTTTAATATGTGTTTTCATAGTTTAATTTTGAATGTCTGGGTCTGGGACAAGACTAAAACAGTAAAATCTATACACATAAGGAATATGTATAAATAAATAAGGAAGGCCTAATAAAAAATGTTCAGTTAAGTTTTAATGTGTCCATATAACAACAAGAAAAATTTTGAAATCTTTTCATTTTAATAAAAATCAACCCCTGGGACATGAAATTGCCTGAATTTGAAGAAACACCTAACTATGTTTGTTGGTAAACATGCCTCTTTATCACTCTTTAAAGGTAATGTGCGTAATTCTTCCAGTGTACTTAAAAAAAAAAAAAAAATTATATATATATATCTTAACCCGGATGACTTTTTCTTCTGTGAAACACAAAAGGAGATTTTAGGTAGAATGTTAACCTCACTTTCATTGCATGTTTCTTGTTGTATAGTGAAAATAAATAGTGACTGAGGTTTAGAACAGCATAAGGTTGAGTAAAAGAAGACATAATTTAATTATTGCATCAACTATCCCTTTAAAACGAACAGCCTGAAGTGTCAGTGCTGCAATCCTCCTAGCATGACTTTCTAATCCGTCTTGCTCTGTCTTTGCATGAAGTGCTACAACACTTCATTCGTCATGCTTAATTAAATCTGTTTCACCACTAATACAGCGTCTCATTCATACTCATAACCAACAACACTTTAAAACAGCAGAGCAGGCGCTAATAGATGCGCTGTTTGCAGTCAGGATCAGGGGGGGTTTGTGCTCTGGACCGGGTTACGTGAGTTCATCGCTGTATTTTTTAATTAAGAGACACGTATGACACATCAACAGTGGCATAATTTCTCTAAGGATGCGTTAGCTCTCGCGGTGGTGGCGCCACGTGTTGTCTGCCCATTTCAGACTGCGTGCGGCGTCATGGAAAGGCAAATGACTGCTGTCTCGGACACCCGCTTGCTGTATTATTAGCATAGAGGGAGCAGGCAGGAGAGATAAAAAGAGATTGAGAGAGGTGAGATAGAAAGAGGCAAAAATACAGGGAAAGTTCGGTTAACATTATGTAATGTGCGTAATGTTCTTTAAAGAGATAGTTCACACAAAAATGAATGTCCTATAGTCATATAGTTTTTGAAGAATCATCACACAGCTCTTTTCTTTTTCTTTATAGCTCTCAAATCTCATTGGGATCAATATGCTACACTCAGTGTTAGCTCAGTGAGTCACCATTCACTTTCATTGCATCTTTTTTTCCCATACGATGAAAACGCTAGATTTGTCACTTTAAGGTTGTAATCACATTCAAGCGCTGGAGAATCCAAATTATTTAAATCAATCTGTAAATTAACCAGTTTAAATAAACTATTCACTTACCATTGGGAATGGGAACACCAAGTCATTTTAGTGAGTTGGTTCGTTCGGATGATTCATGCAAATGTACTTGACATAAATGATTCACTTCAGAAGTCTTCTTTTTTAGTTAATATTTAGCAAAATATTTAGTTAATTGCTGCTGTTTATCACTATATTTCAATGGTCTTCTAAATTTTGTGTTTTCTAGATTTATTTGTTTATAATAAGTATAAACATATATTTTTAATTTAATGTTATCGCCCTATTTGTTTAGTGTTTCCCTAATTCAATGTATAACTATCAGGTGATTTATATTATATTATATTATATTATATTATATTATAGTCAAGTCATTTTTATTTGTATATCGTTTCAAAGCAGCTTTACAGGAAATCATGCATAAAAAAAAAAAAAAAAAACGAAACTGTAATATCTATAAAGTGTTAGTATGATCATTGTGTAGTTTGATTAAATGTGTCACAGTCTGTCTCCCAGGACTCTTATTTTGAAGTTTTCCCCTGCACTACGTTTCCCAGAGTTCACTGCCCTAATCACTTCCATCATCATCCGCACCTGTCTTCCATTCCCTCATTAGTTTCCCTGTGTATATATACCCTCTTGTTTTGTTCATCATTTGTCAGTCCTTGAAGTGTTACATTGAGTTATTGAAGTGTTGCGTTAGTGTGTTGAGCTTTATCGTTTGTTTCCACTCCAGCTATTATTATTAAAAGATTTAAAGAATCTACTCCTGCGTCTACCATCTTCCACTCCTTGGACACCAACGTTACAATATGATTGTAAAATATGTATATAAATTAAATAATTAAGTAATAATTGTATTTAGAACTCCTGTGAGCAAGCCAAAGGCGACTGTGGCAAGGAACACAAAACTCCATAAGATGTTGGTTAATGGAGAAAAATAACCTTGGGAGAAACCAGACTCACTGTGGTGGCCAGTTCCCCTCTGACTAAACATCATGAATATAATACCAATAATAGTTATTTATGTGCAGTGCAAGTCGTGGTTTACAATTTGTAAATTAACTAAGCTTTAAGGTCCATTGTTTAAGAAATAAAACGATTTTTTATGAATTGTGAGATTAATGACTAATGTCTTTGAAGTCCATCCTGGATTAACTGCACAAGTTCACATAGATGCATTGTCCTTGTTAGTTGGCTGATGAAGGCGTTTGTTGGCAATTAAATGATAGTCTTTGTATTCCATTTCAAGAGTGTAGTCCATCAATAGACAAATGTGATGCAGGCAGAGATCAATGATGAGGTGCATCGCAGTTCAACTGGCAGGTCATTTCTGTGAGGTTCAGTGGGGTCCATCCTAAGTCCAAGGTTCAGGCATTGGCATAGGAAGTATCCGATGTTTTACAGATGGAGTTGGCATCAGTTCATCCTCTGAAGTCAAAAAACTGAAGTGACGTCTGGCTAGCATTGGCTGTAGCTTGTCGTCATCTCTCAGCGACACGTAGCAGTGGAGTCCAACATGAAGCAGGAACGGAGCTGCATCTGGCAGGCTCTGGTAACCTCGGGATATGAATCCCAAGGTTGAGAGATGGAAACAAATAGAATAATATTAGCATAGATGCCATTACATTTTACGCAGAGTTATAGATCATGATGGATGTTTCTGGTTCCTGCAGACCTTAACTAAAGCAGCCTAATTGTTAACTAAAGAGTTGATGGATAAATTAGGTGGATGCCTGGCTGTGAGTGTGTCCGCTTCCCGAACAGTGTTAGGGAGTCTATTCCATAGTTTAGGAGCCAAGTATGAAAAGGCAGACCTCTACCTTCTTTTTTGGATTTTGATATTTTAGGAACTATTAACAAGCCAGAATTTTGTGATCGTAATGAACGTGACGGAATATAGCGTTTAAGAAGGTCACTTAAGTACTTTGGAGCTAGACCATTCAAAGCTTTGTATGTAATTAACAGAATTTTATAATTAATATGAAATTTAACAGGTAGCCAATGTAACGACGATAAAATTGGGCTAATATGATCATATTTCTTAGTTCTAGTCAGCACTCTGGAAGCTGCATTTTTAACAAATTGAAGTTTATTTATTGAACCTGCTGGACATCCTCCCAGTAATGCATTACATTAATCTATTCTTGAGGTCATGAACGCATGAATTAATTTTTCGGCATCAGCAACAGAGAGCATGTGTCGTAATTTAGCGATATTTCTGAGGTGGAAGAATGCTGTTCGACAAACATTGGTAATTTGATTTTCAAAGGACAGATTGGTATTAAATATAACACACAACTTCGCTGTTGAAGACGATGTAACTTTACATCCATCGAGAGTCAAATTATATTTTAGTGGCTTATTTTTTAGAGGTTTTTGGTCCAATCATTAGTATTGTATTATATTATATATTTATATATTATTATTTATATGTTGTTATATCATTATTTATGTATTATTATTATTATTATTATTATTATTATATTTTATAATAATTTATTTCTGACTGCAGAATTAATTAATATAATTTTATTTTTATATATTTAAAAATATTTTCTGATTTAAATAGCTTTAATGTAGTTAGCTACTTTTGTTAGTAACTTGTAGTGTGGATAACTACTTTTTTTTTAGAAGAGTATCTTGACTGTAGTTTAACAACTTTAAGTTATGAGGAGCTTGAAAGAGGAAAGAAAGTCATACAGGTTTGGAACAACATGAGGAGCGAGTTAAAGAGCACCTATTATGGTTTTTAAACGTGCCTAATTTAGTTTTAAAGGTCTCATACAATAGATTTACATGCATCCAAGGTCAAAAAACACTTTAATTTGCTCATAATTTAAATTGCAGCATTACCTTTTTTTCCCAGTGTCAAAAACGACTCGTTCAATGATCCGTTCTAAAGGATTCATTCTAAACTCCTCCTTTCAGAGAGCCTACTCTGCTCTGATTGGTCAGATGTCCCAGTCTGTTGTGATTGGTCTACCGCTTAGTGTAGTGTTTGAGGGCGGGTCAAAGCTGTTCGTGAGCAGCCAATGAAGACCAGAGGCGGGTTTTTTGTTACCAAATTACGTAGGTTAGTACAGGAAGTAAGTCTGGAATTAGTAACGACTCGTTTCAGGTGTTCAGAGTCGGTTCTTTCTTTTGGGAGTCAATAACTCCATTTGTCGTGACTTTTTTTACATTCACAAACAGCTACATGAAAGGTAATATTTGAAAAACCATAATAGGTGCTCTTTAATGATGACAGAATTCTCTTTCCTTTTAAACATGGATGTAAAACATTTGGTGCTTTAAGCTGCAGCAATAAATAAAATGTCAAGAAATACATCAATGTGGTCACAGGGACACACATAAATCATGTTTAACAACAGCCGGCAAAGGTAAAATACAGAGCGCCTGAACGAGAGAGACGAGGAGAAGCCTGGCTTGACGCATACATTATTGCTGACCTGTATTGATTGAGCGGGGGTAGAGACAATAGAGAGAGATTGAGCGTTAGAGAGGAGAGATGGAGAAAACGGGGGCTTTAAAATGAGAGGATGTTGACAGTGTGGTTAAACATATGAGTCACTATCACCTACCTTCCTCCCTCCAGCCATGAGCATGAACACTACGATCATAACGTAACCCCTCTACCAAAATAAATGGGTCACTGACAGTCACTGAAAATACTTAAATGCTCCTAAAGAGACACATATACAGCACGTTATTTCTTGGCGGTATTACCAAAATAACAATATATCACAGCGTCATTTATTTCGTATCACTGTGATGGTAGATTTATCACGATATAGTTATTTTTTCTGGAAATTTGAAGAAAATCAAAATGCCGTATATTAAGTAAATTAGCATGTCAGAATGCCTATTTTTGGATAATCAAGTGAATTAGATTCTTTATTAATGAAAGGTACTTCATCACCTAAATTCTGGATAAGCCACATTTAAAATCATTGTAAAATAGCCTATAAATGGACATCTGTGGCCACACATCAGTTGAATTTTATGTTAAAGGAATATTCTGGGTTCAATACAAGTTAAGCTCAGTCGACAGCATTTGTTGCATAATGCTGATTACCACAAAAATCTATTTAGAGTCTTTGTCTTTAAAAAATCAAATCAAAAATTGAGGTGAGGCACTTACAATAGAAGTGAATGGGGCCAATTTTTGGAGGGTTTAAAGACAAAAATGTGAAGCTTATAATTTTATAAAAGCACTTGCATTGAATCTTCTGTTAAAACATGTCTATTATTTGAGCTGTAAAGTTGTTTAAATCATACTTTTACAGTTGTTTTAGGGTTAATAGCATTATGTTGTCACAGCACAGGTGTTGTAAAATTGGATAGAACTTTACACAGAAAGGTTAGTTAATGATTTTATTACTCTAAATAAATTATATTAACTAATAAAACACAACCTAACCATTAGTGTAGTAAAAAATGAAAAGTTAGGGGGAAAAGTGCAACCTCTGAATCACACTCGTCACAGATTAAGCAAACATGATTACTTCCTGGTTTCAGTATGGATACTAACCTGTGCCTCTCACACTGCTGACGCAACGTGCTGCCAGTCGAGCCACATGGAATGTGAATGTGAATGTTGCATTTATATAGTGCTTTCTCGGACACTACACTCAAAGCGCTTTACACAGTGAACAGGGGACTCTCCTCAACCACCACCAGTGTGCAGCATCCACCTGCATGATGTGACAGCAGCCATAGTGCGCCAGTACGCTCACCACACACCAGCTATTGGTGGTGAGGAGAGAGTAGAGATATAGAGCCAATTTATGGATGGGAATTATTAGGAGGTCATGATTGAGAAGGGCCAATGGGAGGAATTTGGCAAGGACACCAGTGTTACACCCCTACTCTTTTACGAGAAGTGCCCTGGGATTTTTAATGACCACAGAGAGTCAGGACCTCGGATTAACGTCTCATCTGAAGGACGGTAAACACACTGAAACCAATGCAAAAATGTCTGGTGGGGAATGAGTCGCATGTCAGTGAGTCGGCATATTGTCGCTAATCCTAGGATACCGGAACTTTCGAAATGTTGGAAAAATCAGCCTGGTCTCATGAACATTACGTGACCGTGGCAACATTTTTGCACGTTTCGCTGCAGTTTCCTTGTAGAATTTCCAGCGGGGGGGCGCTAAAAGCGAGTGAAGTGGTGTCGTAATCAGACCAGGTTTTAAGTTGAATATCAGATGGAGGTTTTAATGAGTAAAACGTACCTCCCAAACCTAAAGCTTAAACCTAAACCTAAGCAATAGTGCTCTAAAATCAAATGAGAGGTAAACAAAACAGACATCCTTACCCTAAACCAACACCTAAACCTAACCGATAGTGTCCAAATACAAAATGAGAAATGAAAAGCACATTTTCTGAGTCAACCACGTTAGCTTGTGTTGCTTCTATGACACTCTTGTCTCATGTGTCAGCTTGCGTGCTTGACTGGTCTCAAACCGTGGTCTTCAGAGTCCAAAGTCCAACACTTAAAATGGTGAGCTACCGCGGAAGCGAATCACATTGGAATAAGTGTGTAAATGTATTAAGTCATAATCAGCTGTTGTACTCCTGATTTGTGTGAATTTGGATAAAAATAGTTGTTGTAGCACTTCTACTGTTAATTTCCCAAGGAAACTGCGATGAAATATATTTGGCATTTTAAAGCCCGTTTGCAAAAATGTAGTTATAGTAACATTCATACTAGGCTAGTCACCAACATGCTGGTCACCAACATGGTAACAAATCACTGGTCTGGATGGTCTAGTTTGATAGTTTTCGAGGGGTTCTGGGCACTCATCAGCTGGTTAGGCTTGGAGACCAGCTATCTGGCCAGCCAAAGTGCAGCTAAGACCAGAAAAACACATTAGGCTTGTATAACATGTTGTTTTCACAAAGTGAAAAGGCAATGTTCATAATTCAATACGCTGCAGATGGGGAGAAAGATGATATGGATGATTTTCTGCTTTCTGGATCTTTCTATTGGATGAGTCGTTTGTCCAGTTCAAGACATGCAGGTGCAAAGTGTCAGTTCCTGGCAGGGGTCTAGAGTAAATCAGAACCCACGGCTGTGTCAAAGAACCTCACTGGAGAAATTACTAATGTCGCAGCCCTGGTTCATGAGCTTTGGTCTTTACATCTTGTGTTCATGTGGATAGACACAGTCATTTTCAAGAAATAGCTCTAATTTTGTCAAGAATGAGCCATCTTGCATGTAACTTGGGTCATGATATATCGATTACATGCTGACCCATATGAGAAATAAAAATAAACACAAAAGAGACAAATGTTGTCATACGGGATAACTATAGAACTATAAAATTAATGTGGGTTGCTTTGCTCAGATAACATGGTTTTTGAAAGAATTTGACAAGAAATGTTAGAATTCATTTTTCAGTTTGAGACTTTGTTGAGATCTCTTATGAAACTATATACAGTGTTGTGAAAATGTATTTGCCCCCATCCTGATTTCTTCTGTTTTTGTGTATATCTCATACTAAGTTGTTTAAAAAAAAAAATCAAACAAAATCTAACATAAAACAAAGGCAATACGAGTAAACACAAAATACAGTTTTAAAATGATAATGTTATTTATTGAAGCAAAAAAATTATCCAATACCAACTGGGCCTGTGTTAAAAAGTATTTGCCACCTTAGCTACTAACTCCCCACATCTATGAAACTGCATTCATAATGGGATTCAGCTGGACTAGACACCCCCAGGCCTAAATACTGCCAGCAATGTTCAATCAAATCAACACCTAAATAGAACTTTTTCAGCAGCATGAAGTTGGCTAAAAGGTCTCACCCAACAGAACACTATGCCAAGGTCAAAAGAAATTCCAGAAATGATGAGGAAAAAGGTGATTGAAATATATCAGTCTGGGAAGGGTTACAAAGCTATTTCAAAGGCTCTGGGACTCCAAAGAACCACAGTGAGAGCCAATATTTCCAAATGACTCAGTAGTGAACCTTACCAGAAGTGGCCAACCTTCCAACATTCCTCCAAGAGCACAGGGACGACTCATCCAGGAAGTCACAAAAAAGCCAAGGACAACATCCAAGGAACTGCAGGCCTCTCTCGTCACTGTTAATGACTCCAATATCAGACAGACACTGGCCAAAAATGCCATCCATGGAAGAGTGGCGATTGTGAAAACCACTGCTAACCCAGAAGAACATTAAGGCTCATCTAAATTTTTTCATAACACACTCTGATGATCCTCAAACCTGTTCTGTGGCCTGATGAGTCGAAAGTGGAACTGTTTGGAAGAGAGGTGTCCCGTTACATCTGGCGTAAATCAAACACAGAATTCCACAAAAAGATCATCATACCTATGGTAAAGCATGGTTGTGGTAGTGTGATGGTGTGTTCATGAAACATGAATTCTGTTCTCTACAAGAAAATCCTAAAGGAGAACGTCTGGTCATCAATCCGTGACTTGAAGCTCAAGCGCAACTGGATTATGTAGCAAGACAATGATCCAAAGCATAGGAGTAAGTCCATCTCTGAATGGCTCAAAAGAAGCTAAATTCTTTAATTTAATTTTTGGAGTGGCCTAATCAAAGTCCTGACTTGAACCCGATTGAGATGCTGTGGCAGGACCTTAAATTGGCAGTTCATGCTCGAAAACCCTCCAATGTGGCTGAAATAAACCCACCACAGTGTTGTGAAAGACTGATCTCCAGTTATCGGAAGCATTTGGTTGTAGTTGTTGCTGCTAAAGGTGGCACAACCAGCTATTAAGTTTAAGGGGGCAGTTAGTTTTTCACATGTGTGATATAGGTGTTGGATAACGTTTTTTCTTCAGTAAAAAAAAAAAAAAAATCTAGATTTGAAAACTGTATTTTGTGTTTACTCAGGTTGCCTTTGTTTTATGTTATCTCATTTCAATATCTAAAACAATTTAATATGAAAAATACACAAAAATAGAAGAAATCAGGAATGGATAAATACTTTTACACATCACTGTAGGAGACACATGATATTACTGGGGTCTTTTTCTCAATAGAATCATCTGAAAAGCAGGAGACTCAAGCTAAAGTCTCCATTTGCTCGCCATTTAATCTCATTGCTGTCTAGAATAGAGGGCGACCGATATCGGTGCCAATAGTTGCTTTTTGGAACTATTGTTAACTACAAATATCAACGGCAATAGTTGCCAATAGTTTTGTATTATTATTTGTCGGTTTCCGGCACTGGAGGGTTCTACAGTAAACAACCGCCTCTAGAGGCCAAATAAAAACAGAGTTTGTTGTGCCACGTGCCTACTTACATTTACATTTATGCATTTGGCAGACGCTTTTATCTAAAGCGACTTACAGTGCCCTTATTACAGGGACAATCCCCCTGGAGCAATCTGGAGTTAAGTGCCTTGCTCAAGGACACAATGGTGGTGGCTGTGGGGATTGAACCAGCAACCTTCTGCTTACCAGTTCAGTGCTTTAGTCCACTATGCCACCACCACTCGCCTACTTCTATTGATGAATGATGATCTACTGTTGATTAATTACTGCTAATACAGTATTTATTAATCTATGACAATGTTAACTTTAAAGTGTTAACATTGTAATGCATTGTAGGTGATCGTAAGAGTGCATCTTTTGTTTTCCCTTTTGTGTTTGTGTGAACTGGGAGCACAGACATTTCAAAATAAGAGTCCCTAGTGTTTTGCAGCCTTGTTCATAGCTAAAGGTCCCACGTGCACTGGTATTAGGGGCTGTAAGGATTTATAATTTACCAAATAGAAAGCTTTAGGTAATGGCAACAATCCTGAGCAATCTTTAGTCTGATCTTCATGAGTTATGATTATTAATTCATACAAGAATTCAGATTACATATTCCTTTCTTGTTTCGTTAACAAAAATCACACCATGCTTAATTTATTCATGGCTTCTTGACACACAATATTAACATTTCACATGCAGTGTTCTGGCATTTTTTAAATGCTTTGAAGTTACCTGGACAAGATGGAATCTGACTTCTCGGAATCTGGTTTGCTGCATATTTTGGTTTAAAAATCTGCTTCTACAGAGCTTTATATAACTCGCAAAAAGAGAACCTTTAGCAAACCGCCAATTCATGTTCTATGTGGAATGCAGGTAACCTGCAGCAAGATATGTTTACCTTTTCCAAACATCTCCTTGCATTACAGGGGATTATGAAAACAAAGGTGGCCTGAAGACATACTCTGCTTAGCAACTGCTCGCAATAGAAAGCAAGCTATTGATTGCACCTCGGACAATGCAAAGGTGAGGACGCAGCGCTCAAGCTAATCATAGAGCACGGTTCAGTCCTTGGCCCGGCCTTGCAGTACCACGCCACTGGAGCATCCCTCAGGTGTGAGCTATCTGATCACCTCTATTGATTAGTCCAAGGAGACTGTGACATTCAGACCACATTGTGCTGCCGTCCTCAAATTAGATGCTATCAGGACACAGCTCCAACAAATCCGAGACACTGGAGTCAACTGACCCTTCATTAAGCTCCGCCCCTTCGGTTTAGGATTTTTTTTTATTTATTATTAAAAAAACATTGCACTAGAAACTATATGTAATATGTTAAAACAGAGAAAACAAATATGTAATACATCAAGATAATAATAAAAAAGGTCAATTACATAAAAAAAGCTTCAGAAGTATATCCTAAGATTGGTATTACAAAATGTAATATACAGAGGCTTTTTCTGAGCGATTCTTGCTTTGTTAAAACTTTGCTAAAATAATTAGGAGACTAAGTACATATTTCTTTTTTTCTGATGGGTTTTCTAAACCCCCTAGGTTGCTATTGCACATTACGACAAGATTTACAGAGCATTCAGAAATTAATTAGAGATTTGAATTTTGTGATTTACAGTAAATGTGCCCTAAACTGGTAACTTGAATGGATATTATTGGGCTGAAATGACGTATGACATCACAAGGTATTATTTTCTGCTGTTGTTTTTAAGAAACTGTGAACATTATGCAGTCATGTGATTTAAAAACAACATTTTGATTTATTTTTTTACTTGAAATTGACTTAAAAATATCTAAGACTTTGATAGACATTTGTGGAAAAATGCAAAAGGCAATGATAACATGGCGAATAGCAACAGTTACTAAGACAGGATTGGTCAGTAAAGTTTTATAGGAATAGTCCACCCAAAAAATTCGAGACATTGTTTAGGATATTTTTCAAAATCCCTAAAACAAGACCAAAAATACAGCTTTCAAGCTGCATCAACCAAACTTGGGACAGGTCTGTACCAAGGAACAAAGACACCACTTCCTTAAACCAACAAATTGTCCATGAAAGTTTGTATTTTAATACATACTGTTACCTCATTGGAAACCCATGTTCACTCACAGCCTCACTCCAAATGAGTGTCAGAGCGACTGTTGCTTTCTACCTTTAGGTACATTATCTGTAGAATAAATATTAACAGGTGTGGATGTAAATTGATGAAAGAGAATACTTCTTTAAAAGACAGATAGTGCAAATAGCACAAACAAGAAAAACAAGAAAAATCTTACCCTTCACGAATAACTGTCTATTCCCCCAAAGATTGTAATGTTGTACCTAATAAAACATGACATCCCTTGAAACACTGAAAGTGCCAAGAAATAAATTGCTCACAAACATGACACACATTTTCCCTGAGTACACACTGTTGAGTTCATAACATTATAAGGTGTTGAGTCAGAACGCCAGTGTAAATAGCAGTAGTGTGTATTTGTTGTACCTGAAAATGAGAGATTTTTTTTATTTTTACCAGCTACACTCTGAAAGTACTTTGCAATCACTCCCCCAGTGTGAATACACTTTACAATTGTGATATAAAGAATGGCATGCAGACGTACCTGATTAGTTTGTGGTTGGTGTCAGGAGAGCCCCTCGGACCATCCGTTATCCAGCATCTGGTACAGAGTTCTTCATCTCTGTTACCAGCTCATCATCAGTACAGGTGCTATACAATGTTCTTACTGACGTATTGTTGTCAGCCAACCTCCTAAACAATGTAGCTCAAGAGACTCCCAGTAGTTTGGCAACACATTTCAGAGGCAGCCCAAGTTCAATAAGGTGGGTAAGAGTGTTTTTTGACATTTTAAAAAATGGGTGTGTGTGACATCCACTGTAACACACACCTAATTGCAGGTATTCCAGTGTCCAGAGCCTGTCTCTAAGACATGTACCATACAGTGGTTGGGAATGTAACCAGAGTCGCTGGAGAATGCAACACTTTAGTGATTCCTAAGGAACTAAGGAATTGTAAAAAACAATCCTTCTACATGCATAAATGTATTCAATTTTTGGTACTGAATAATAGAAATCTAGTAGTCGTTGACTTTACATACACTCAGATCACTGAATAATTATGACATAATGGAGTTAATTAACAGAGGTTCGGGAGGAGCATGTTCATTTTAATCTGACAAATCACAGCCCACGAGTAGGAATATATAAACCGCTGCTTACCTGCTTCCCGTGACAATTCTCCTGACATCCCTCCTCCATCCCATCTCCACCTGTTCTCTAGATTCATCATTTATCTATATAAGTAAAGTCTGAGCTTTGAGCCCTCCAGTATATATGGACAGCAAGCCAAATAAGCTTCCCTCTTCTATACAAGATTACATTAACATTCAAACTACTGAATTACTAGTAATTCTAAATGTGGTACCTATGGTTTTCTGGCTAAAATAATGTAAATTCAATCCATATAATGTGATTGCAAAACTATTTTTTCATAATTAAAACATAGGTTGTTTTAATGAATCCAAGGAAAATGTTATATTTATTAAACCATGGCAAAGAGGAATTATTCACATTTTTCCCCACTCTTGTGGTACCTGTGATTACTACGACCTTCCTACAAACACTAGAGTTAAAATATGTTTCTCTTGATTGTAAAGATAGCTGGCTTCTCTTCAGAAAGTGTGGCTATCGGTCATTAGCATTAGCTTTGCAGATCTGCAAATGCCACACTTCATTATCAAAAACAAACCTCATAATATATTATGAGTTATAAAATGCCATGAGACATACTTTTTCTGCTTTACTTACTTGTGGAGTGTGGATTGCTGCAATGCTGAAACTGAAAATGTTCCTCTCTGTGCACTAGTGCCGTCACATTGAGCAAAACAACATAACATAATGCTTCTCATGTCAGATCAGTACGGCATGTTATGATTGGTGGATTAAAAGCTCAATGTGATTGGCTAAAGAGGACTTCTCCCAAAAAAAACACTATTTGTGAATCGCAACCTGGCAGGAAGGTCTCAAAAATAGCCACACACAAATTCAAAGTGATCCACACACGTGACGATTTGCAAATGCAGATTCAACAAACCATTAATAAATGTAACAACATTTACACATTTTTTATGCAAATTAATTCAAGAACTTGATTGATACATATTTGTGAAAACAGTTTGAATTTATTAAAGTGAAATGTATTTGTGTGGGCAATCGGGGAAATATCTGTGCTCTTACACTTTGAATTTATGAATCGGATTTTGAGAATGTGAATTGTGCTGTGCATTTATGAATTGTATTTTGTATATACATTATTTTTGATATCATTCTTGCTCCATATTCATTGCCTTAAAGCAGAATAATAATTGTATTTGTTTAAACAACAATAACAAACATGCTCTATGTTGTAAAATATAGTGTTTTTTAATTAAACTTTTTTTTTATACAAAAAAAAGTTTAATATATATATATGTTTGTGTGTGTGTGTGTGTGTGTGTGTGTGTGTGTGTGTGTGTGTGTGTGTGTGTGTGTGTGTGTGTTTAACTTGACTCTACTTTAAATTATTTAGGTTTATTTTCCATTGACCCCTATTGTTCCTAATAAGCCCACTGAGCAAATAACCCATTGAACCTCATATTAAACTGAATTAATTGTCAACTCTACATACTGAATCTATTTTCATTGCAGGGAGAAAATGAATAGGCAAAGAATATAATTATAAGGACTGTCAGATTCAGAAATTAAATATTTTATTTATTGGTCTGTCTGTCTGTCTGTCTGTTATCTATCTATCTGTCTGGCTGGCTGTTGGTCTGTCTGTCATCTATCTATCTGTCAGTCTGTCTGTCTGTCTGGCTGTCTTTCTATTATCTATCTGTCTGTCTAACTGGCTGGCTGTCTGTCTGTCTTCAATCTATCTGTCAGTCTGTCTGTCTGTCTGTCTGTCTGGCTGTCTGTCTGTCATCTATCTATTTGTCTGTCTGTCTGTCTGTCTGTCTATCTATCTATCTGTCTAACTGTCTGCCTGACATCTATCTATCTGTCTGTCTGTCTGTCTATGTCTGTCATCTGTCTGTCTGTCTATCTATCATGTTTTTTAAGGTTCTATATAGTTATTATTATTATGAGAATTTGGGAAGAATCAAGTTTCAAGGGGGAGAGCAAGATTGTCAGTATCATGACAAACATATTATTTTGGTCTTTTCCTCACTCAAAGCTATCGTATGACTTAAGATGACTTGGAATATACCGTATGGATAATAAAGAGAACGTTTATGGTGCTTTAATAGTTTTTTTTTGTCCTCTTTTTTTATTTGGAGCTTGACAAACCCTAGTCAATTCTTTGTATGAAAAAAGAGTTGCCATAAAGTATCTACTGTATATGACTTGTGTGCTACCAGCCCAAGTCTTCTGAAGTCATATGATAGCTTTGGGTTAGGAACAGATCGAAACATAAATTATTCAGTGTCAATGTTGCTCTCCCCTTAAGCTTGATTCTTCATACATTTCTTCTTTTGTGTTCCACAGGGGAAAAAAATAACTGCACAAATGTTTGGAACAACACAAGAGTGTGTAAATGATAGAATCTTCATTACTGGGTGAAATATTCCTTTAAAGGTTGTGACGAGGAGGAGGGCGTGGCCGGGCCGTGAGGGTGCACGCCTGGCGCTGAGTTGCCCCAATCAGCAGGAGAGAGCGATAAGGAGGAGCCGGAGACGACAAAGAGAGAGAGAGAGAGACACATTGACACACACACAGCTCCGTGTGTGTCTCTCTCTCTCTCTCTCTCTCTGGCATTTCCGGTTCCTGCTTATCTCTCTCTCCCGCTGACTGGGGCAACTCGGCGCCAGGCATCCACCCTCACGCCTTCCTCCTCGCCACAAAGTTGGAGACACTTATGGTCAAAGAATACCATTGATTTGTGGTGCTCTCTGTGTTGCGTGCCTCTCCGCATTGCGTTTAGACCCAGCTCTGGCCTCTCCTGATCGTCTGAGGCAGCAGAGCAGTCAGGTTTCCCATCTCAGGGGAATTCTGCTCCGACAGCTACCATCTATAGGGAGGATTTTGCCACAGCTGTGTGGATGCACAGGATGCACTCCAAAGAACCAGTTAATACGCAGATTTTTACAGAATCTGTTATTTATTTATCTCACCGGCTTCTCGGGGAATAGAGACTGGCAGCGTAAGCCACTGTGCCTTAACTGTTGAATTCATCATTTGAAGAATTTAAAGCTAGTGTCGATGCAGTTTTTGGAGTTACAGTGCTAGTTTTAAAGTTTCACATCTGAGTAGTGCTATAGACTGTGATTGTGAATCTAGGATGAGCAAACCTTAAAACTAGCACTGTTTGGGAAACCCTACAAAATTATTTGTTAATTACTACCAAAAGTACCTAAGCAAAATGTTTCTCTTTGTTAAATATTTTTTTATAATGTTATCTGTTTTAACTGAACCTAATTCCATGGACTCAAATTAGAGGTCTGCATAACCCACAAGACCTGATTAGAATTGTTTTTTAGATTCACTTGACTAGTTTTCTGAGTTGTAGGTGGGAGTGGTTGGTATTCCAAACACTTTTGGCAGGAGTGGGCAGTTTGAGAGTAGCCTATGCATAATTGGGAGTTTGAAGTATTTTTCTTTTTTTTTTTAAATGCATGTGATACATTGTTTCCAGTTCCCTGTAATAGTTAGAAGTATGACACTACAGTATGATATTATTACCTTGATTCTGGTTTATTCAAAAGGTTGATTTTAATTATTAGGTTTCAAAAGTGATTCAGTGATTCTTTTACATGATAAAGATTTCACAGAAGTCCTGTTTCCTTCAGAAATAGTGTTCAGGATTTGTTGGAGGTGCAGAGAAGGTTACCCAGTGGAAATGTGTGTAGTTTAGGACACTTAAAACAGTTCTCTGTGATATATATATATATAAAGATGAAGTGTGTAACTTTTTCAATGTTCAAATATTTTCTCCTATCACAGCTTAATATGCAGAGACAACTCTACTGTAAGTCAAGGTTCATTTTCTTAAACCGTAAACACTGTGTCTCTGCAGCTCTATAAAATTGCTCTCTTTGTTTTAAGCGACGTGTCCAACCCGACACAACAACATTGACTCAACCAGTGGTGTGAGTTTGGAGTGAGGCTGTATGTTTGCTTAATCAATGGCATATGGGGGAGTGTTTAAAAAAGCTGTTTGAAAACAATGTTTATTTTTGTAGTTCTTTTTGGCGACGCTATGTTGGAGACTTCAGCTTTAAATATCAACTTTGTTTTTATCAAGTTAGAATTAAATGAATACATTTGTTGACATACTGACATTGAGAATTTGATGAGAATTTTGGAGAGTTTGATAAGACATGTTTGAATTAATATTGAGATCTCTGACTTTTGATTGCAGACTTTTGTATCTCGGCAAATCTGAGCACAGTTTGAGACCTTGTTGAGACCTCTGAAACTCAATAGGAGACATGTGAGATTACTGGGGTCTTTTTCTCAGGCGACAAATCTGAGAAGCAGGAGACTTCAGTGAATGTCTCCATTTGGCCTCCATTTCATCTTTTTACTGTCAGAATTGGGTTTTCAAACGTTTTGATGCCAAGGACTTCCAAACATGATGATCCCCTTGCAAGGGACCATCTTTCTAAAATATAAAAGCAGTTATGTATAAAGGCCCATTTATATCCAGTATGTGTTATAGTTCTAAAGTCAAAAGCAATGATTCAAAACATTTAAATGGTAAATATGTACTTGAAATTACAGTTTTTCTCCGTCACTTTGGTACATTTCTTGAATCATCCTTAACATCTGCAAACCAGTAAGTGCATTTCTCAAAACAATTCGTACAAACATCACCACACAATGGATTACCTGCAAAAGTCTGTAACTTGCTCAAAATCCTTAGTTCATCTCTCAAAAGTAAATATTTATGTCAGTGAACATATCAGTGCCATCAGAATGACAAGTCCTTGTGTCATTGTTCATAAACAAGATAGTCAAAATGCTTAGCCATGTTGTCAATATAACAGTCTGTCAGTATTTCCTGATGTAAACTACGGCTACGGTTTTGATGACAATGATTGAAAATGCACACGGCTGCACTTTTTCTGTATGTCATATATCAATTTCAACAGTACAAAGTTACACATTACTGTATGTGGGATATTGATTGCAAGAGATGTGGTGCATTCATGAGATGCACCTCTGAGCTATTTTAGAGAACTGGTTGATCATTGGTTGATCTAACGCTTCACACATTCCCCTTCATTAGTGAAAGTCAAGCTTCACATGAGAGCAATTCATCAATTTAGGACACATTTACAAAAAAAAGTCTAATAGAAATGCATAGAATATATGCTTGACAGATAATGACAGCTGGTTCAACCATTTTGCATTTACAGTTTTTCTCGATTGCTTAAACACATTTGTCCACTCTGACATCACATTTTCAAAACAGTTAACACACAGGCTAAAACTGAAGCTCACTGGCCAAAGTGACTCATTTTGTTTGCAAAATGCTCACAAAACATTAAAAACTCAGAAATGGTGAATACTGTGAAAAAAAGCAACCAAAGGAAACTTATGGGTGGAAATATCTGAAAAACTAAATAAAGAGTTGAAATACTCAGAACTTCACATTTAGTCCATTCATTCCTGACGATTATACCACAGGTTCTCATCAACATCGCATTGGATGTTTTCACTTGCAATGCACTGAGGGAAATACCTCCATGCGTGGCGTATCCATCCCTGGCAGTCCTCTGCACCTATTGCCAGGCAACCAGCATTCATTGCCTCCAGGAGGGGCATCAGCTCATATGGCTAGTGATCGTACACCTTCCATCTCCAAGCAGAGAAGAACTCCACAATTGGGTTCAGAAAAGGAGAGTATGCAGGGAGGAATTGTATCATCATACGGGCTGTGCTGCAAACCATTCATTCATAAGGCGAGAGTGGTGGAAGGCAACATTGTCCCAAATTATGACATACAGAGTCGTGCCAGGCCTCAACAGCCCTCTCTCTTCGGGTGGAACCAGTCTTTCATTCAGTGCATCAAGAAATGTGATGAGGCGTTCTGTATTGTATGGGCCGATAGTTGGTATGTGGCAAAGGACACCATCATTGGAGATGGCAGCACACATGGTGATATTGGCGCCCCTCTGACCTGGCACTGTAACAGTGGCCCTCTGCCCAATGATGTTCCTTCCGCACCTCCTCACTTTACAGAGGTTGAAGCCGGCTTCATCCACATAAATGAATTTGTGAGCTTCAAGCTCCATTATTCTCTAAGAAAAAAAGCAAATTCATAAAGCAAATTATTCCAGTTACATGTAACTGTATGGTATAACAAGGCATTACAATAACAAATCTGTACCTGCACATACTGGAATCTTGCCTCCTTCACGATATCAGAGTTTCTTTGGAATGGAACGCTGTACAGCTGCTCCATTCTGACATGGTTTCATTTAAGGACTCCATCAATAGATGCCAAACTCACACTGTTGATATTTCTAAATGTTCCCTGATCTGCAATTACTGCTGCCTGGATTTCACGCAGTCTGATCGCATTTTTTGCCATGACCATATCTACAATGGCAGCCTCCTGTTCAACACTAAAGATCTTTCCTCTGCCACCAGTGTATGGTAGTGTGTGGATTCTATAAAGTAAAAGCAAAAAGCTTGTCAAAATTGACATTATTACAGTCACATAAATGGAATTGATGAAACATCTGCATTACTGTAGACACAGTTTGTTCTGCCAACAGGGCAATACAGTAAAGCTGCAATACTCAGTGGTATACAGTAACATTCTGACTTACCTGTTCTCATTCTGAAAAAGCCTGACAATAGATGCCACAGTGCTCTGACTCAGAATGGGCTGGACTTTTTGTCAAGCCTCTCTATAGGACAAGCCATGATTGATGACATGGTCAATAATTGTTGCCTGAATTTCATTTGAAACTTGAGCTCTATTTTCTCCTCTTGCCGCGGCTCCTCCACCACACATGCAAACTCCTCTTCCTCTGGCCCCTCTGCCATGGCCTCTTACTCTTCTTCCATGCCTTTGGCCTCTTTGATCCATGCTTGCAAATAGCAACACAGTGGTGGCATCTTTTATAGATGGACGAGGACTGATTGCTGATTGAAGAGATGTGCAAACAAGTTTCACACAGGTGCATTAGAGATTCATAATTATGCAAGTACTTTCTATCAGCTGTGAATAGATGTTTTCCTTTTGTTCAACACAGTTAATCCAGTAGAGTTTTGGGTCTTTCAATGAGACCTGTGGTAAGTGTTTTGACAAAGGGTGTGAAAAATGTGTGAAACAAATCAAAAAGTGTTAAGACATTTGCAAGAGAAGACTTCTGCTGTGCTAAGAAGGTGATGATGAAGATCAAGTGGATCCCAGTTTTATTAAGCGTGTCTAGACAATTGTACATAATCAACTGCATGAATGTACCAAAGCATTGGCAATTTGTTCAAAAGAATTAGAAATTGCTTTATGGTGTGCACAAGTGTCTAGATGATGTGGAGGTTGAACAAGTAGTTTTGAGAATTTCAACTGTGATCTGAGAAATGTACCAAAGCGACTGAGAAAAACTGTAAGTAGACAGTTTATCTTTTACCTTTAGCCCTAAGAAACACACTCACAGTCATCATCGTCAGTTTTACTCAATTCTCCTATGTTCATATTACTCAAAAAAATAATGTAAGCAAGGGAACTTAAACTAAGTTGATTCAACTAAAATAGTGTCTTGTCATCATTATTTAATCCATGTGTGTTGGGACAACATTAATATTTTTTTTGTTTGGTTAACTGAAGCTGGGCAGAGGATTTCTAGTTAGGTTCCATATACTTGAATTATTTAAGTTGAAATTACATGGTAATTTTAATTTAAGATAACTCATTTCAGACATGTGTAACCAATATCCATGGTTCAATCAAGTTTAGCCAGAGACTTATATTTTTAATTTGGTAAATGTTTGCTTTTTTATACTTAAAACAAAAGTGGCCCCTGGGGGTCCCTGAACCCCAGTTTGAAAACCCCTGGTCAAAGAGAAACAATTGAGAGTCTTAAAACATCCCATTTAGGATTTTCTTCTCCTACAGGCAGTTTGGAACTCTGTGTGATTCATCAGTAATGTTCCAGTAAGGCAATTTCCATTCAAGGCAAACTTTTATGTTGCAACAAAAAAACGTTAATGTATTTAATTGGCTGTTAATATAAACATGAGAAGCAGCCATCTGTGTTTTGAGATTTAATTTATGCTGCTTAATGACAACAACACACACAGTCTATAAAAATAGGCCATGCATGTTTTTTTCTCTCCCTTTTTTTTCCTTTCTTTTTTCTTTTTTTTTTTTTTTTTTTTTTTGTATGGCATTTTTGAGAAGACTTAACAGATTTACTATATTGCAAGTTAGGAGCATGCTAGTCTTGTGTAGCTTGGGGGGGAAAAAGCCCATTTTCAAAATTCATTTGCACATTTCGTTGGATCATAGCGAAATGAAAATGTTCACAGTGAAGCCTGTGAGATAGCCATCTTACAGTATGTTAGTAATCTTATCTAGAAATTAATGCCATTATGAAAACATGATTGCCGTATGTTATCTGAGGCCAGAGAAGAATACAAAGTGAAGAGGGTTCCCCAATGATCAAGATGTGATGTTCTGGTAATGCCACATCCCACAGGACATCATTAGCATTATCTGGGATCTGTATCCTGGAAGAAGCTCAGCGTTTCTCAGCTTGAATATCTATGTCTTAAGTAATTCTTTCTTGAAATTCCTTGTTGATGTTTCTCTAGGGGAGTTGAGGACAACGTTCTTTTAAGGTCTGCGCAGACAAAAGTATAATCTGCACAGAATGCAAACTCAGACTCAAAAATGTGTGGATAAAGTGAGAGGTTTCTTTAAAAGAGCTAAATGAATTGATGACATTGGAGTTTATTGGCATATTTATAAATTTTTAGTATGGAAGTGATGCTGTGCATAAATATGCAGTGTTGAATAATTCACAACCGTACCCTAGAACAGTACAGCATTTTCTTTTTTTTTTCTTCTTTTTTTTTGGATTTTCTCCCCTTTTTCTCCCCAATTTGGAATACCCAGTTCCCAATGCGCTCTAAGTCCTCGCGGTGGCATAGTGACTCAATCCGGGTGGCGGAGGACAAATCTCAGTTGCCTCCACGTCTGAGACCGTCAATCCGTGCATCTTATCACGTGGCTTGTTGAGCGCGTTACCGCGGAGACCTAGCGCATGTGGAGGCTTCACGCTATTCTCCACGGCATCCACGCACAACTCACAATGCGCCCCACCGAGAGCGAGAACCACATTATAGCGACCACAAGGAGGTTAACCCAACGTGACTCTACCCTCCCTAGCAACCGGGCCAATTGGTTGCTTAGGGAGCCTGACTGGAGTCACTCAGCACACCTTGGATTCAAACTTGCGACTACCGAATACTCGCTGAACTACCCAGGCCCCCCCAATACAGCGTTTTCAATTCATAGCGGCACCAAATAACAAAATTAATGACCGTTTCCAAACACATGGAAAGCCCATAAAGACCATGCATTATAACTTTTCTGTTATTAAAAAGAAGAAAACATGACGAAAGCATATTTTTCTGGTAACATAAAAGTTACCTTGACAAAACGAGTTAAGCTTTACCTGAGTTATGTCAAGGAATCAATACAAAACACTAAAGCATAGCCTCTGTATACCGTAACAATATTAGATAACTGTTATTTATTTATTTAGATCTACTTGCAAATTAGATTTCTGAAAGCACAACTGGACCCGCCTGTCTTAAATTTTCATTGCTGGAAAAGTAAAACTTGAAGTTTTGTATGCATGACAGAGCACAACTTTCGCAAACCCTTTCGTTTTTCAAAACCTTGTGTTTTTTTTTAAATAAATGGATTTGCGTTATCTAATGCAGTGTAAACTGTAGTGTGTAGGCTCCTTAATATAGAAAAATTGTTGGATATTAGATGTTTTATTTTTTATTTTTGCAGAATTCCTTCGTAAAGAATGGTCCTATGAATACTGCACTGGTCAGTACATGTGCAATTTCTGCACATAAAATAGTGGTTTTCTTGGATCTGACCAAGTTTTTCTCACCAAGAACAAAAATTAGAGGGAACATTGGTTGGGGATTCGCTTAATTTTTCCATAGCTGGGACTACTTTTCGGACTGAAGCTGTGCTGCGGTGGCGTAATGCTTTCAAAGGCTGCATCACTGTGATATGGTTCATCTTTTCTGACAGCTCTGCCTGCTCTCTGCTCCCGGACACAGGCTGGAGCCGGGCGAGGCTCGATGACTCTTACACCCGCCTTTAATCTTCCACTGGGTGCTCGAGCCTCAAGCTTCACTGCACCTTGGCACCTTACGCCCCCTCAGAGGTGAGCTCAGGCTCTCCTGCGCAACGCAGACACCTACTCCACGACTCTGGGAACTGTAAATATCTTCATATGCTGGAGGCTCATCTATTCTCCAGTCTAGAGGCACAGATGCCACATTGACAAACAGACCTGAAAGGAAATTAGAATCCACTGCAACACTAGTTTGAACTCTATTTTGTGGGGATTTGTCTTCTTTGCCTTAAAACAAGATTGTGAAGATGGCTCCGACATTCGTATTTCTCCTACTAGTTAGAGTCGTTATGAACTGTTATTTTGCTCGCAATGGATTTTATTAATTCAGGGAAAAGCTACCATTGGTTTACCTCAGAATGACATTACAGTGTGTGTGATTTTGTTGAGAAGATGCATGAATTCAATTACTGTAAATTCATGATAAATATTCACCCAGTATTTATTAATAATAGTGTTATTTATTATTAATACTGTTTTTATAGTTATCATTATGATAATTAACAGCAACAACAACCTTAATTCAGCAAATAGGAAGCAGTAATTCATAGATGTGATTTTAAACATGTGGGTTTTGCTTGTGCAGAAATAACCCTTCTTGTGATATATTTGCAAGGTAAACAATCATTTCTGACTTATACATTCATAATTGTGCCAAATACAGAAGTAGCAGGTGTTTAGAATAAAGTTTAGGACAATATCCATTGATATTTCACACTCTGCGCTGATAGTTTTGCATGAATACATCACTATCGTTCGGACGGTCACATGCGGTCTAGCATGTGAAGTTGAAATACTTAAACGCAACCAAAGCTCAAATCGAATACCAAAATGTTGCATCTGGAGATAGTCGGAACCCCACACAGCCCTTGTGTGTCTTTCCTTTGAATATGAATGACTTACGGTCTATCGTCTGTCGTTTGTCGGACACAGTAAAAAGGCAGCTTTATACAGATATTACACGAAGATAGACAGACAGACAGACAGATAGACAGACATACAGTGCAATTTAAAGCAGATGA
This sequence comes from Myxocyprinus asiaticus, assembly GCF_019703515.2. NCBI lineage: Eukaryota > Metazoa > Chordata > Actinopteri > Cypriniformes > Catostomidae > Myxocyprinus > Myxocyprinus asiaticus. The sequence goes on along the minus strand of NC_059358.1, from coordinate 3,574,506 downwards.
AACGCCTTGTGTGGGTTTGTTTATGTTTGAATTTTTAAAAGTTGGAGTTCAAATTAACAAGCATTCCATTGGCCCATTTGAACATTCCATCAGTTTTAGTCTATACGATTTTTCCCATTTTTATTGTCAGCTTTGCAAAAACCGTATATCTGATCAGTTAGAAAAGACACAGTACACTATTATAGAACAGTCTGAAGGTCTGTGCCAAGTCTGATGGACATGCCAAGTCTGACAGCTCTAGGGAGAGTTAGTGTTCGAATTTTGGTCTGCCGATGATCAAACAAACAGATACACCCGCCCCCAACTCACGCTTTTGGTCTAGTCAGTGTTGCTGTTGGGCTAAATGGGTTGATGAAATCAACCTACGCATGGTTGCGTATAGTTGTCTCAGCATAATAAGGGATAGGAGAAAGTATTTTAGTATCAAAAACACACTTCAGCTTTAAAGCTAGTTTATACTTACTGGCTGAACAGGCCTCTTTATGTTTGCTTTAAAATTCTAAAGTTTTTTGTTCTGTGTAGGTATTCGTTTGGTGATATTTTTCCTTTTTGCACACACCCCTGAAATTCTTGACCTAGGAGAACTCGACTACTCGAAGAGAGTTGATGTTTGATTAAAATTAATCGTGGGTGTGGTTTAGACTTGACATCCTGTATTTATTTGATTATTAGTTCAATGATCTAATTTTAAAACAATGCTACGCGCAGAAGAAAGACAGGCCTAGTGTACTCAGAAATGTAGTTAAGCTAACAACTTCACTATTTTTAGCAAAGCTACTGCCCATCACTGATTATACGTTATTCACTGAAATATCTTCCCCTCCATTGCAACTCTCAAATCTCATTCTCCATTTGGCATATTCGAACTGGCGCATCGTGTTCGTTTACAACACAAGAATCAATGACATTTTAGTGGATAGTGACTTAAATTTCTGTCTTTTTCTCGCACAAAGCTATCCAGCCTGATCTAATAAACATTACGTGACCGTGGCAACATTTTTGCTAAACGAAGTTGCCTTTTTACATAGTTCACTGCAGTATCACTGTATGTCCAGCAGGGGCCACCAAAAGTGAGTGAAATGTTGTCGCAGTCAGACGAGGTTTTTAAGGTGAACATTTTTCACCTAAATGAATAAAACATTCCTCCCTAACCTAAAACATTAACCTAAATCATACCAATAGTGTCCTAAAATCAAGAGGTGAACATCCTTACCCTTAAAACAACACCTAAACCTAACCGATAGTGTCCAAATACAAAATGAGAAATGAAAAGTTCATTTTCTGAAGCAACAAAATTATTTTTTGTCGCTTCTATGACACTTTTTTTTCACATGTCAGCTTACGTGTTTGGCTGAGCTTGAACCGCAAGCTTTCGAGTTCAAAGTCCAACAATCAATCTGGTGAGCTACCATGGAAGCTAATCACATTGGAATAAGTGTGTATATGTAGGTGTGTCTGTAATACAAGCGTTAAAATGTGTCATTGTTCAAATAATGCATTACATTAAAAGTGTTTGGATATCACAACATACAGTTGTGCTCAAAAGTTTGCATACCCTTGGAGAATTGGTCATATATGTACCATTTTAAAGAAAACATGAGTGAGCAGGCAAAACACATTTCTTTTATTTCTTATGGGATTCATATTCAACTGTAGGTTTTAACAGAATGGCACAATCATAAAACAAAACATGGCAACAAAGAAAAAAATGAAATGACCCCTGTTCAAAAGTCTGAATACCCTTAGTTTTTAATACTGTGTATTGCCCCTTTTAGCATCAATGACAGCGTGCAGTCTTTTGTAATAGTTGTCTATGAGGCCCCAAATTCTTGCAGGTGGTATAGCTGCCCATTCGTCTTGGCAAAATGCCTCCAGGTCATGCAAAGTCTTTGGTCGTCTTGCATGAACCGCACGTTTAAGATCTCCCCAGAGTGGCTCGATGATATTAAGGTCAGGAGACTGTGATGGCCACTCCAGAACCTTCACCTTTTTCTGCTGTAACCACTGGAGGGACAACTTGACCTTGTGCTTATGGTCATTGTCATGCTGGAAAGTCCAAGAGCGTCCCATGCGCAGCTTTCCTGCAGAAGAATGCAAATTGTCTGCCAGTATTTTCTGATAACATGCTGCATTCATCTTGCCATCAATTTTCACAAGATTCCCCATGCCTTTAGAGCTCACACACCCCCAAATCATCAGTGAGCCACCACCATGCTTCACAGTGGGGATGGTATTCTCTACACTATAGGCCTTGTTGACCCCTCTTCAAACATAGCGCTTATGGTTGTGACCATAAAGCTCTGTTTTGGTCTGGTCACTCCAAATTACAGTGTGCCAGAAGCTGTGAGGCTGTCGGGCATATTGTAACCGGGCATTTTTGTGGCACTGGCGCAATAAAGGCTTCTTTCCGGCAACTCGACCATGCAGCTCATTTTTGTTCAAGTATCGTCGTATTGTGCTCCTTGAAACAACCACGCCGTCTTTTTCCAGAGCAGCCTGTATTTCTCCTGAGGTTACCTGTGGGTTTTTCTTTGTATCCCGAACAATTCTTCTGGCAGTTGTGGCTGAAATCTTTCTTGGTCTACCTGACCTTGGCTTGGTATCAAGAGATCCCTGAATTTTCCACTTCTTAATAAGTGATTGAACAGTACTGACAGGCATTTTCTAGGCTTTGGATATCTTTTTATATCCTTTTCCATCTTTATAAAGTTTTGACAGTTCTTTTCTGCTCCCCATGGCTCAGTATCTAGCCTGCTCAGTGCATCCACGTGAGAGCTAACAAACTCATTGACTATTTATACACATACACTAATTGCAATTTCAAAAGCCACAGGTGTGGGAAATTAACCTTTAATTGCCATTTAAACCTGTGTGTGTCTGTAACAAGGCCAAACATTCAAAGGTATGTAAACTTTTGATCAGGGCCATTTGGGTGATTTCTGTTATCATTATGATTTAAAAAGGAGCCAAACAACTATGTGATAATAAATGGCTTCATATGATCTCTATCCTTAGTGATCCTTAGACTGGTTTTATTCTACTTTTTTGAGTGTTTTTAGTCATTTTCGGAGCTTGACATATATGTAGTCAGTATTACTATGAACTGTGTATTGAAAAGAGCTGTTTAAAGATTCAAAAACAAATTTGGTCACACTTTATAATAACTACATGGGATAAAGTATTAGTAAAGAAATCGTTTATAATTAATTGATCATTTATAAATGTATTGTTCCAACACAGTGTTAAAACATAAACATAAATAAATTCACAGTAGCAAACAATGTATTATTGTTTAATAAGTTCATATAAAAGTAGTTTGATAATGTTTTTCATCCTTAGTAAACAACTTGTTAACTATACCTAACTAATGTATTTCAGTTAATGCAAACAAGTGGAAGTGTTTATGAGAACATTAAGAAGGCATACATTCATACAGTTGTAAGAAATTATTTAAACACTTAAATATGTAATGAATTGCCTATACATATGCTTAATGTGTCAGGAATAAGAGGCTCAGGACCCAAGCGCAGAGTAAAAAAACAAGGAATTTATTGAAATACAGAAATGAATCAAAAACAAACCAAAACTCCCACAAGGGGGAAAACAAACATAAACTACCCCATAGGGGAAAAAGGTGTCCAGGCTGGTGCAGAAGGTAATGGAAATGGGCTGGACTGGAAAATGGGGAAAATACATAGGACCGACTGGACGGGGAACAGGACCAACCAACAGGACCGACTAGAATACACACAAGATACGCAAAAACTGGCACTGGACAGCACACACGAGGAGACTAAATAGGGAGAGAAATCAACAGGTTAACAAAACAGGGCAGGTGTGACTAATAAACTAGTAATGGGCAAATAAGGAGGCGGGGTATGACATAAGACAGAGAGACATGTGGTGATACAGAAACGAAACAAAGCCACGTGCTCTCACAAGACAACAAAACACCCGAATGGCATCAGCGTACATCGGCAAGACAATAAGGCAATATACGCCCATGCCAACTGACAAACAAGATGAGAGAATGCGTAGCAATGGCAAACAAAGCAATGCCATGTATTCTTACACTAAACGAAACCTGTGTGTACACTGCGAGGCAAACGCCATGTGATGAACGCAACAGGCAACAAAAACAAGACAGGACACCTGTGCGAGAGTTTGGCCACAAACAAACATGAAGACAGCTCGCGACCCAGGCGCAAAGCGAGCGCAACGCACGTCCGTGAGAGACAGACATAGATTATTGACGCGAGTGCATGCCGCACTCACGCCAATACAGGACAAGACATGGAACATGAGTGTCCGGATCCCGACACCAAAACCGAAACCGAACCAGACAGAAGCGTCAGGATCCAGACATCATGCTCCAGACATGAAACAAGACCAACCGAAAACACAAGACAGACATGGGACGATGATGTCACGTGACATAATGTGTTATTTACTTTATTAGGAACTCTATTACAGCAATTAATGCTTAATAAAGATTGTAATAAAGCACTGATTAATTGCTATCTACAGTGCATCCGGAAAGTATTCACAGCGTTTCACTTTTTCCACATTTTGTTATGTTACAGCCTTATTCCAAAATGGATTAAATTCATTATTTTCCTCAAAATTCTACAAACAATTCCCCATAATGACAATGTGAAAGAAGTTTGTTTGAAATCTTTGCGAATTTATTAAAAATAAAAAAAAATCACATGTACATAAGTATTCACAGCCTTTGTTCAATACTTTGTTGAAGCACCTTTGGCACCAATTACAGCCTCAAGTCTTTTTGAGTATGATGCTACAAGCTTGGCACACCTATTTTTGGGCAGTTTCTCCCATTCTTCTTTGCAGGACCTCTCAAGCTCCATCAGGTTTGATGGGGAGCATCGGTGCACAGCCATTTTCAGATCTCTCCAGAGATGTTCAATCGGGTTCAAGTCTGGGCTCTGGCTGGGCCACTCAAGGACATTCACAGAGTTGTCCCGGAGCCACTCCTTTGTTATCTTGGCTGTGTGCTTAGGGTCGTTGTCCTGGTGGAAGATGAACCTTCACCCCAGTCTGAGGTCCAGAGCGCTCTGGAGCAGGTTTTCATCAAGGATGTCTCTGTACATTTCTGCATTCATCTTTCCCTCGATCCTGACTAGTCTCCCAGTTCCTGCCGCTGAAAAACATCCCCACAGCATGATGCTGCCACCACCATGCTTCACTGTAGGGATGGTATTGGCCAGGTGATGAGCGGTGCCTGGTTTCCTCCAGACATGACGTTTGCCATTCAGGCCAAAGAGTTCAATCTTTGTTTCTCATGGTCTGAGAGTCCTTCAGGTGCCTTTTGGCAAACTCCAGGTGGGCTGTCATTTGCCTTTTACTGAGGAGAGGCTTCCTTCTGGCCACTCTACCATACAGGCCTGATTGGTGGAGTGCTGCAGAGATGGTTGTTCTTCTGGAAGGTTCTCCTCTCTCCACAGAGAAATGCTGGAGCTCTGTGAGAGTGACCATCGGGTTCTTGGTCACCTCCCTGACTAAGGCCCTTCTCCCCCGATTGCTCAGTTTGGCCAGACGGCCAGCTCTAGGAAGAGTCCTGGTGGTTCCAAACTTCTTCCATTTACGAATGATGGAGGCCAGTGTGCTCATTGGGACCTTCAGTGCTGCAGAAATGTTTCTGTACCCTTCCCCAGATCTGTGCCTCGATACAATCCTGTCTCGGAGGTCTACAGACAATTCCTTGGACTTCATGGCTTGGTTTGTGCTCTGACATGCACTGTTAACTCTGGGACCTTATATAGACAGGTGTGTGCCTTTCCAAATCATGTCCAATCAACTGAATTTACCACAGGTGGACTCCAATCAAGTTGTAGAAAATCTCAATGATGATCAGTGGAAACAGGATGCACCTGAGCTCAATTTTGAGTGTAATGGCAAATGCTGTGAATACTTATGTGCATGTGATTTTTTTCGTTTATTATTTTTAATAAATTTGCAAAGATTTCAAACAAACTTCTTTCATGTTGTCATTATGTGGTATTGTTTGTAGAATTTTGAGGAAAATAATGAATTTAATCCATTCAACAAAATGTGGAAAAAGTGAAACACTGTGAATACTTTCCGGATGCACTGTATGTACTTTGGGGTGTTCTGTTTTATATTTGATGTAGTTTAGTTCATGTTTATTGCATTATTTAAATTTCACATGTGTTACCCTGATGGTGTTTTGTGTTTGTGTGAGTGACACTGAGCACTGTCTCTACATGTTTATTGGTCATTGCCTCTATTGATGAACTTCATGTCATCATGTGCTCTTCTGTAATTACTACAGTGATTAACAATACATTATAAAATGAAAAGCAGATTTTTACAGTTTCAGAAGGTTAATATATCAAGTTTATTATTTAATAATATAAACAAAGGTAATGCACCTTAAAATATACAGGTGTCAAAATTACATCCCGTAAAGCCTGAAACGTTTTTACCGTATTTTTTACGGTGAATTTCTGGCAACCACAGCTTCCTGTTTTTTACCGTAAATTTAACAGGCTTTTTTTTTTTTTTTTTTTTACAGTGTAGAGAATGGGCTCTGCTCTGTTTGGCTTTGTGCTTTTCCCACAAAACTTCCCACTCAGCAATCATTTCCATTAGATCAAGGACCACACAGAGTGGTTCCTAATGTATGTGTTTATTTCTCTTTGTCTCAACCCTCTGTTAGACCACCACGGCATTAGCTAGCTACACACGGCGGCGGCGGCACTCAAATGTGTGCTCATAAAACATTCACAACTTGGTATTTCTTTCCTCAGAGGCTGGGAATTTCTTTCCCATTTGTCTTAGGGAACAAACAGAGTGTCTGTCTGGAATTGCACAGGAACAGCACTATAAACTCGACATTCCAATTTGTTAGCGGTAAACACACCTTTGAATGCGCGACTCGACGGCTTGCAGATAAAATAATTTGCATGAATTTGCTGTTCCCAAGTGTCACACTCCCCTCACAGTATGTTCAGTCCCCATCGGGCCTCTCAGATCGCTTGCACACAGCAAAAAAATAGATATAATTTTCCATCCAAAGCATAAGCGTGTCTAGATTCATGGCAGCATTATTCTTCAGGAATTCTCTGAAATTATTTGGATCAGGTTGTTCCCTCAGTGTTATTCTGTCTGCATTTCAAAGACGTGGCCAATCTGCTGTTTTTCTGTAGCCAAAAAAAAAAAAAAAACAAGCTTTAAAAAGGATATTATGAGCGGAAATAGCCAATGGTAATGTTTCTGCTGTGTATTTTGATCACGCTTTTGATATTGGCTGCCACGCGAGAGGGTAATGAGATGAGGCTGCGTGCGAGTGAATTTCAAGACAATCCAAGATATCTGCGCTCGAATCTATTATCATAATCTTCAAAGATGCTTCTCTTGTTCATTTTGTGCATAACCCCGGCAAGTTGGTCATTGAGTTTCCTGAAACGACTACAAATAAGAGCGTCGTCATTAGGAAGCAGACAGTGAGTGGACTACAAATGACTTTGGAATTAAAGAGGAGTGATGCTACTTCTGAAAGGATTTGATTAAATTCCACACCTCAAAACTGTTCAGGGACACCTCCAATTCTCTTTTCCCATAATATCATGCAACTTAGATGCAATATTCACCCTCATTTGGGTTTTCAACATTGACACGTATTGAACTTCTCAAATGACGATGCATATCAGAATTTCTGCATTTGTTTTTTTTTTTAAGTCCCATGTAAATTCTTGTTATAGTTCCATAAAGGCATATAAAGTACTGTTTACCTTACATTATCAGCAAGCGACCAGTACTAATATTTTTGCATGTTTAAACATAATATTTATTAAAAAACAAAGCCGCATCAAAATCTTTTTTTTTTTTTTTTTTTACATAGATTCGAAACCGTAAAAATCATAGACAGTCAGCATAAATGTCATCGATACGACACCAGCTGTTAAATTAATGTCTTCTAAAGCAACACAATCGCTTTTGGTGAAAAAAAGATAAATATTTACTTTTTTTAACTCTAAATCATGCTTCCGGTCAGCAGCGGTACGCCTGTGTGACGTAATTGCATTGGCATTTGAAACACGTGAGAACTGATGCACGTGCATCACAGCTGGAAGAGCAGCGCTGTTTACAAGTGAGAAGGAGGAACGCTGTACAGAAGATTCGTTGATTTTGGTTTAGATATGTATATATCTGTTTCTTTACTCACAATGGTGCGTTTGTGTGCTCATCCTGGATGTCTCAACCGACTGGAGAACGTGAGATTACATCTATATCCATGGCAACGCGAATATGTCACATGAGAGACTGCTTGGACTCCACCCTCTCGTGAAGTGTTGGATTATAGTTAAGATATACTTAAATATTGATCTTTTTCGCACCAAAAGTGATCGTGTTGCTTTAGAAGACATTAATTTAACCGCTGGAGTCGTATCGATGACGTTTATGCTGACTGTCTGTGATTTTTAGAAATATCCATTCACTTGCATTTTAAAGACCTACTGAGCTGAGATATTTTTCTATTTTTCTTCAAATGTGTTCTGGTGAAGAAAGAAAGTCATACACACCTGGGATATCATGAGGGTGAGTAAATATTGAAAGAATTTTCATTTTTTGGTGAACTATCCCTTTAAGCTCAATCGACAGCATTTGTGGCAAAAAAAAATAATAATAATTACAGCAATATATATATATATATATATATATATATATATATATATATATATATATATTATATAAAATGGAAGTTACAGCAAGACATTTACAATGGAAGTGAATGGCGCCAGTCTATAAACATAGAAATCCACACGGTTTCAAAAGTATAGCCACAAGACATCAACATTAGTAATCCTATGTGTGTAAAGGTTTATGCAATATTACACCTTTGTTGTCATGGTGATGTAACGCTGGTAAACCCTGCTATCAGGTAGATGCCATAATGCCAGTAAATTCATGATTACTATCTATCATGGTAGCATGTTGAATGTTTAAGTCTCGTGGCTTTACTTTTGAATAAGTGTGTATTTTAATATTTATGCATTGACGCCAGACACTTCCATTGTAAGTGCCTCACTGTAACCCAGATTTTTGCCTTTTTAGGTTGCAGGCATGTAGGTGCAACATTAACCAAATTGAAAGGTCGCTAATAACTGGCTTACTCAAAGATCATTTCATGTTTTAAATTATATTAAGTTCATTTCAGTTCAGATACGACCAAAAGTGGTGATATCCAAGTGGGCAAGTTGTTTACTTTGTAACTTTTCCGTCCATTTGACCCATTTTGGCCAATTTATGTCCAGTTGTGCTCATAATAGGCAGGTTTTGGCATATTGACAAAATAATCAGCCAATCATAATGCTGTGGAGGAATCATGCTCTTTAAAATGATTTTTCACTTGAATTGCGCAATTTAGGAACATTCTGTGATAATTTGCCATAGAAGACACATTACTGCGACACCAATAACACGTCTATAGAAACTCGCAAAGCAGACATCGGACTATCAGTACGGGACATGTTCTTGGTTGCAACACTCCTCGTAGGTGAAAATGACACTTGATGCACACTTATAAACGGGTTAAAATTTTATGTTGCATATAATAATTTTGAATTGATTGATATGCACACTGTCTGAACTTTTCTTTTTTAATTTTTGTGTTGTTTTATTTTTGTAATATTGATTATTTTCTCATCCAGTTTATTTCCCCCTTGCCTCTTCTAAAAAAGAACCTTTGGTTTACAAGTATACTAATTTCATATGAATATTTAATCATATATTAGCAGGTTTGCATCGGTTGTTAACGAATAGCCCGCTGGTAGGGGGGTTGGCATGAATGTTTGGAAACTTACAGTGCCTCAAGGTGAGTGCGAGCCGGAGAACCTGACCCACTTTTAACACCAACACAATTCATATCCACACTGCCACGCTGTGACATTCCCAGTCGCACCGCATGCCATTTTTATTCTCATGTCTTCATGATGGTCTCCTTGTCCTCAATGACTTTCTGTTGGCCCTTTACAGATGAGTTTGAGGCTAACATGAGTCTCAGAGGGATAGAGTGGGCACGACAAATTGTACGATGATATGCCATTGTATGATATATAGCAGTGCTTCTCAACTGGTTTTACTTCAGGACCCAGATTTTACATTGGACATCAAGTAGTGACCCAACACTAAAAAAAAACAAAAAAAAAAAAAAAGATTCTTGTGAAGTATTTTTGCCTTGTTTTTCAGTAAAAATGTCTAGGCAGAAAACGAATAACAAGAAAATCAGTTCAAATACAATAGAGTTTCGGCATCTTTGGTTCTTGGACCCCTGCTGATGCATTGAAGAGCTTTGTAGATGTTCATTTCTAAAATCCCAAAACTAGATACAAGCAATAGTGTAGTCTAGCTCAGGGGTTTTCAAACTGGGGTCCGGGGACTCCCAGGGGGCCGCAAGGGGGAGCCAAGGGGTCCGCAAAATTCTTAAGATAATTTTTTTTTTTAAATGTTGAAATTATTACCATTTCATTCTAAAATCATTCAGCCTTATCTCCACATTAACTTTCACTTTCAGATGTGAAAGTGAAACTAAAGAGGCACCACATGTGACTTTCAGATGTAAAAGTAAAAGTAGAGATTTAGAGTAAAAAAAGGACTTAAATATTGATCTGTCTCTCACCCACACCTATCATATCGCTTCTAAAGAAATGGATTTAATCACTGGAGTCTCATGGATAACTTTTATGCTGTCTTTATGTGATTTTTGGAGCTACGAAGGTCTGATCACCATTCACTTGCATTGTATGGACCTCCAGATCTGAAATATTCTCCTAAAAATCTTTATTTGTGTTGTGCTGAAGAAAGAAAGTCATATACATCTGGGATGGCATGGGGGTGAGTAAATGATCAGAGAATTTATTTATTTATTTATCACTTTAAGATATATTTTATACTTCTAGAGTTATAAGAACTCCAACCTTAATAAAACAACACAAGTTGTTTTTGGACTCACAACTTTGGCATATAATGCAACAAGAGGTGCTGAAGTCAACTGATTTTAGTAAAAGACCTACCCATCTCTGTGTAAAAATAAAATAATGGCACCGCCCCCTTTCAAAGGTTATTTTTTTTTACCTGTAGTGTTGCTCCAAAATTATAGGTGAAAATTGTAATTTTGACCCAACTCGACAAAATAATGGATTACTCAGTAAATATTGATCTATGGTTTTTAATATTTTGGATTTGGTCATTATTTATGTATGTCTTCCTTCTGAAAAAGTGTTAACTACATACAAAATTTCAGCCTGGGAGGTTTCTAAAATCTGGTGGATTTTGACCTATTACACCCTATTTGCATTTTATTATTTGTATCTGGTGTTGTTTTTCCATGCTGTCTGCAACCGTATCAGAACAGACTTGCAACCCTCCAGTTAAAATCGTTTCACTGCAACACCTGGCCAACAGAAACAGAAATAAAATCCGCTATGCTGCACTTTGACTCATTTGCGGTCCAGCTCCGGGTGAGCCCTCAAGAAAATTGCCGGCCAAATCACAGGATATTAGAAGGGATAATAAGGGGTTCTTGTCGCTTTAAATTAGCTCAGTTTTCACACTGGAAAGTCGGTAGCAAGCGTGAAATCTGGTGCACCTGTTCGTGGCTCAAGTCCAGTAGGCCGCCAGTGGCACATTGAGGAAGATCGCAACAGCTGGGGGGCCGTTTTCAGCTCAAAGTCACACAGCGTTCCCTACTGCCCTCGCCCATGGAGACTTATTGTTTTATTCTGTCATTTATTCACTCAGCGGGTCGCCTAATCTAATGCGATTTACGCCACTTACATTTTTCATACAGTGCATATTAGCGCTTTAGTCCCGCCTGAGTAGAGCGGCGTGTGGACCTTGCTCAAGGGCATCTATGACACTCTCATTTAACAGGTTCTTCTCACAGATTTTGTCATTTCCCTGCCTGCTTCTGCTCTCCCAAGACTGCAGATATGCCATGTTTTTAAGCAACATTTAAGCTGTCTAAGGACGAGGCCAGTCCAATGAGGCTTTGAGCAAGTTAACATATATATTTCACAAAATGTTCATTGATAGCGAGTTATTTATTTTTTTCTTCGACTCACTCATGCATTATTAACTGAATGCAATTAAGTCACAGGTATAAAGGAATTTTATATTAATTCTCAGAGCTCTGCATATCTTTTCTATAATCCACATGAAAGCTCGTGTCCTAATCATCTAAATGTTTCACTGTTTTCCATAGAGAGCTGTCCATGGTGCTGAATGTTACAGTGTCTAAGAATGGATTGCACCTTCTGAAAGTGTCATTTATTGGGTTGGGAACTGAGAATTTTTCATTTATTTATTTATTTTTAAAAAACCAGAACAGACTTTCGGTTCCATTAACGATTCTTGAACGTGCATTCTTCCGTCGATGCAGATGCAACACTGTGCTAAAATACTCATAACAGCGTTTCCTGTGCTACCATTCAGCAGTACTACAACATCACTGTTTAATCTACAGCACGAAACATACAGTGCAACCACTGTAGTACAATTCCTGAATAAAATGACTCATATGAGCCAGTTCCTTTGAATCTACAACATGAAACATACAGCACGACCAGTGTAGTCCGATTCCTGAAAAATGACTCTAATTAGCCGGTTCTTTTCAATCTACAATGTGAAACATACAGCACGACCAGTGTAGTCCGATTCCCAAACAAATGACTCTAATGAGCCGGTTCTTTTGAATCTACAGTGAGAAATAAGCAGCACATCTAGTGTAGTCCAATTCCCGAAAAAAATCACTCATATGAGTCAGTTCCTTTGAATCTACAATGCGAAACATAGCACAACCAGTGTAGTTAGATTCCCGAACAAATAAATCGTATCAGACGGTTCTTTTAATTCTACAGCACAGTACATACAGCATCACCAGTGTAGTCCAATTTCCAAACGGATGACTCGTATGAGTCAGCTCCTTTTAATATACAGCATAAAACGTACAGCACGACCAGTGTAGTCAGAGTCCGAAACATATGACTCTTACGAGTCAGTTGTTTTAAATCTTCAGCGTGAAACACACAGAGTGTCCAGTGTTGTCCGATTCCCAAACAAATGACTCTAATGAGTCAGTTCATTTGAATCTACAGCAGGAAACAAACAGCACGACCAGTGTAGTCCAATTCCCGATCAAATGACTCTTATGAGTTGGTTCCTTTTGAATCTTTGGATCAGTGTAGTCCAATTCCCGAACAAATGACTCTAATTAGTCAGTTCTTTTGAATCTACTCTGCAAAACATAGAGTTCTACCTTCTTAACGAATTACTCTTTTCAGCCTGTACTTGTTAGTGAATGAAAAACTTTCTGTAATGCAAGACATTTAATCATGCCGGACTCGTATTGAACCAAGAATTGTTACTGTATGTGTACTTAAGGCTCGTGAGACTTAAATCAGAGTAATTCCTGGATGGTTGTTGATATGAATATACTGTATGTAGGCAAAGATACACATTATGAGTTCTGTTAAATTTGTTGTATACTGTTTAGAAATGAATAAATATAATATCTTTTCTGTTAAAATATGAAATGATCTCATCATTTGGTAACAGGCAGCTCAGGGCAGTAAATTTAGAAAGAATTGCATTTCTTTTTTCCACATATTTCTTCCTCAAAAGAACTAAAAGAATCATTAATGGAACCGTCAAGGAACCAGACGCCTCAATTATTAAGACGTTCGTAAAATGATCTTTAATGTGAACCTACGACAACTTGCAGCTAGGTGTCTGCCCATATAATGAAGCATCATCAGTTATTCATTTTCATTATCAATAATAAATCAATTCATTGATCACATTTATTGTAAATCCACATCATTCTTCAACCAATGTCCATAGTCTTGCTAAACATGAATTCCAAAAAGAGGTTTACATGCTCTTTTACATTTCATGAAATACTGAAATATGCATAGTCTACATGGAAATCGTGTTCTGTATATGTGCTTGCCATTGATTATGCTGCATTTTAGTCAAATCATTCATTTTTATTTATGTCCTCAACAACAACAGAAGAGGCTGAAGGAGCATGTTTTATGTGAGACTATTGCTGTGCTTTTTAACCACCTGCATATTAATTTAGCTATGTTTTAAGGGCTGTAAACTATAATTTCTCCTCCTCTCTCAATCCACATGACATATCACATACAATATATTGCAACTGCCTGTTATCTCATATGTCTCAAAATGAATTTATTATGGAAACATGCAGATAGGGCTAAATAAATATTCTGTTACATCAGATATCCAAAGTAAAGCATTTACATTACACATGCATGATCTAAATAAGAACACATTCTGACTCATATCATAATATTCTTAGTCAGTCACTGACTTGTATTTGCATCTCTAAAAATAAAAAAACTTGGCACACCAGAGCATAAGCACAAACAACGTTTGTACGCATGCCTGTCAGTTGACAAATGCATAAGAGCATTTTCGTGTCAGTTTCTGCCTTTATAAATCCCTGTGTGTTCCTCACTTTTGTCGTAGGATCATATCCATGAAATTAAGGATAAAATCTGATCGTATATAGGCCTACGTTAAATGAGGCTCCTGAACCGTGAAGAAGAATTGGAACAGGAATAGTTAAAATTGTAAACGGCTGCTGATGTTAATTGCGCCAGTCAAAAAACACTGACTTTTGTCAATACAGCGCAATCTATAATAAGCCTCATTTGCACAGAAAGCAGGCATTTGTGTCCCGACTAATGACAGTGGCTTCATTTAAATGCGCAGCACATTTAGTGCCTGATTAAGCTAGATTTCGGTTGGTTTGTGAAAAAGACGCTGATTTTAATGTTGAAATGTGGCACAACTGTTGAGTTAATTCACACATTTGGATCTTACACAGTATAACTTTAAAGTCTTTGAAAAACTGTTTTTTAAAATTTGGCTTCATTATTTTAAGCAATCGATTTTTCTTACAGAGCTCTCGGTAGGAGCTAAAGCATGTTTAATAATTAACCTGTTGTGAATACATGAAGATGATGATTATTATTTAATTTCACTTTAATCTCAAGATTACACTTCTGTGATGCATATGTGATGCAGTGTAAGCCTTTCTCTCTCTCTCTCTCTCTCTCTCTCTATGGTCCATCATCACACTATCACAGTGTAAGCCTTTCTCTCTCTCTCTCTCTCTCTCTCTCTCTCTCTCTCTCTCTCTCTCTCTATGGTCCATCATCGCACTGTCACAGTGTAAGCCTCTCTCTCTCTCTCTCTCTCTCTCTCTCTCTCTCTCTATGGTCCATCATCGCACTATCACAGTTTAAGCCTTTCTCTCTCTCTCTCTCTCTCTCTCTCTCTCTCTCTCTCTCTATGGTCCATCATCGCACTATCACAGTGTAAGCCTTTCTCTCTCTCTCTCTCTCTCTTTCTCTCTATGGTCCATCATCACACTATCACAGTGTAAGCCTTTCTCTCTCTCTCTCTCTCTCTTTCTCTCTCTCTCTCTCTCTCTCTATGGTCCATCATCGCACTATCACAGTGTAAGCCTCTCTCTCTCTCTCTCTCTCTCTCTCTCTCTCTCTCTCTATGGTCCATCATCGCACTATCACAGTGTAAGCCTTTCTCTCTCTCTCTCTCTCTCTCTCTCTCTCTCTCTATGGTCCATCATCGCACTATCACAGTGTAAGCCTTTCTCTCTCTCTCTCTCTCTCTTTCTCTCTATGGTCCATCATCACACTATCACAGTGTAAGCCTTCTCTCTCTCTCTCTCTCTCTCTCTCTCTCTCTCTCTCTCTCTGTGGTCCATCATCGCACTATCACAGTTTAAGCCTTTCTCTCTCTCTCTCTCTCTCTCTCTCTCTCTCTCTCTCTATGGTCCATCATCGCACTGTCACAGTGTAAGCCTCTCTCTCTCTCTCTCTCTCTCTCTCTCTCTCTCTCTCTCTCTCTCTCTATGGTCCATCATCGCACTATCACAGTGTAAGCCTCTCTCTCTCTCTCTCTCTCTCTCTCTCTCTCTCTCTCTCTATGGTCCATCATCGCACTATCTCAGTGTAAGCCTTTCTCTCTCTCTCTCTCTCCCTCTCTCTCTCTCTCTCTCTCTCTCTCTGTGGTCCATCATCGCACTATCACAGTTTAAGCCTTTCTCTCTCTCTCTCTCTCTCTCTCTCTCTCTCTCTCTCTCTCTCTATGGTCCATCATCGCACTATCACAGTGTAAGCCTTCTCTCTCTCTCTCTCTCTCTCTCTCTCTCTCTCTCTCTCTATGGTCCATCATCGCACTATCTCAGTGTAAGCCTTTCTCTCTCTCTCTCTCTCTCTCTCTCTCTCTCTCTCTCTCTCTCTCTGTGGTCCATCATCGCACTATCACAGTTTAAGCCTTTCTCTCTCTCTCTCTCTCTCTCTCTCTCTCTCTCTCTCTCTCTATGGTCCATCATCGCACTGTCACAGTGTAAGCCTTCTCTCTCTCTCTCTCTCTCTCTCTCTCTCTCTCTCTCTCTCTATGGTCCATCATCGCACTATCACAGTGTAAGCCTTTCTCTCTCTCTCTCTCTCTCTCTCTCTCTCTCTATGGTCCATCATCGCACTATCACAGTGTAAGCCTCTCTCTCTCTCTCTCTCTCTCTCTCTCTCTCTCTATGGTCCATCATCGCACTATCACAGTGTAAGCCTTTCTCTCTCTCTCTCTCTCCCTGTCTTCTCTCTCTCTCTCTCTCTCTCTATGGTCCATCATCGCACTATCACAGTGTAAGCCTTTCTCTCTCTCTCTCTCTCCCTGTCTTTCTCTCTCTCTCTCTCTCTATGGTCCATCATCGCACTATCACGGTGTCAGAGATGTACAAGAGTATACGGGCTATAGAAACCCACATCGATCGACTCCCTGCGGTCTCAAGCCAAACCTGCTGACTGTGTGCAAATAAATGGAGGGAGTGTAAAGGGAAAAAAAGAGACTTTTTTGGCTGCCTTTTAATTCGTGAGTGTGAATTTCAGTGCAATTGGCCACAACCAACAGGATGTTGAATTGTAATTTGAGTTGTAATTCAAACAAATTCAACACAGTTACAAAACAGAGGAATTTTAAACAACTAATTGCATCATTTTTCTCAACTAATTAGACACATTTTTCTAAACTAAGTTGAGAATATATTGTCGAAAACAAAGAACACAGCTATCAAACAGACTTCAACTTTCCCATACAGCACCACACAATGTCCCTCAAATTTTGTAAGTATTATCTAGAGGTGCTCCTGCCAAAAATGATCAAAAGAATTTGGATTAATTTAATCGTTTATAAGATATGAGTGAATAAAGTTTTGGATGTGGCCGATTAAAAAAAAAAAAAAAATATATATATATATATATATATATATATATATATATATATATATATATATATATATATATATAGACATAAAAGATGATGATATATATATTATATATTGTTAGCTGTGAGGTTGAGAGCTCGAGACCGGTCCATGAGACACGTAAGAGCAGCTGCTCTGTGCACGGGCTGCTTTGTCCATTGATCCGGGCAGTGAATAGCACTGTTTCATTCCACTTTTGATGCGTATGCCATTTGATATCGCTTAACAGAAAACGGCAGCCATAAAAAGAGAGAGAGAGAGTTGGCCAACTCTGTAGTCACACCGGCAGGAAAAACAGTCGCAAAATGACTTGTGTTTTTCACGAGTCTATGATTTCGAGTGCGAGTCGAAAGTCATTTTTTTTTGCGACTTAAGTGCGACTCGAGTCCGAGTCACAGACTCGAGTTTCCATCTCTGATTTACAGTATACATACAGTATGTTTATTGGTGAAAGAAATTCATAAAAGATGATGAAACCCAAAAAGTTATTCATTATTTAGCAGAGGGGGGTCAAATTGAACATTTTCGCCTATGATTTCAGCAAAACTGCAGGTACATAAAATTTTAGAAAGGTGGCAGTGTCATTGTTTTAGTTTTACACCAAGACAGGTCGGTATATTGCTAAGATCAGTTGACTTCAGCACCACTTGTTGCATTATATGGAAATGGTGTGAGTCCAAAAATGGGGAAAAACACTTTTTTTGTGTGTTGTATTTCCAAAGTTGGAGTGCCTGTGACTCCAGAAGCATTAAAGATATCTTAACATCCTTATAGATTCTGCTCCAGAACAAATTCAGCTTTGTGTATATTCATTTTTAAGGCCCTATATGGTTAAATCCCAGAGACATAGGGCTTTCAGACACTCATAAATTGTTACATTTTACCAATTTTTTAATAGTTGAAAACCAAATGTCGGTCACATGGGATGATGCTAGTTCTTCTTGTCTTTGTTGCAACAAAACAAAGTTCTGAAGTACAAATAAATGTTGAAAATATAAATGTACAGTGCAGTGAAAAAGTATTTTCCCCATCCTGATTTCTTCTGTTTTTATGTATATCTCAGACTAGACTGTTTCAAACATTCAAAGAAAATCTAACATAAAGGCAAAATACAGTTTTTAAATGATAATATTCTTTATTGAAGCCAAAAAGTTATCCAATACCAACTGGGCCTGTGTGAAAAAGTATTTGCCCCCTTCTATCCCCAAATCTATGAAACTGCATTCATAATGGGGTTCAGCTGGACTAGCCTGATTACTGCCAGCACTGTTCAATCAAATCAACACCTAAATAGAACTTTTTCAGCAGCGTGAAGTTGGCTAAAAGGTCTCACCCAATAGCATACTATGCCAAGGTTGAAAGGAATTCCAGAAATGATGAGGAAAAAGGTGATTGAAATACATCAGTCTGTGAAGGGTTACAAAGCTATTTCAAAGGCTCTGGGACTCCAAAGAACCACAGTGAGAGCCATTATCTCCAAATGGAGAAAACTTTACACAGTAGTGAACCTTCCCAGAAGTGGCCGACCTTCCAAAATTCCTCCAAGAGCACAGCGTTGACTCACCCAGGATGTCACAAAAAAGGTAAGGACAACATGCAAGGAACTGCAGGCCTCTCTCGCATCAATAAAGGTCTCTGTTAATGACTCCAATACCAGACAGACACTGGCCAAAAATGCCATCCATGGAAGAGTCGCAAGGCAAAAACCACTGCTAGCCCAGAAATATTTCCAAAACACACTCTGATGATCCTCAAAACTTTTGGGAGAATGTTCTGTGGACTGATGAGTCGAACTGTTTGGAAGACAGGGGTCCCGTTACATCTGGTGTAAATCAAACACAGAATTCCACAAAAAGATCATCATACCTAAGGTCAAGCACGGTGGTGGTAGTGTGATGGTGTGGGGATGATTTGCTGCTTCAGGACAACTTGCAATAATTGAGGGAAACATGAATTCTGCTCTCTACCAGAAAATCCTAAAAAGAACGTCCGGTCATCAGTCCATGAGTTGAAGCTCAAGCACAACTGGATTATGCAGCAAGACAATGATCCAAAGTATAGGAGTAAGTCCACATCTGAATGGCTCAAAAGAAGCTAAATTAAAGTTTTGGAGTGGCCTAGTCAAAGTCCTGACTTGAACCCGATTGAGATGCTGTGGCAGGACCTTAAATGGGCAATTCATGTTCGAAAACCCTCCAGTGTGGCTGAACTAAAGCAGTTCTGCAATGAAGAGTGGGTCGGAATACCACCACAGCGTTGTGAAAGACTGATCTCCAGTTATCAAAACGTTTGGTTGCAGTTGTTGCTGCTAAAGGTGGCACAACAAGCTATTAGGTTTAAGGGGACAGTTAGTTTTTCACATGGGTGATATAGGTTTTGGATAACTTTTTTTTGCTTAAAAATATATATATATATATATAGATATTTGAAAACTGTATTTTGTGTTTTCTCTGATTGCCTTTGTTTTATGTTATATCTTGTCTGAAGATCTAAAACAATTTAGTATGAAAAATACACAAAAATAGAAGAAATCAGGAAGGGGGCAAATACTTTTCATATCACTGTACCTTTATTTATTCATATAAAAATAATAGTCAAAATCTTCATTTTACACTATTACATACACTATAAAGTAAGAACAAGTGACACATGTGATCTTCAGTCTGTGCAATGGCCATGTCTATGTTTTGGTTTTCAGAAATTTGTCAAAGGAATTGAATTGGAATTTGCAAGGCGTTCTCAATTCACACCTCCTTTCCAGTTTCCCCTAATTTTCTTTGACATTTCCCGCTCCAAAAATCGAGACGTAGCTTTGCATCTCTGCTCATTTTGCTTATAGCCCTCCATTTTAACCACTGCCTCATATCTTCAGCTTGATTTATCTGCCTCAAATTCTCTTACATCAACTTTCTCCTCATTTCCGTGCCCCCTCCGTCGTCTTCCTTACTGTCTGAACAGCAGGCGGAGTGATGGCGGGGATTACAGATTCAGTGGGATTTTGCACTGGTCCCAAAACAGAGCTGTCTAAAACTGGAGGAATAACCTTTAGGCATTTCATCAGAAATATGTTGGGGTGCTTAAAGGGATAGTTCACCCAAAAAGGAAACTTCTGTCATCATTTACTCGCCCTCATGTCTTTTTAAACTCTATTAAACTTATTTTTTTCCATGGAACACTAAGAAGATATTAGGCAGAATGTTAGCCTCAGTCCTTTAATGTTCCATGATAGAAAGTAACAGATTTGGAACAACATGAGGGTGAGTAAATAATGACAGAATTTTCAGTTTTGGGTGAACAATTTTAATCCATTTTATCAGTCTGATATCTGCATTGATTTCTCTCAGTTCCAGATTGTGTATTCAGGTCAGATCGGCTCTTCATCTGAGCTGAAAGTCTGTATTTAGAGCACTTTTCATACCACTGTTCAGTATTTCTCTATTATCGACATAAATTAATCATCAAACAGAAAGACAGAACTACAAAAAGAGGAAATTCAACCCAGAAAATTAGTGTTTTTATGACAGGACATATGACTTCTGGAGCAGCTATGAGGTGAAAGAAAATCGTCTATTTCTGCTGTCAGTTCAGAAGATCTGGGGGTAATGGCGGTAATGGTAATATTATCTTTAATGTGTAGATCATTTCCATTACTGTGTGTTTGAGGGCGCTCCCGGTAGCTTGATAGCGCTCGGTCATGAAATAGATTGCTGTTTGAGAGAATTACGATGTAAATATCTATATTTATGTATAGAATTCAGTAGATGTCACTGGAATAACAAACAGCACAGAATCAAAGTATACAATATAGAATACACTGATACAGTAACTGTTCAAATTAAACAATCATTAATACCATTAAAATTATTAATGTGTTACTGTATTTGCTTGTGCACTTTTTCCGTGAAGTAATAAGCGAAAATGTTGTCAAAAATGCCTTAAACTTAGGGGCCGTTCACAAAGGAAACGTACTCGCATTCCATTTGCGCTATTTTTTATTTTCATGTTTTTGTCTATCTATATACTATGTAGTTTGGACTTTGAAAAACATGTTTTTAAAACTTCTGCATTTAATTAGTTCCATTGCGTTACACTCTGTCAAACTGTTTTGGAATATACATACTGTGTGTGTGTTTGCTGTATTCAACTAGTTGAGAATTTTCCAGTGATATGTAGTGAACATGCCACCTTCTTATTCTGTCCATCTATATAAAAAAAAAATAAAAAAATGATCCAAATAGATTTAAAATTAGCTTGCAAATGTAATACCTCTAAAATATACTGTATGCACCTAAACTTTTAACTTTTCTATGCATTTTATGGAATCTTTCACATTTAAAGTGTTAAAATGTCAAGTGGTGCATCCGTCAAGGCACAACTTCTCTTCTGAAAATCTATTTAAATCATGCAAAAACAAGTGTTATCATATGTTGGCATTATTCCATAACTGTTCTGTATCACTGGACAAAACTCCAATGCATTTTCATGGTTATTTCCATCATAATACTTAAATGAATGTTGTCTGATGGTGATCGTTTTATTTAATATCATGTGCTGCAACTTTTGAGAAATTATTTTTGAAAAGTGTTTATGGAGATTTCAATAACTGCTTTATTTGCTTTTGATTTGTTTTGTTATTTCTTCACAGAATTGATGGGCTATTTTAACAATATATTTAACATCTTTTAGTCTTGCCATCATTTAGTGCAACCAGGGGCATAGATTCTGGGGGGGGAGGGGGAGGTAACCCTCAAATAATAAAAACAAGCAAGCACAACCACCCCATTATATATACCATGATCAATGGAAACATATAAATGCTTCATGCTACACCCCCCCCCCCCCCCAAAAAAACTATCTACGCCCTTGAGTGCGACCATTCATAAAATTAAAATTCTAAATTAGATATTTAAGTTCTGTGTCTGAAATATCAATCACTAATACAATATGATAAAATCGATGACTTTGTTACACTTTTTCAATACTACCTGTGGATTTTAAGAAAAAATGGATCTGTAAATTTCACTAACACCTGAAAGACTGCTCTGAAAAGATAAACATGAAAGTGGTATGATAAGCGTGGAAAAGAAACAGATAATATTTAAGTTAACCTTTATTCAATAAATCCACCTTTGACCAGCCCCCACAAGTAGGTGGCGATATGCACGAAGAATGTACATCTCCAAATAACAAAAGTATGTGGAAGTGAAAGTGGAGATTTAGAGTAAAAAAGGACTTAAATATTGATCTGTTTTTATATCCACACCTATATCATATCGCTTCTGAAAATATAGATGAAACCACACGAGTCATATGGATTACTTTTATGTAGGGGTGTGCAGCGAAGCCATTATCTGTATTTGTATCTGTATCTGTTCATATGACAAAATTATCTGTATCTGTCTCTTTATTCGGTTAGAACCGGGTATGGACGGGGCTAAAACAGGAAGTGCGTCAAAACTAAATGAAATGCAAATTTTTAAGTGTTACTTTTACATTTATAGTTTCTATTAATAGAATATGCCTTGTATATGCCTTTTCATAATAATAGCCTAATATTATTATTATTATTATTATTATTATATTTAAAATAATATTCTTTTATTCTTTTTTTTTTTCTTACCAAATGAAGCTGAATTTGTAGGCAACATTAACTGTGGAATATTTTTGGTTTCTTCTGGTATTTCTGATATTAAAATCTGCATGAAACAGAATTTTCATTTGTCTGTTCATGTATAACAACATTATTCTGGAGGCAGGAGGTGTCAAGCTCAGTGAATAATAAATACAAATTCAAACATTAAAATAAAATAAAATCAATATAGCCTACAAACTGGTGAAAGTCCCGTAAGTCTATCAGGAATTTTTACGATAGGACTCCATTATTTAGTTAAATAATACTAATATTATTAATAATAATAATAATAATAATAATAATGTTACATTTATATAGTGCCTTACCAGAGTTCAAGAATGTCCTGGTTACTTTCATAACCTCCGTTCCCTGATGGAGGGAACGAGACGTTGTGTCGATGTAGTGACACAAGGGGTCACTCTTGGGAGCCCTAAACAGCTCTGATCTTTGAAAAAAGGCCAATGGGAATTGGCGAGTGGAATTTGCATGCCACTCCCCCGGACGTACGGGTATAAAAGGAGCTGGTATGCAACCACTGATCCAGATTTTGTGCTGAGGAGCCGAGATAAGGTCCTGGCCATTTCAGCAGGTAGTTCAGCGTTGTGGCAAAAGGGACACAATCTCCATCAGGGAACGGAGGTTACGAAAGTAACCAGGACGTTCCCTATCTGTCACTCACTCGACGTTGTGTCGATGTAGTGACACTAGGGGTCCCTATACAAAACGCCATGACTACTGAACTGTGTTACGTGGACTAGCGGTGCGAGACGGGCAGACCTCTGTGTGCCTCATAGCCAGCGCACCAGGCCGTCATGTAACCTTCCCCAACAATCTTATGAGTGTTCGAACGGTCCTTCGGGAACAAGTAGACTGCCCAACAAATAGGGACAGGCTAGTCCAGCCGTGGCCTCTTTTCCTCTTTTTTCTCCACAAAAAAAGTGGAATTTGTTAATCGACTGGGAGCCATAAATGTCTACGTTGGGGGGGGGGGGGGGCACTCCCAAGGGGAAGACACCACATCCAGAGAAGGGAGGGGGGTATTTCGAGTGGAAATACATCACATAGTCTTACCGAGTCTTGTTGGAAATATGTCATGTAGAGAAGTCGCCTGGTAGGTCCTACCCGAGGGGGAGGAGTCTCTACATGCATGGTGACCGGGGGCAGAGTGGCCTCTGCCCAAGGAAGACACAGTTTACCGACAGGGAAACGATTTAGCGGAAGATATATCACATGGGGTCACCTATGGGTAATCAGCGCATGTGGAGCACCTACCCCAGTACAGGGCTTAGTTAGCACATGTACTGGGCCGGCAGCGAATTTCTCCGCAAACTCGTCTGCCACAGGGCTATGGAGGAAAATCATCCAGGGATCACAACTTGTGAACATGTCTGGGAGTCAAAGGCGCACATCTTCACCTCATGGGAGGGGAAAGGCATTATATGCAAGCGGTACACCCAGCCAGCTTTCCTGAAACTTACCTGTTCAGACCTGACAACACACGGGATGAAACCGGCTCAACCCAGTGATTATAGAACCTCGCAAAGGTGTACAGTGTCGCCCAGCCTACTGCTCTGCAGATGTCTGCCAAAGAGGCACCACTGGTCAGGGCCCAGGAGGCCGCTACACTCCTAGTAGAGTGGGCTCGTAGCACCACGGGGGGCGGCACGTCCTGAGCGTGATATGCCATTACGATGGCGTCAATGACCCAGTGGGCGATCCTCTGTTTGGAGACAGCACTTCCTTTCCGCTGTCCACCAAAGCAGACATAGAGCTTCTAAAGCTCTGCGTGCGATCCAAATAGATGCGTAAAGCACGCACCGGACACAGCAACGCCAAAGCTGGGTCTGCCTCCTCCTGGGGCAGTGCTTGCAGGTTCACCACCTGATCCCTAAACGGGGTCGCGGGAACCTTGGGTACGTAGCCCGGTTGGGGTCTCAGGATCACGTGAGAGTAGCCCGGACCGAACTCCAGGCACATTTCGCTAACAGAGAAAGCCTGCTGGTCCCCTACCCTCTTGATGGAAGTGAGCGCAGTCAGGAGGGCAGTCTTCAAATAGAGTGCCTTAAGCTCAGCTGACTCCAGGGGCTCGAAGGGGGCTCCCCATAGACCCCGAAGGACTACAGAGAGGTCCCATGAGGGGATGAGATGCAGTCTGGAGGGATTCAACCTCCTGGCGCCTCTTAGGAAACTGATGATCAGGTCGTGCTTTTCTAAGGAATTACCGTCCACTGTGTCATGGTGTGCCACTATAGCGGCTACATATACCTTCAAGGTGTAGGGGGACAGCCGCCCCTACAGCCTCTCCTGCAGGAAGGAAAGCACCGATCCGATCCTAGCCTGAGTGATCGTGTCTACCACTGCGGGTGGTAGGCCAATTAGGTCTTCTGTGTCCCGTCCAAGGGCCAGACGTGGAGATTCCAGAGGTCTGGTCGCAGGCGCCAGATGGTGCCCCGTCCCTGAGAAAGAAAGTCCTTCCTCAGGGGAATTTGCCGGGGGGGGGGCGGCTGCCATGAGGAGCATAAGTCTGAGAACCACGTCTGGGTGGGCCAGTAGGGTGCTACTAGGACGACCTGCTCCTCGTCCTCCCTGACTTTGCACAGGGTCTGTGCAAGTAGGCTTACTGGGGGAAATGTGTATTTGCGTAGTCCAGGGGGCCAGCTGTGTGCCAGCGCATCTATACTGAGGGATGCCTCGGTCAGGGCGTACCAAAGCAGGCAGTGGGAGAATTCCCAGGAAGCAAACAGGTCTACCTGTGCTCAACTGAACTGACTCCAGATCAGCTGGACTGCCTGGGAGTGGAATCTCCACTCTCAGTGCATCTGCTGTGGTGTTGAGGTCGCCCGGGATGTGAGTGGCTTGTAGCGACTTGAGGCACTTCTGACTCCAGAGGAGGAGACAGCGGGAGAGTTGTGAAATGTATAGGCGTAGACTGCCTTGATGGTTGATGTACGCCACAGTCGCCGTGTTGTCCATCCGGTCCAACATGTGCTTGCCCTGGATCAACGGTCGGAACTTCCGCAGGGCGAGCAGTACTGCCAACAATTTGAGGCAGTTAATGTGCCAATGCAGCCACGGGCCAGTCCAGGAGCCGGCGGCTGTGTGCCCATTGCATACGGCTCCCCAGCCCATCTTGGAGGCATCTGCTGTAACTACGACGCACCTGGAGACCTGCTTTAGGGGAACCCCTGCCTGTAGAAATGCTAGGTCGTTCCAAGGGCTGAAGAGGTGTGACGACCACGCAATGTGTCCCGTGGCACCATGCCCATCTCGGGACTCGAGTCTGAAGCCAGTGCTGAAGCAGTCTCATATGCATCAACCCGAGCGGTGTGGCAACCGCAGAGGATGCCATATTACCCAGGAGCCTCTGAAAATGTTATAGTGGAACCGATGTCTTCTGTCTTAACACCTTCAGACAGTTCAGCACTGACTGTGCACGCTCGTTCGTGAGCCGCGCCATCATCGAGACTGAGTCCAACTCCAAGCCGAGAAAAGAGATGCTCTGAACCGGGGAGAGCTTGCTCTTTTCCCAGTTGACCTGAAGCCCTAGATGGCTGAGGTACCTGAGCACCAGGTCCCTGTGTGTGCACAGTAACTCACGAGAGTGAACAAGGATCAGCCAGTCATCGAGGTAGTTGAGTATGCGGACGCCCACTTCCCTTAGCGGGGAAATGGCTACCTCTGTGACCTTCATGAAGATGTGAGGGGACAAGGACAGGCCGAAGGGGAGGACCTTGTACTGGTACGCCTGGCCCTCGAAAGCAAACCGCAGGAAGGGTCTGTGTTGAGGTAAAACCGAGACGTGGAAGTACGCGTCCTTCAGGTCTACCGCCGTGAACCAATCTTGATGCCGGTTTTTGCATCAGCATCTTGAACGGGAGTCTGTGTAAGGCCCGGTTCAGAACTCGCAGGTCCAAGATTGGCCGCAACCCACCGCCTTTCTTCGGTACGATGAAGTAAGGGCTGTAAATCCCTTTCTTCATCTCGGCTGGAGGGACAGGCTCTATCGCACCCTTGCGCAGAAGGGTCGCGATCTCCGCACGCTAGGTAGTAGCGGGCACCTGGTGAACTGAATCGCATAGCCGAGTCGTACGGTCTGGGTCAGCCATCGCGACAGGTTGGAAAGCGCAAGCCACGAGTCCAAACTCTGGGCGAGGGGGACCAAGGGGATAATCATGCCGGACATACTGGCGGGTGGGGCTTCGCGGTGGGGCGGAGCCAGAGGCCCCGTGGCCGTGCTGAGTCCAGGGACATCATCCCCGCAGTCTGTCGGAGCCAACCTGGTGTGGGCATGTTTGTGCCACAGCTGGGTGAGCAGGGGCGGGGGGTCTGCCGCTGGAGCGCCAAACCTGCGAAAATGGGACGGTGGATGGAAGTCATGACGACGGCTGTGCACACCTGACATGTGACCCAGAGAACAAGGAAACCACTCTTTTGTTGAAGTTTTGGGTACCGCAGCCTCTTGTGCATGCGGCGAAAAATGAAACTAAAGATTCTCCTCCCGGTCCTCCACCGGGGGATGGAGTGGTCTGTCTACCAGCTTTGTAGAAGCGGATCTCATCATCCCTGGGTCACCCGTCTCGGGCGCTTCGAAGCCTTCCTAGGGTTTTTGGCGGCCGGCCATGAGACAGGTGGCATCTGCTTCCTGCGGTGGGCTCCACACCGGGGCCGGGCCGTGGGGGCGGTCTGCGGCAGAGCCGGTGCTGTTGCTGCAGGAGGACACCCTTGGCAACGAGCAGATGGGGTGCGGGGTCTTGAGCCATGCCGGGGCAGGATGCGTTGAATGGCCTCCATCTGCTGCTTCACCGCCGAGAACTGCTGGGCAAAGTCCTCGATGGTGTCGCCGAATAGGCCAACCTGGGAGATTGGGGCATCAAGGAACTGTGCCTTGTCGGCCTCTCTCATCTCGACCAGGTTGAGTCAAAGGTGGCACTCCTGGACCACCAGGGTGGACATCGCCTGCCTGAGAGACTGCGCAGTGACCTTCGTCGCCCAGAGAGCGAGGTCGGTCACCAAGCGCAGTTCCTGCATCAATCCCGGGTCGGACCTATCCTCGTGCAGCTCTTTTAGCACCTTGGCTTGGTGAAATTGCAGGAGAGCCATGGCGTGCAGGGCAGAGGTGGCTTGTCCAGCGGCACCATAGGCCTTAGCCGTCAGGGACGACGTAAACCTACAGGCCCTGGACGGGAACTTCAGGCACCCGCGCAAGATGGCAGCGCTCTGCGGGCACAAGTGCACTGCGAGTGCCTTATCCACCTGGGGGATCACCAAATACCTCTTGGCCGCCCCACCATCGAGGGTAGTGAGAGCAGGGGAGCTGAAAGATCGGGATCAGGCAGTAAAAGGTGCCCCCCACGATCTTGTCAGCTCCTCATGCACTTCCAGGAAGAAATGAGACCGGGGCGGGGTGCGGCCGTGAGCGGCGCTTTGGACCCAGGAACCAATCACCGAGCCGCGAGGATTCAGGGGAGAGTGGAGGGTTCCACTCTAGCCCGACGCTCGCGGCTGCCCGGGAAAGCATGTCCGTCATCTCCACGTCAGCCTGAGACTGGGCAACCACACCCGAAGGAGGGAGCCCAGCCGAGGCATCCGCGTCAGAGTGAACTCATCACTTCAGGTCAGGAATTTAACATGACGCTCAGGTTTAGGCCATACATGAATACATGGGAGTCACGTGTGAATCGTGTGATACATTAACATATATACTTTCCACTTCTTGAAATGTCTATGATGTCGTATCTTATTTAATGTTACACTTTGACAAGAACCAGACGCGCACAATTAACAGAGAACACAAACAGTGTCGAGATTGCGCCCATCCAATCTGAAATCACACCATGTGCATTTTCATTCATAAGGTTTACACTTTAGAAATATTGGCTGCACAGATTCATAAATTCTTTGTAATTTTGGTTATGTTTATTTAAAATGTTACTTTATCCTTGCGCTTCTTGGATAATCAGTCTTATAAATATTTTTTATATTATTCAGATGAATCTGTTATTCGTTTTGAAGTCATTATTCGTGCCTTTCCGAATAAAGAATTTGGCTTTGGGCACATCCCTACTTGTATGCTTCATTTATGTGCTTTTTGGAGCTTCAAAGTTTTGGCCACCATTCACTTGCATTGTGTGGACCTACAGAGCTGAGATATTCTTCTAAAAATCTTCATTTGTGTTCTGCAGAAGAAAGAAAGTCATACACATCTGGGATGGCATGAGGGTGAGTAAATGATGAGAGAATTTTCATTTTTGGGTGAACTATCCTTTAAATAGAACCAAACTTAGACCCTTTTCACTTCAGCCAAAAGTAAACAAATTAATAAATAAAACAGTGAAACAAGCTGGACAGTCTTCTTATTCACATTGCATCTGTCCACCTGTTTTTGTGATAGTGTCTCATTCCATAATATTTTTTTAGAACTTTATTATTATTATTATTATTATTCTAAAGTAGCAATATATATCTGATAATATTAACTAACTTGCATGTGGCATTGTTATGTGATCTGGTTAAACCCTCAAGCCTTTATTTTGGCGGAAAACTAAATGAAGATCATTGAGTTTCTGTTTGTAGTCGAGGCAATAACAGCCTTTCTTGATTTCAAATATGCTGAAATGCTCTCATCTACTCTCCTGTCCACAAAACTCCAGTGTCATAGGGCTACTTTAGATTTGTATTTTACTCATAAACTGAGAAACGCTAGTCTAAAAACCCACCGGATATTCCCAAGGGAACCCATGGTGAATTAGCCTTCTGGGTCGGCCTATAAATTGACGTCATGACTGAACAGCTTCAGTGTTTGTTCCATCATCTCTTGTAGTTGGGGATGTTTTATAGAGACTGACATACTTTTAAAGCTCAGGCTTGGAAAGACTTGGAAAGGCTTGGAAAGGTAAATGGGCAGTGGGTGGGAGCATATCCCAGTCCTTTTAGGCATGGGCCAATTACTTATTTTGTCTGATGAAATGGGAAGGTGTTTCATCATCAGGTTAAAAACTAAACCCACTTTTGCTTGGCTCAGACTTCCCTCTCTCACAGTGGCATGCTGCGGAAGACCTGCCAAGACGAGGCTGGGTTTTACGGAACCAGCAATGGTGCGATAAAATGCAAAATTTGCTTCCCAAGCCAAAATTAGCATTAGAAAATCTGACTGACTCATGTCTGTGAACCGGTTCTATATTTTCAATGAACTGTTTAAAAAGTGACTGATTCATCTATTCTTTTACATTCTCATCACATGTTCCCAGGCGTCCCATGACATTTTAAAGGAATGTTCCTGTATACAAGTTAAGCTCAATTCGACAGCATTTGTGGCATAATGTTGATTACTACAGAAATTAATTAAGACTTGTCCCTGGTTAATTTAAAAGAAAAGCAAAAAGCTCAGTTACAGGAAGACACTTACAATGGAAGTGAATGGGGCCAGTCCATAAACATTAAAATACACACTGTTTCAAAAGTTTAGCCACAAGATGTAAACATTAGATATGTAAACATGATTTTAGAGTGATTAAATCAGGGATTTGTGCTTTTATTTTACAACAAAGTTGTAATATTGGATAGAACTTTACACAGATAAGGTTAGTAAGCGATTTTATCACACTAAAATCATGTGAACACATTTGGGCCCTGACATACTAAGACTCCAAATAATGGGTGCTAATTTGCTTGTGCTATTTATGAAATTGCACGTGCACGTCATGGGCGTTTTGCAGGTGATTTACTAAGAAAAATCACGCAAATAACTACATGTGCAAGATTATAGTAAAATTACGTTGCTAATGTGTTTCCTGTACATATATACTACCTTTAGCTATATAGCCCTATTCAGGCGGGAATAGTTATTTGGGGAATAGGTTGGGGAAATTTGTGTTTCAGAGTTTTTCCTCGCACAAACTTGGTAAAATAACCCACGGACTTTTGGCTAACTCAGGCGTCCTCTAAATTGAATTAGTGAGTCGATAACTCGAGAACCGCTGCGAACGAATCATTGAAAAGAACTGGCTGAAAAAGAACAATTTGTTTACAAATCAGACATCAGTAGCCAGGATGACTGGAATCATAAACTAAGTGATTGGTCTTCTTTGTGCATTCAACAGTGGATGGTGACAATGCTGGACTCGAGAGGTTTCCATAGGAGTTGTGGGAGAATCATTGGGTGGACAGATGGAATAATGCACGAGTCACGCTCTCAACCAACCAGCGCTTTGAGGTGTCTTGGCCACCTGCCTGCGCGGGGAGCGGCGGAGGCGTCAATAACGCCTCATCATTGGCAGATACCTCTCTCAAGGCCGAGATGTTTGCACTTGACTATAAGCCGAGCACCCACGCACACTTGGGTTGTTCACAACGAGCAGCCTGTTATATAAGCTCAATTCAGATGGCCTGCTTTCTCTGGGGCTGCTGATTTTAATGACAACTCAATAATAAGCCTTCTTGGGAAACAAACGTCTGCAAATAGCAGTATGCGACTGAAAATGATCTGTAAAACAGCAGTTTTCCGACGAGCAGTGTGCACTGTGTTGTCTAATTGACTGGATACATAACAAGATGTGCAAAACAGAAGCTACCCAAATGAGTCTATGGGGAAATAAAATAATCAACAAACTCTAGCTAGCTCTGAATCAGTTCAGGATTGGTGGGGAAAATAACAATAAGGTTACAAGAAAGGATGGGAAATAAGATGTTCTGGAATATACAGTTGTATCCAAATATGACCAGAGACAGGTTTCATGAGAATCGCCGGTTGATCAGGTTGATGAAGTTAATAAAACCAGTTAATTTCGATTTTACAACATGATGCATTTTTTAGATAACCTGACAAAGGAGATTTTTACAGTGTACATAGAAATCCAGATCATGACTCAGGACAAGAACTTTCTTTTGTGTGGAATGCCTCACTGAGTCCATGGAGTGGTGATGGTGGGGTGCATTAGGGTCTGGTTCACAGATCACTGAGTTTAATTAGCTCTGATGTGTGGCACTGAGAGTGGCTTACACTCCACACATCCAATCACTCACAGAGAGGGAGACAGAGAGAGAGAATCATGGGTAATAAGAAAAGAACAGATGAGCACTCCCTGTGGAATTGTCCAACTCTACTGCCACCACTCATGCATTTCTTGGATCTGTTCTACTAACCATCAATTCTATATAATACATAAAACCCAACTTTCTGCTGCCTTTATAATTACCATCATTTTGTTGTTGCATTGTCTTCGCAAAGCATAGATTCCTGCGGAACATATAGCTTGACCAGTGCAGCCCGATTCCCGAACGAATGAATCTTATGAGCTGGTTCTTTTGAATCTACTGTACCAAACATACAGCGCAACCAGTGTAGGCCGATTCCCAAAATTAATGACTTTTATGAGTCTGTCCTTTTGAATCTACAGCATGAAACATACAGTATGAACAGTGTAGTCAGATTCCCAAACAAATAACTCTTCTGAGCTAGTTCTTTTGAATCTAAACTTTTTTTCCAGAGACCTTCAGATTCCCATCACTAATTATTTTACTTCCGATAAAAGCAAAATAGTGAATATCACAATGATTTTTATGTGCTTCTAATTTTGCATAAAAGAGTTTTTAAACTAGTTTTGCGATTGTTCCTGTTCTCGCGACTTGTGAATGGAAGAGTGTTAAGCCTGAAGTTTTAGGAAATGAGTGTACATTTTTTTTAATGTTAAAATACTTTCTCCTGTAAATATGAATTGACGACTATGGGCGGCATTTTTGCAGGCACGCTTAGCGTAGTGCAGCACTACGTCTTATCTAATTTTCACGAGAGTGCAAATTCTAAGCGCAATTTTTGCATGCCAGTGCAAAGCGCAAGTGGCCGTGGGTGGGAGTGTTTGCGTTATCTGTGAGTGTATGTGCGCTAACTGTGGGTGTATTGTATGTTAATGAAGTGCCACAAAGGGTAATTTGCTATTTTCCTGAGAAATAGGTAATTGCGCTGAGATGTTTGAGAAGCACGTCCAAGCTCAACACAAAGTCTAAAATCAGTTCCTGCATTTGCAGTTTGGAGATTCCACCAGTAGGTGGTAATAAAGTTCATGTCCAAGCTCTGAAAATATAGTGGAACATCAAATTATGTCCCTGGCAATCACTGTTGTAGCCATTTAATGAAGCAAAATAAATAACTTTTTTAACTTTCTAGAGGTATGCATCCCTTACTGTCTCAAAAGGTATTTTGCTATACATATGACATCACAACATGTCAGACAGCATTTCATACCGACATGCACCTGGTGACTGCACGTGGTTCTGTCTCAAATGGTTCTGTATGAGTCCAAAGTCTTCTACTGTACGTCTCCCGCCACTTTGATTTGAAGTCTTATTGTATATTACAGTAATTCCTCAAACATTTTATCCAGCCCCTGTGGCTCTTTATCGCCATGCAAGGCGTGATAATAATGTACAGTAAGCTCATTAAAGCACACTCTGTAGATCAGCCCTGCAGTCTGTCCACAGGACTCTGGTGTTTCTGGGTCAGTAAGCTGCTGTCATCCTGTCAATCTGCTTTGCACTTTTAAATGGACTGTTAATCACCGTAATAACATGGTGTTTTAAATGGCCAATATACATGTAGAGATGGTGCACGGTGTCACTCACTCAAACACAAAATACCACACATGACATTAAAATAATGCAAGAAACATTAACTCAATATAAAATGTAACATAAAACTCCCCAATGTACATAACTGTTATAAAAAATAAGAACAAACATAAATATTTCTATAAAATATATTCAGATGTGATGGGTCACACAGGGACTTCACAGAACGCCCAACTACTGTTTTACACAAACTTTGTTACTTACAATAGTTTACTGTAAAAAAAACAAAACATATATTGTCTTGTAAAACGTGATATAAAGTTTTACCATTAACTATAAGGTAAATCTTCTTTTCTTTCCGTTATTTGATTTATTTTTAATATATATATATATATGTTTTTTTTTGTTTTTTTTACTCAAATATTACATGTATTGTCTTGTTAAATAAAATATTCTGGAACCACCCACTTATTGTTTTTCACAGTAATTGTAACAATAGTTTACTCTAAAAAACAAACAAACATGCATTCTCTTATTAAACACATTTTCACCATTAACTAAAAGCTAAATCATTACAGTTTTGACCATATTTTACTGTAATATTACATGGGTTGTCTTATTAAACATAATTTAAATGTTCACCATTAACTATAAGGTAAATCATACATTTTACTTATTTATTTACAGTATTTTACTGAAAAATTACATATCTTGTAAAATAAAATATTCTGTAAACACCCAATTATTATTTTTTTTCATTGTAATTTTAACAATGGTTTACTGTTGAAACAACAACAACAACAACAACATGTATTGTCTTATTAAACGTACATTTTCACTGTTAACAAAGTTTTGCTTATAAAAAAAAAAGAATAATAAAATTTTTACAATATTTCACTATAAATTACATGTATTGTCTTGTTAAACAATTTAAAATTTCACCATTAACCATAAGGTAAAACATACTTATATATATATATATATATATATTTATTTTTACTTAAAAAATTACATGTATTGTCTTGTTCAATAAATTATTCTGGAAATGAAAAAAAAAAAAAACATTTATTTTTAAATATAAATTTTCACCATTAGCAAAATGGTAAATCATACTTTTTACTTCTAATAGTTTAATATATATATATATATATATATATATATATATATATATATATTTTTTTTTTTTTTTTTTTTTTATAATTACATGTATTTTCTTGTTAAATATACTTTTTTTTTTTCACTGTACATGTTAAAGTAACTACCAGTTCACAGTTGTTGTTTTGGAGCAATTTTACACTTACACTAACATATTCACAAGCAGAACTGTTTATTACATTTACACATACATTTGAATGAATGAATGAATGAATGAATGAATATTACAGTTATATAGCGCTTTTCTGACACTACACTCAAAGCGCTGTACACAGTGAACAGGGGACTCTCCTCAACCACCACCAGTGTGCAGCATCCACCTGGATGATGTGACAGCAGCCATAGTGCGCCAGTACACTCACCACACACCAGCTATTGGTTGAGAAGAGTTATAGAGCAAATGACATTTGACTTGTATCCAAAGTGCATTAATATATACATTGTATCAGTGTGTTTCTTGGAAATCGAACCCATGGCCTTGGTATTGCTAGTGCCATGCTGTGCTAGTTGAGGTTTAGAAACTTTATTTTATGCTTTGTTTTCTGAGTTATGTCTGTGAAAAAAAAAAAAAAAAGTCTATTCACATTTAGATTTTTTTTTTAATGTTTTCTTTGCAGCCATTGGTGTAGACTGTCCCACTGTTAATTGAACTGAACACAATCTATTAATTTTATTTATAATTTATTTAAAAGGAACCTGCCTCTAAACAGCACATACAATCAAAATGAACTGTGGTTGGTCACTTTGCATGTCAAAATGTTTTAAAGTGGGCAGTTCTTGGCCAGAATAAGTTGCAATGTGGATCAGACTTCTGTCTGGCTGTGCAAGACTACTACAGTAAACCACCAAAGTTTCCGCACTTAAACACAGGATGTTAGATGAAAACCTTTTACCACTTGAAGCATTTATAAGTAATTTGAGAAGCATGTCTTTTGAGAGGAAAACACTTTTCCTGTCAGTAACACTCTAGAAAGGAGGCAACGAGGAACTGAGAGTAAACCAGCTGATTAAATCAAGATGGCACGTTCCCCTCGGGTAATGCTGGGTAAGGCCCACCTCAGAGGTGCCCGCTGGTGCTTACTGTGATAAGGGCCGGCCTCGTCTGAAAGCTGATAAGGCGAGTGAGCGGATCTGAGCTTATGTGCTTCTCCAGGGGTGAGCTCCTTTGGAGAACGTTTAATTAGCAACTCATTAAGACTGGATGGAGAAAAAACATCTGGTCGCAATGATTATCCAAATAAGAAGTTGAATTAAGTAATTAAGACCTGTGGAAGAGCTAGACTGAATGAGTAGCTGTCGGTCTCGGAGGAAACGGCTACACCTGAATTGAATTAGAAGAGCTTGGAGGGCAGAACATCCACATGGGCATCAGAATCCCTCACTGAATGTTGCCCAATCTTCAGGATACCAATTTAGACATGGGCTAAGTACGATTATGAACAAACTACCTAATAACAGAGTAGCCCAGCTCTTGGCGATTGCTTACAAGGCTAACTGCGTAATCTAATCAAGCTTTTCTCCCTGGGAATCACTTATGGCATTCACGTGCTGAGAACAAACAAAGGCAGTGCAAACATAAAGAAATAGGAGAAATCACTGACAATGAAATGCGGTAGCTGATAGTGTTGTTTATTTGCTGTCTGTCTTGTTCTAGCACCAGATTCACTAAAGGAATTATGCAAATCAGCTAACGGTGCAAATACGCCCAATCAAGGAGTGCTGAACGCAATTTACACGGCGCAATGGCCTTACCTTGCAAGCGGTTCTGAGTGTTCGATTGTGGAGAATAAAGCAGAATACCATGATCTGTAACAGCGTCACTCCACCACTGTGATCCAGACACCTGTATCCACTCATTCAAATGCAAGTGTGCAATCAACTGCACTGTTGGACTATATATATTCATGGTTTTAATGCCATTATTTGATGATACTGCTACAATGAATGAAAAGAAAATTTACACAAACATCTCTTTTGAACACAATTCTGTTTACTGCCTGCTTTCCGCATGCAGTAATAGCACAACGTTAATTTGGTCAAGCAAATAGTGCTGACTTTTGTGAATATGGCGCAGTCTATGGGTCAGTGTCGTTTTTTTGCCTTCCATCCACACAGACGAAAATGCTCTCCCAAGTGGATACATTAGAAAATGGCATATTCGTATTGTACCGTGGACTGGGAAAACAGAGACATTTGAAAACAATGACATTTGTTGTCATGTGATCCATTCAATCCAAAACAATTAAGATGGCGGCCCACGTTGTAGCGGCGTTGCTGTGCATGCTATGCACTTTGATTGCATTGTTAAATGTAAAGGCTACTTTGTACAACCTTCACATTGCAATCCTTTCTAAGGCGATGGGAATTTTACTTGGAATTGGTGTCCAGCGGCAGAACAGCAGGATAATTGCATTTCAGACTGTACATGGAATGGCATTTTTGCATGCGCAGTAAGAGGATTTAAGTGTTTTTATTCATTTCAGCGTGGAAAAGCAACTTTTGGAAAACGTTTTGAAAATGAAAATGCCGTTTTCAAATTTATCCAGATTAATGTGGACATAGCTTAAGTAGTTTGAAATAATCTCTCTCTCACTCACTCTCTCTCTCTCTCTCTCTCTCTCTCTCTCTCTCTCTCTCTCTCTCTATATATATATATATATATATATATATATGTAATATATATTAAAAGCAATAAAACAACAAAAACAGAGCAAACCCCTTTAGACCTTCATATTTAACGTTAATGTTATGACAGTATATTTTTTAATTAATGATTATACCACTTGACATTTTTAGTCATTAAATCGTCTTGGTTACTGTTGTAACCTCCGTTCCCTGATGGAGGGAACGAGACATTGTGTCGATGTAGTGACACTAGGGGTCGCCCTTGGGAGCCCCAAACACCTCTAATCTTTGAGAAAAGGCTAATGAGAATTGGCGAGTGGAATTTGCATGACATAACTAGCGTGGGAGCAGGCCGCACCAGCCGCTGCCTTTTCTCTCTATGTTTTCTCTCCACAGAGTATTAGATTTGGCTGGGGCCATCTAACGCTATTACACACGTCGGGGAAGGTGTTCTTTTCCTTTCCTATTCTTTCAGGGGGAAAAGACCCCGCGGAGACCACATCCTGCCCGGAGGGGAGGTAACATGTGGCAATACGACACGTGGGCTCACCAGCCGCACATGGAAGAGGCGAGGTGGTAGGTCCTGCCTGGAAGGGGAGGAGCTCTACAAACACAGTGACCAGGGGCAGAGAGGGCTCTGCCCAAGGGAGTCGCGGGTCTGCTGACAGGGAGACCGTACCGCGGAAAATACATCACAGGGGGTTACCGGAGTAACCAGCACCTGTGGAGCACCTATCCTTGCACAGGGTCTGTGCAAGTAGGCTCACTAGGGGAATGCGTATTTGCGCAGCCCCCAGGGCCAGCTATATTCCAGCGCATCTGTCCCGAGGGGGGCTCCCGTCAGGGAATACCAGAGTGGGTAGTGGGAGGATTCCCTTAAGCGAACAGGTCTACCTGTGCTTTGTCGAATCGACTCCAAATCAGCTGGACCACCTGGGGGCGGAGTCTCCATTCTCCGCTGAGTGTCGCCTGCTGCGACAGCATGTCCGCTGTGGCGTTGAGGCTGCCCGGGATATGAGTGGCCCACAGCAACCTCAGCCACTGCTGGCTCCAAAGGAGGAGATGGCGGGCGAATTGCGACATGCGACGAGAGCGTAGGCCGCCTTGGCGATTTATATATGATTCTGTCGCTGTGTTGTCCACCCAGACCAACACATGCTTGCCCCGAATCAACGGCAATAGCCTCCGCAGGGCAAGCAGTACAGCCAGCAACTCGAGGCAGTTGATGTGCCAACACAGCCATGGTCCTGTCCAGGAGCTAGCGGCTGCGTGCCCGTTGCACACGGTGCCCCAGCCCAACTTGGAGGCACCTGTGGTGACCACGACACATCTGGACACTTGCTGTAGGGGGACTCCTGCCTGCAGAAATGCAAGCTCTGTCCAAGGGCTGAATAAGTGGCGGCAGAGTGGCGTGATAGCCATGCGATGTGTGCCGCAGCACCATGCCTATCTCAGGACTCGAGTCTGAAGCCAGTGCTGAAGTGGTCACATATGCATCAACCCGAGCGGCGTGACTGCCGCCGAGGATGCTATATACCCCAGGAGCCTCTGAAAGTGTTTCAGTGGAACCGCTGTCTTCCGCCTGAATGACTTCAGGCAGTTCAGCACCGACTGCGTGCACCTGCTTGAGAGGCACGCTATCATTGAGACCGAGTCTAACTCCATGCCAAGAAAAGAGATGCTCTGAACCAGGGAGAGCTTGCTCTTTTCCCAGTTGACCCAAAGCCCTAGACAGCTGAGGTGCCTGAGCACCAGGTCCCTGTGTGCGCACAGCAACTCTCGAGAGTGCGCTAGAATCAGCCAGTCGTCGAGGTAGTTGAGTATGCGGACACCCACTTCCCTTAATGGGGCAAGAGCTGCCTCTGTGACCTTCGTGAAGAAGTGAGGGGACAGGGACAGGCCGAAGGGGAGGACCATGTACTGATAAGCCCGGCCATCGAAAGCAAACCTTAGGAAGGGTCTGTGACGAGGTAAAACCGAGACGTGAAAGTACGCATCCTTCAGGTCTACCACCACAAACCAATCTTGATGCCGGACGCACGCCAAAATGTGCTTCTGCATCAGCATCTTGAACGGGAGTCTATGTAAGGCCCAGTTCAAAACTCGCAGGTCCAAGATTGGCTGCAACCCACCACCTTTCTTTGGCACGATGAAGTAAGGGCTGTAGATCCCTTTCCTCATCTCGGCTGGAGGGACAGGCTCTATCACGCCCTTGCGCAGAATGGTCGTGAACCATCCACAAACGCTGCCTCAGCGTGAGCTGCAGCCCAGACACGTGAGGCAGTGCCCGTGGCCATCGGAGGCAGAGAGATAACGACCGTATCCAGGAATTACACAAAGACGGAACGGCATCTTTAAAAAGACGTGTCTTTAAAAAGACGTTCACGTCAATGTGCTGCTCTAATAGAGGAAAATATATTCTTTGCAGAGATATATACTCTCTTAGTAGCGCTGTCGATGCACCCAGGGGCGTAGTCTGCACTAAGCGTGCAGAAGGAGAGAAAGCCGCTGGAATGAGCCATATATCCAACAGCATACCCTTCTATCTGAGGTGAATGGACCAGTAGAATTCAGCTCACTGACACACAGCCGCTCGGCTCCGAAGAAAAATTTGAATGAGTGGTTGCGAGCCAGCTCCTTTTATACCCGTATGTCCGGGGGAGTGGCATGCAAATTCCACTCGCCAATTCTCATTGGCCTTTTCTCAAAGATTAGAGGTGTTTGGGGCTCCCAAGGGTGACCCCTAGTGTCACTACATCGACACAATGTCTCGTTCCCTCCATCAGGGAACGGAGGTTACAACAGTAACCAAGACGATTTAATGACTAAAAATGTCAAGTGGTATAACCATTAATTAAAAAATATACTGTCATAACATTAACGTTAAATATGAAGGTCTCTCAAGGGCGACCCCTAGTGTCACTACATCGACACATGTCGAGTTTTTTTTTTTTTTTTTCAGAAAATGCTTTAATGTTTGTTTATTTTTTATGTATCAAAACAACATTACACTTCACAAATTTGAAGCATGTTTTTATACTAGATTTTTGAATTATTTTTTACTTTTATTATCTCGGACAACCTTGTTTATTTTTCAGTGACCCCTGATTGGGTTTAATCTGTGCTAAATAAAATTTCAATG
This sequence comes from Myxocyprinus asiaticus, assembly GCF_019703515.2. Classification (NCBI taxonomy): domain Eukaryota; kingdom Metazoa; phylum Chordata; class Actinopteri; order Cypriniformes; family Catostomidae; genus Myxocyprinus; species Myxocyprinus asiaticus. The sequence continues at coordinate 3,534,033 of NC_059358.1, read as the reverse complement.
AATTCATTTAAATATGCATAGTGCTTGGCTAAAGTAGATTAACTGCAGAACTTTTTAAATCTGTATTTTGGTCTTATTTTCTGAAGTATTATGAAGTAGTAAAAATTGGGGGGTTCCTAATCAGAGGGCATTTTCATACAGAGATGGGTGTTTTTCAATTGTTTTTTTAATTAATTTATTTTTTTACAAAAAACTCATAATTTACTCACTCTGATGTCGGTGAGTAAATGGTGACATAAGTTTAATTTTAAGGTGAACTATTTCTTTAAAACAAGCTAAATTGATTTGATAAGCAAAATTGTGGATGATGATGTTGATTTTTATGTTGATAATTAAAATACATCTGAGAATATGTCTTGAATTAAATATTGTATTATAGTTAAGTATGGCAGTTCTAGTTTTAAGCATAAACATCACTAAATTATGCTAGATTTATCCTTAAAACAAAATAAAACTATTTGCTGTGGAGTAAGAAAAAAAAAATTAAAGGGAAAACAAGATCCTTTTTCTCACCCCTACTTAATTTTTATTTTTTTAACTTCAAGTCAAGTCAAGTGGCTTTTATTTCAACCATATACAGCTAGTACAGTACACAGTGAGATGAAACAACATTCCTCCAGGACCATGGTGCTACATAAAAACAACATGAAACAACAGAAAACAAACACAGAACTTCATGAGACTACACAGAACTAAAAGACCTACACATTTCTACATGAAGTGCATATGCAAATGTGTGCAAACAGTACAAGACAGTACAATAATTGCTGAAACAGGACAATAGGCACAGTAAGAGACAGTGCAGCACCGACCAGTACACAGTTCTAGTGTGATGAAACAGGTAGTGAAAAAAAAAGATATTACAATATAATAGAAAATGCTGTGAATGTAAACATAACATACTATGACATAGTATTCAGCAGATAAGCTTATACTATATATGGACATAGCAGTTACTGGGGTAGCAGCCAGGTAGAAGTGACAAGAAATTAAGCACAATATTTTATGAATACAGTAGCAGCAAAAGAATTCAGGTAGATAATACAGATATATGCAAAATTGCAAAGGGAGTCTGATGGTGTTCAGTTGAGTGTGTGTATGTGTGTGTGTGTTGTCAGTCCAATCTCTGAGTGTTGAGGAGTCTGACGGCTTGGGGGAAGAAACTATTACACAGTCTGGCTGTAAGGGCAGGGTGAAGAGTTTGTGTGAGGGGTACGTGGGGTCATCCACAATGCTGGTGGCTTTGCGGATGCAGTGTGTGGTGTAAATGTCTATGATTGAGGGAAGAGAGACCCCAATGATCTTCTCAGCTATCTTCTGCAGGGTCTTGTGACCAAACCAGGCAGTGATGCAGCTGTTCAGGATGTTCTCAATATTCCCTCTGTAGAATGTGGTAAGGATGGGGGGTTGGAGATGAGCTTTTCTCAGCCTTCAAAGAAAGTAGAGACGCTGCTGGGCTTTCTTGGGAGCTGGTGTTGAGGGACCAGGTGAGGTTCTTCACCAGGTGAACACCAAGGAATTTGGTGCTCTTGATGATCTCCACAGAGGAGCTGTCAATGTTTAGCGGAGAGTGGTCTCTCCACGCTCTCCTGAAGTCAACAACCATCTCTTTTGTTTTGTCTATGTTCATTTACATTACATTTTACATTTATGCATTTGGCTGACGCTTTTATCCAAAGCAACTTACAGTGCCCTGATTACAGGGACAATCCCCCTGGAGCAACCTGGAGTTAAGTGCCTTGCTCAAGGACACAAAGGTGGTGGCTGTGGGGATTGAACAACCTTCCACTTACCAGTTCAGTGCTTTAGTCCACTACACCACCACCACTCCATACATTCAGAGACAGGTTGTTGGCTATGCACCAGTCTGTTAGCCGCTGCACAGTCGTGAGTCAGCAGAGTGAACAGCAGTGGACTGAGCACACAGCCCTGGGGGGCCCCAGTGCTCAGTGTGGTGGTGGTGGAGATGCTGCTCCAGATCCGGACTGACTGAGGTCTCCCAGTCAGGAAGTCCAGGATCCAGTTGCAGAGGGAGGTGTTCAGGCCCAGCAGGTTCAGCTTTCCAATCAGGTGCTAAGGAATGATTGTGTTGAATGCTGAACTAAAGTCATTCTCATAAAGAACAGCATTCAAACGTACATTTCCTTTTTGTCCAGGTGGGTGAGGGCCAGATGGAGGGTGGTGGTGATGGCGTCATCTGTTGAGCGGTTGGGATGATACGCAAACTGCAGGGGGTCCAGTGAGGGGGCAGCTGGGTCTTGATGTGCCTCATGACGAGCCTCTCGAAGCACTTCATGATGACGGGTGTGAGTGCAATGGGACGATAGTCGTTGAGGCAGGACACGGGGACAATGGTGGTGGCCTTGAAGCACGTTGGAACGATGGCACTGCTCAGGGAGATGTTGAAGATGTCAGTAAGGAAATCTGCCAGCTGGTCTGCACATCCTCTGAGCACTCTGCCAGGAATGTTGTCTGGTCCAGCAGCCTTCCGTGGGTTGACTCTGCATAGAGTTTTCCTCACATCAGCCATGGTAAGACATAGAACCTTGTCGTTGGGAGGAGGGGTGGTCTTCCTCGATGCCATATCATTCTGCTCCTCAAACTGAGCTTAGATGTCATTCAGCGCATTTGGAAGGGAGGCATCACTGTCACAGGCAGGTGATGTTGTCCTGTAATTGGTGATGGCCTGGATACCCTGCCAAATGTGCCGCGTGTCGCCGTTGTTCTGGAAATGGCTGTGGATTCTCTGGCTGTGTGCGCACTTTGCCTTTCTGATGGCCCGGGACAGTTTGGCCCTCCTTAGGGCTGCCTTGTCGCCTGCTCTGAAGGCAGAGTCTCAGGTCCTCAGCAGTGCACACACCTCCACAGTCAACCATGGCTTCTGGTTGGAGCATGAGGTTATGGTCTTGGAGACAGTGATGTCATCGATGCACTTTCTGATGTAGCTGGTCACTGATGCTGTGTATTCCTCCAAGTTGGTGGAGTCGCCATCGGTGGCAGCCTCCCTGAACATGTGCCAGTCAACACAGCAACATTGTCTCGACCAATGGTGTGAGTTGGGGGTGGGGCTATCTGTTTGTTTTATCAATGGTAGACGGGGGGGGGGGCGTGTTTACCCCGTTTTACATACCAAATCACACACTTCATCTTTAAAACAGTTATTTATTTATTTTTTGCAGTGTTGTCGATCTGCCCCAAAATGCTACTACAAGCTAGACAAAAAGAGCAGCCTGATTTCTGTTTGTCAGGTGAAGAATTTTGCTGGTCATTTGGGAATCTAAATGGCACATCATCTGCAACACCGATAGGGCCGTCAGATTTGAGAGTCATAAACAGCTCTGGTTGCATGAAGAACAGAAGTTTTGATTTAATCTGTGTGAATGTCTGAAGATTTGTGTCTCTTGATGGGAGAGATAGACTGGACTGTGTTGCCCTCAACCTGCCTGACACCTCTGCTGATCCACTTTGGCGCATTGACTGATGTCTGGATACTTCTGCAAACTGACTGACACACTGACTCAACACTACAAGGCATCTCAGTGGAAATATAGATAAGAGGAAAAGCCTTGCCCGGTTATCCTCTCAGAATTTGCTGTGTTTCCATCACTTGACTGTGAACAACTTGCAGAGATGCAAAGTGGGAGTTTGTAAGAAAATAAATAAAAGAGCAAGGATCATTCATAGCAGGCGAGAAGTGAATTGAATAAACAGCTTAAACCAGATTAAGCTTGTTAGCTGGTCTCCCAGCCTAAAACCAGCCTTACCAGGCTAGGAGACCAACTAAGACCAACTTAGGTTTAAGTTATTTTATTTTTTTAATAGGGATTGTAGAAAACAAAGATCTAGGCATCCAGAATGCTAATTTATGGTCTTATTGTGCATGATTCATTTGTGCATGTTATTCCAAATAACAAAAATGTTTGTCATCATATTCTTTCATCAGAATGTTATAACTTGCTCCGCCTCTAAAATTACTTTCCTTTTTGTGTGATGTCACAAATCCCTCTTATTTTTCAACCGCTCCCATCCAACCACCCCAGAGAACCATAGCTACCAATACAACTGTAGTACCCTCAGCTCTAGTTAACATATATTTACCACATTTAAATCCATTCTTCTCAGTTTACCCTCAAAACGTAGAATTTTCCCTCAGATTCTGTCTAGACCTAAGTTGGCTTGGCATAAGGGTAGGGTTGCACCAGCTGTGTGTAAGGTCTCACATAAGTTGAGATGTAAAGTTCAAACTAAGGGCTTAGTAACTACTAGTTAGTTTGTAACTAAGTAGTGCTGAATTTGGATTCACCACCTGTTCTTAATCCAAGACTTAACTAGTAGGTCGTAAACTGTCCGTAAAGTAATGCGTAGTCGCATTATATGACGTTTACCTTTATTGATTGATTTATTTATGTAGCCTTCAAATTTGTACACAGAAGTGTTAAAAAGCCATGCATTTTAGTTTTATCTTGTTACGGTTGATATTCAAACCTTGTTTGCTCACGTAACTGTCAGCTGTAATAAATTATATTCCCATTGAAATACAACACGTAATAAAAGTAGATTTAATAAATAGTAGGCTATAGGCTATTTAGCCTATGTAAATAACATTATTCAGGAAATGTGTCTAAAATTAATAAGGGCAATAAATAATTACTAATACAGCAGGTTGGAAAAATGTACATTTATTAATTTTAATATTCTATATATTTTGTATGTGATGAAACTTGACACCGGGTGTCGTACACAGGAAAGTGCACTGTTAGATCGGTTTCACGATGAAGACCGTTACTGCTGGTCTGAGTGTTCCGTAAATATTTAGTTCATACGTAGTGTTATGTCCTACCTGAGTTTAATGGTGCAATGCTGAAATATTTAGTAGTGTGTAAATTGTGACTTAGTGCCCATTTACGCCACAACTAGGATACGTTGTAACTTACGTATGGCTGGTGCAACCGGCCCCAGTTGAGCTACAAGAGCACTATATGAATTTACATTGAAACCCAAAGACCCAAATGCACAGTGGGGACTTTGCCTCAGCATGCCACTGTATACAACACATTATCAGTGGGAGAGAATGGAGCTAGCACTCAGCTCAGAGGGGTGTGTTTGTCTTTCTCAGATCAATAAACCAATGCTGACGCTCTCAAAGATGATTTATGAGCCATAAAGGACAAGGCCCCTATGTTTGTTCGCAGTGTGTCTTTCTGTGTGTGCTGGACCGGGGGTTGATGAGGGCTCACCCGGGCTTCTCCAGATGCTTCGTTGAGCAGCAGCTGTCACACGGGGGACATTTTGAGATGGGCCAAAGGGGTCCGGGGAATGATTACAGTTTTGTGAAGCACCCAGGTGAAAATGGCACAAAAAGGTGAAAATCAATTTTTTCTAGTGGTGGCCCTCTGAGACTCAGTGGGTGGGTTGTTGCCACAGCTCGTCCCCACGTGTCTGTTGTGTTCTGAGCATAGGCGTGATCTAAAGTGGAATTTATTTAATGCACTGTGTGGGGTGGCAGGTGGGTGGGGTGTAGAGTTTTTTAAAGGAATTCATAAAGGAGTCATTTTTAGTAAAGTAGTGTAGTAATTTTTTTTTATTTAAAGAAATTTTGGAGCACAAACTGTTGAGGTTTGACTTGCGCAACGCAATGATTATTTTATTTTTATTATTTATTTATTTTATTTATGTTTTTGCATTCCCTGGAACAGTAAGGGCTAGAATTATGTTATTTCTAAATCTTTCTATGCCCCTGAATAAAATGATGATATGGATTTCCATTCCCACACGAAAAAATCCACTACTTTGATTGAAAAACATTTAACATCTAGTTTTTGAAAAACTTTTTTTTTTTAACTCGTCTTAGACTGTCTGTAAGATTTGCATGAAATGCAATGTGTCTCGACAAAAAGTTGTTCAAAATATTTTGATTAATTTAGTCATTCTGAAGATTTAAGCAATTATCCGTTTGAAGCAGTTTGGAAATGACCAAGATTGCCACCCTGCTGATGCTCTAGATCCAGTTTTATTTGTTAGAAATGTCAGCTGTTTAATTAATAGTGCCCCCTAGCATCGGAAATTAAACACATTTGGCTTGTTCCCTCAGAGTGTCCTGTTGTCCATGTGCACCAAGTTTTGTGAAGTTTGGACATTGCACTCTCATGACATTGTTGTCCAATGAGTCATTATGGGGCACTCCTTAATATATACGGAGTGTCTATTTGTACCTGGTGTAATTAGCATCTGCCACACATGGGAGCTATTTGCACCCCAATAGTATGGTGAACCACATAAATATACAACAAACTAAACAATAGTTTTCGCTGCAGTGGCGTGGGGTTTAAAGATGGTGTGAGAATGTGTACTGTTGCCCTAGCGACCGTGGTTCGAATCCGTGTTCTGTCTCACTCTTTTTCCCATATGATTTCCTGTTTCCACTCTTATTTCTACCTTTAATACTAGTTATAATAATAGATAAAAATGAATATAAATATTGATTTCATCACAGTGTTTTGGTCACGGTGAATGTCGAGGAGTGCAGAGACGGGTTTGATCCGGAGGCAGGGTCTGTTGATCACACTCGTTCCCTTCCTCTTACTCCTGCAGCTCAGCATCACTTGTGTGTACATTGCATCACTGTATTACTAATATTGTAGTAACCATGTTTTTTGGCAGAAACCATAGTTTTAATGCAATTAACCATGGTGTTAGTACAGGAATATGATGGTAATATAGTAACCATGGTTAATTTTGTGTTCACTGTAAATGTACAAAAAATACCATGGTGAAACCATGGTTCCTGTAGTAAAACCAAGGTTTTTTTCAAAGGTAAAGTTAAGGTTAGGTTTAGGCATAGAGGTTAATGTAGTGTGTCTGTGGGACTCTAAATAAACATAATGGGCCTCATTCATGAAACTATCATAAATATATGAGTAAATTCGGAGTAATTTGCATTTAAAATGGACCTTCCTGAAAACTTTCCACCGGATTCACAAATGCTACATACTCCTTAGATTTGTTAGTAAAACATGTGTATGTTAGAGATTTTCAAACATTCGTAAAGAGGGGGCGTGTGCACGTTCATTCACAATTATCATATTCCATGCCCATGAAAGCGTCATATAAGAAAGGCAACAGACATGCTAGTAAATGCAGTCAACGTCTATGCGGAACAGTAATGGTATCATTTTTATGAATGAAGTGCATTCACATCGTAGATTTTTTTAGCAACACAGTTGTGTCTCAAAGAAAGTGAGGACTTACTGTCATTGCATGTCTTCAGAGGCTATTTTGTGAATCAAAGCGTTCAAAATATACAAATGGTTTGACATGATTGTAAAAAATGTTCAGTTCTCGCCAGGAGGAGGATTTCCATCACCATTAACCTTCTCTGGTTCAATTCGCAGTGCATCGCCAGCATCATTTGTGAAACTTCTTGGGTAAATCATGATGGTAACAGTGATATACTTGCAACTTTTTTTTGTGGATTTAACAGCTTTAGCATTGACCATACATTATCAACTGAACATGATTTACCGATGCCTATACTAAATAATGAAACCTAAATTATAGAACTCATATTTACATCAGAACGGCTTTACGAACGATTTACACAAAAATTCATTCTTCTCGTATTTCATTAATGAGACACAATAAACACACTGCAGTGATGCCCATATACTGTATGTTAGTATTTAAATATTGGTGCAAATAGTATCTGACACTATTTGCACTGGGGTGTAAATAGCATATACCATTATTTGCACCAGGGTGCAAATAGCATCTGCCTAAAATATATTGGCATATATCTTTTGAATGACTAAATTGATCAAAATACTTTGAACAACTTTTCGTCGAGAGACATTGCATTTCATGCAAATCTGACAGACAGTCTAGGACGAGTCTGAAAATGTTTTTCAAAAACTAGATGTTAAATGTTTTTCAAAAGAAAGTATTTAAAAAAAATAAAGTGGTTGAATTTTTTATTGTGGGAATGGAAATCCATATTATTAATTTATTCAGGGGCAGGGCTGTAGCAAGGATTTCTGGGCCCTTTACCTATTAAAAAATACAGTTTTACATTTATTGTGGGCCCCCCTGGATCTTTGGGCCCCTAGAATCATTACCACCTTTCACCCCACTAGCTACGGCCCTGTTCAGGGGTATAGAAGGATTTAGAAATAACATAATTCTAGCCACAGTATGCAAAAATTTGAATTAGCTTATTATAGCACCATCTTGTGGCTGATTCACACAAAATTTGGTACACTGATTTTTTGACCCACCCTGTATGTATTTACCAAGTTTCATGACCATTCGACATTCACAAATTAAATTGTTGTCTTCTGAATACTGATTGACTGTTTGGTGGCATTTCTGTTGATTTGCCTGTTTGATATTTTAAGGATACGTTAGCACTTGTCCTAAAGAAGATGCATGCCAAATGTCAATGCCCTCAATCAAATGGTTGTGGAAGTAGAATAGATATTTAGTTGTTGTGCCCCTTATTGGTGGGATAGGACATAATTTATCATGCAACCTCTGTTGCCAAAATATACCAAGTTTTGTTAAGTTAGGCCACATATCCAAAAATTAACTAGCATATTTCTCTGAAACTACCTGACAATTGAAATTTCTTTGAATGACTTTTGGTCAGGAGGGTCCCTAGATGATAAATGCCAAATTCTGTGCAAATTGGACAAATGGCCAAGGAGGAGTTCGAAAAGAAGTTTTTTTTATTTATTTAGAAAATTCAAAGTGGCATAAAAACGTATGTTTAAATCAATTATATTTTATTATAATAGAACAAAATGAGGGTGAGTAAATGACACATTTTTAGGGGAACTGCCTCTTTAAAATTGTTAATGTGACACATTTTTTAAACATTTGATTAGTGGACTATAAAATAAAAATGTCTTATTCATTTTACAACAAAACTGTTTTACATTCCTCAAAATCCTAACATTTCCCGACCCATTTTTTTTAATACAAAGTGACTCCCATGCCTCCGAGCCATTTTGAAGATACGCAAGATGTAATGGCGTGAGTATGACCTTGTTACGGAGGGGTCAGAGGTGTAATTTTCAGACGGGATGAGTTCAGTGTTCCCATTAGTTAGGCACGGTGCAAGAATTAATTAGGCTTGTGCAGCCCCATCAATGATAAATGGTTCACAGTAAGTGGATGCAAGTGGATGCGATGTATGTCACTTTCTTTTGTATTGCATTATTCATACCGATGCCCATGTTTAAGATGCAACCAGGGCAGCAATTGGCATGCATGCTCAATCATTTCCCTTTCCGTCCACAAAATTCCTGTTGCAGTGTTAACCTACCTTGTCTCATCACGGTGCCCCGTTTATCTCCGTTAACCTTTCTCGTGATCCCAAAGCACAGCAGATCATTCAAACATCTGTTTATGAAAGGGCAAATAAGTGCATTGGCAGTTCAGTATGATTTAACTGTGACCAGAGGGCAAAGATGAGACAGACTTGTTAAGGAATTCTAAAAGTACCATTAGCTCAGTTTGAATCATTGCAATGCAACTGTTTACTTGCCTTGCCTCATCTAATGTTATTTCTGTAACCCTCGGAGGGCCTGTATTTACCAAGGCAGTCTATAATGCCTGTAGAAAGCTATCGTGAGCTGTGACGTCCTACCTCGTTGCATAGAATCACGTTACTATTTCGCAAAATGATTTTTTACGATGATGAAATCTGAAACTCAGTTTTGACAGAGTGTGTAGTTACTGCTTTTTGTCTTTGCACAGCAGTACATGTTGTTTGCAAACAAAGGTTTGAATGGTCATCAATGGAAAAGATGCTTAATATATACGGAGACGCATAAGGTGTAGTCACAGCATCTACTGTACCAGCGGGGCCTAACTGGGCCATGCTTACCAGCCAAGCCCTGATCCCTTGGTATTTCGCAACCTTCTTCTCTACTTCAAACAAGGCCTGTTTTCTTCTTACATCTGTGGGAAAGCCAGGACAGGCGATTGAGGGCCACAAGAGGACTTGTGTTAGGGGAAGAGAGCTGGAAAGGGTAGAAAGACAAGAGACGAGAGGAGCAAAGCGCGCGTCCATGCATGACAATGAGGATTCCATTCAATTAGCAGCAGTTCACGGCCCCTGATGTTGATTACCTAAGACAGGCCAGTTGATCCTGGTCTCTCACTGATTAAAATAAAGGAAGGGCGGTAGAGGACAGGACGAACACATCGGGTATCCTTCGTTTGGCTAGAAACATGTAATGGGGTGAAAAATCAGAGACCAATTGTTAAAAAGCTCCTATTTTGCACTCTTTTATAATATAATAGGGGAAAAAATTCTTACAGATTATATTATCAGCATTATCAACTAATAAAGAACTGATACAAAGCAAAGCTGAGTTCTCAACCAATCAGAGAAATCCTTCCGACCAATGTGTGTGTGTGTGTGTGTGTGTGTGTGTGTGTGTGTGTGTGCGGCAGAGCTGTCTCAAAAACCTTTCCGTGAAAACTTTGGCATCCGTCACGGACAAAGTGTGCTAGACCTAATACATCATCAGATTCCGGAGTGGCAGCCGGTGAGGACTTGAACTATGTTAATAGTCTTAATTTGGTGAATTATAAAGGCTGCTTACTGACATTGAAATAAAGACAGTTGCTAAGATAGTTTCAGAGCGTGACCTACTGTTCATGAGACCTAGCGTAGCTGTTTATGTTTGATACGTTAACTATTTAATAGTTTATTGTTTCAAGCGCTGATTGTTTGTTGCATTTGCATTTTACATTTTTTTTATTGGTGAACAGCAAATGTCAATGATGAGAAGTTATTGCTGAATGTTAAAGGATCCGAATGTAGTTTAATCTGGTTCTGAAGTATAAATGCATTGATATGGCTTAAAACATTTACAGTTAAATTACACTTTTTATCTATTTCATAGATTGCCTTATATTAAGCCTAAATTCATGTCAGTATTGAGAACAGTAATTCTCATCATTTTATTTAAAAGAATATACCTTTGTTTCTGTTCAAAGGTTTGTCACCTTTTGTCACCCTTTTGCTTTCATCTTTCATCATCTTGTCAGCTTTAACCATCTTTAATTGGAATAAATGAAGAATTAAATCCAGCTTGAAATCTCCTTGTTGATGTGTTAATCCCTTTCAAGCAGGGAAGCTATACACACAAAATAAACAGCTTGACAATATAGATATACATGTAACACATAACATCACCATAACAACAGACCATACAGTCCACCTTTTGCTTTAATAATCTTCAACTTTGGGCACTTTTAGCACTCTGGACATTTAGGAAGAAAACGATGAAACATTTTTCACACCTTTGTCGACTAAAAATGTCCAACAGTGTATGTACATTCATCGCATTTTTTTCTTCTTCTGAAAGTCATGAAAATTACCACCACAGTGTCATTTCCACTGATGGAAATGACATTTTTTACATTTTTGAAATAAAACGGCAGTCTTATTTCATAGCTTACATTTTATGCATCCTAAACACACACAATTAAATAATATTTCCTGCATAATCTGGCAAATTTACAGCTTGATTGAAAATGACGCCCAATAAAATTATTCTGCTCACAAGTAATATTTCCCTCACAAGTGATTTTTCTGTTTTCTTCAAACATCACTTGTCTCATATTTCACCTCAAGCATGCTCTTCTCTTAAACTTTTGTCGACTTGGTTAACAACTACACTAACTTATGAAAAACAATTATTAGGGAGAAAACTGTTTGGTGTGGGGAAATGAAGTTTGGGACAGTTGTCATTTTTGAAATAATTATAGAAATATTTTTCACACAATAAATATTGAAATAGTTTTTGGTTATTTCACTCTTTGTTTCGATTTTCATAATGGATTTTTGGTCTGGGACAAGGCTAAAAGAGTAAAAATCTATACATAAAAGACATTTGACAAATACCAAATATAAATGATGAATGCATGGCAAAAATAAATAAATAAATAAATAAATAAATAAATAAATAAATAAATAAAATGTTCTAAGTTAGTTTTAATGTGGTCTTTTATAAAATAAAATATATAGTTTTTTTTTTTTTTTTTGTGGTAAAAATCAAGTTAAAGAAACACCCACTAATAGGGATGCTACTAACTATATTTTCCAGGAGCGTTACAGAAGTTCAGCTATTTTCAAAATAGAGGAGCCTTTCCCGTAATTAAATTACAAAACAAATTGTAATAAAAAAAATTAAAAAAACTTGTAACCACGAGTTCTACGATTTTCAATGTAGTCTCACACTTTTAGACTCCACTGTATGATTCCAAGAACATCTGAATGGGGCCTTATTGAGAATTTGGCTTTGAGTCATCAATTGCCCCTTGAGGAGGAATCCTTTTAGTCCTGTATTAGCATATGCCACCCCAAGGGACAGAGGCAACATGTCATGCACTTGTGTATGCAACCCGGCCTCTTAATATTGCAGTCATGATCTGTAAAGTATGCATTGAAAGCACCTTTGAGGTTCATATTATTGTACCGATCATAACACAACACCAATGACATTATAACTAACCAGTCAAACTGTTCAACTGCTTTCCGACTCCTGGCAGATTTATTCATTCTGCCGTCGTGATAGAATTTGTCACTGAAGATACTTACAGAAGATGGACTTGTTATGTCGGCGTCATGCTTGATTTTCAACGTAAAAAATCCTGCTGCTGTCCGCATTACCACGGTCATTTATCATATTGACAGTTATATTATTTATCATCAGGATGGATCATCGACTAATTTGTACAGCCAGTGACGTCTTTATTGCACAGCGGTTTTGCCTGGCTTTCATCACCAAAGATGCCTGCACTTTAAAAAAGGCCATTTTAATTGAATGTCTTCACATTCAAATTGGTGGCAAGTTGTTGAAAAAAATCCATCATCTATTCCCTTGGCAGGTTTTCTATTTAAAGCATAAAACATCTTATTTAAAGTTACCAGGGACTGATTTAAGGACAAAGAGTGACAGGTAAAGGCAGTCAAACATCAGAGGATAAATGAAAATATTGTTTGTGAATTTGGTGTCGTCCCAACCCAACCCCCCCCCAAACATCTTCTAAACTTCTTGTCAAAGAATTGTACATGTATAAAAATAGACATTAACACTGCCAGTCATGTTACAGACAGAATCTTTTCTCACATTGTGCCTATATTGGAAGTGACCAACGAACAGGGGCGGTACTAGGATGTGATCTTTGGGGAGGGCGGGCATTGTGGTCTTTAGGGTGGGCAAGTGTCAGACTGGGAGGTGCTTCCTCTTCATCGAGTTTCAGTGTTGGTCCGGGGGTCGTCCGGGGGGGCTAAGAGTCATCCACTTGCATCAATGACACCTTAGGCATTTTAGCACTCAGTTTATTCTAGATCTTCTAATCATTTATCACTCCAGATGCTATTTTAATAGTGCTAGCACTAAGAGAAGCACTATATTTTAAGTCATAAGCGCAAAGTCAGTGGGCATGGCCATGAAGCTTTGGTATTTTCGTGTAAGCATGCCCTAAATCTAGCGCTAGTGGGTTTGTCGAAATTTAATTCAGAGGTTCTTCTCCAGTTATTGAACCATCTGCGTCCTATTATTTAGTCCATTCCGTCAAGCACCAGTGATATAAACAAAGACAGCACATTCATAAGAAGTTGTCAGTGTAGATGAATTGTATGCAATTAATCAGAAGTATAGAAATATGGGCTTAGGTTTTTTGTGCATTAACTGCATCCTTGTTGAATGCCAGGCATATTTTTGCAGTGACACTTTGTAGGTCTGGATAGTGAGCAAACACTCCCACCCATGCCCACTTGCCCATTGTGCTTACCACGAACTGCGATTAGAATTAGCGCTTTCACAAAAACTGGATAAGTTGTAGCGCACTCACGAAAATAGAGCACTCAACCTTTTTTTATTTATTTATTTTTTGCACAGTCTAGGTTTTTTTTTCTTATTTGCCAGTTTCAGATGTAGCTTTTTTTTTTAATCAAGCACTTAACCAACTTAACCTTTTTTTTTTTTTTTTTTTTTTTTTCCCAATTTGGAATTCCCAATGCGCACAAAGTCCTCGTGGTGGCATAGTGACTCGCCTCAATCCGGTTGGCAGAGGACGAATCTCAGTTGCCTCCATGTCTGAGACCGTCAATCCACGCATCTTATCACGTGGCTTGTTGAGTGCGTTACCGCGGAGACATAGCGCAGGTGGAGGCTTCACACTATTCTCCGCGGCATCCACGCACAACACACCCCACCAAGAGCGAGAACCACATTATAGCGACCACGAGGAGGTTAACCCAACGTGACTATACCCACCCTAGTAACCGGGCCAATCTGGTTGCTTAGGAGACCTGGCTGGAGTCACTCAGCACGCCCTGGATTCGAACTCGTGACTCCAAGGGTGGTAGTCAGCGTCAGTACTCGCTGAGCTACCCAGACCCCCCTAAACAGCTTTTCCCCCAATTGTCTAACCAAGATAGCTGCCAAGTGAACTGACTTTCCTTAAAGGGACTCCAGTGTAGACACGCTTTACAGCTAAAAATGGTTTTGACCGACAGTTTAGATGTCCTATGAGCAAGCAGGAGGGTGGACGTGAGTAAAGATGAGCAAAACAAACAAACAATCCTTTTAAACGCGCCACCCTACACTGAGCCACAGATACTGGCTCTGTGTTGTTTCATGCTTAATAATGTTTCCCAAAGCTTCTGACCTACTCAATTAAATTCCAGACTAATGCTGTCTGGCGGTTTATTATTTTAATTTTTTAAGGAAACAAGGCAGACAAAAAAAATATCACAGTTTCAAAATTCAGACATCAATGGGACGGATAAACAGACAGAGGAGAATCTGTAAATATGATTGCCTCAGTAATTAAGAAGAGAAGATGAGGGATGGGGGTGTGGAAGGACAGCAGAGAGAAATGCTTTGGAGAACGGAGTTAGCCACATCTGTAATGTGTTTGCAACATGATTACAAAGAGGGAAATTGGCGGATTATGGAAGGGCAGGGTTTCTGTCCCTGTTATATAGCGATTGGGCACCAATACACAACGGCCCATTTGAACTGAGTGTTAGTAGTTTGCATTGCGGTTCTGCGGTCACTGTTTTGTTTGGTTTGGTTTGGTAAATACTCTTGTATGTCGCTATAGAGCGCAAAAGTGCACGTCCACGTTTTCATCCGTCTACAATAGACAATTACAATATATTTTGTTTTTAATGCAAAATATTCAGATATATTAAAATGTATAAGTGGTTTGAGAGTGTGCTGCAGAGCTCTTTTGGCGCACTTTGTGTGCCTCAGTTCTCTGATTGACTGATCTTTTTTATTCAGGATCATTGGTAGTGTAGTTTTTAATCAGGAATTCCACTATGAAACATAAATAAAAAAAGAAGTTGAAACAACATGGACTGATAAGTTTAACAGAAGCATATACCATTGATTAACAGCTTCGTAGATCACAGAAGCGTTTTCTACTTCCTTTTAAAAAGTCTCTTGATTTAGCTATCCTAACTATGCATGATTACATGGTTAATTGCATTTGCATTTATTGATGTTTCCCTGCTGTCCGTGACCCTATTAGAACAAACCTGAGACCCATTTTTTTGGTCGCAAACCCATCGGTTGAACAAAATGCATGTCTCTTCTCCTTAAATGCCTAGCGGGAATGAGAGGCCAAACTTTGCCCATCTGTAAGTGCCCAGATAACCTCACAGACAGATGGTAAATTGAACATTCAAGAGTTCAGTCTTTTCTAATGGGACGTCGTTTGGGTGTAAGGGCATTTATTGACGTAGTGTGATTGTGCACAGGTACTTATTACTAGCGAATATCACAGACTCGCTCGCTCACTCGTGAAAATGAAATATGGACCTTAGTCAGAGTTGATGCCATATTTCATTCGGCAGACCAATGAAAATGAGGCTGCAAGGAATTTACAGTCGGTACAATGTTTGTACAGTTTGTACAGTTAGAAACAGTGAAAGTAATCTTGTCAAAACATTTTCATTAATCAAAAAACTCAAATAAAAAATAAAAAATTGAATTACGCTGCAAATAAATGATTTATTTATTTATTTATTGTCAATTACTTATAATTGATACAAATAATACAAAGTATTTTTGTCTTGTATTTCAGTAAAAATATCTTAACGTCCTTAAAAATTCAAGGAATCAGATGTTTAAAAAACAAAAAAAGCATTTTTATTCATCCATAAATGTTCTTAAAATTAAGTAAATAATTTACATTTTCAGTTTACAGAATTTCAGAATTTAGTTCATTTTTCTTATCCCATTGTCAAATTGTATTTTCTACGTTTAAGCCAAAATCTGCCAAAATTTTGTTTACGCTTGAAACAAGAAAAAACAATATGCCAAAGGGGCAAAACACTTTATTCAAGATATATTCTCTGAAAATAAGACTTATTGGGTGTTTCTTCAACTTCGAGCAGTTGATTTTTTTATTAAAACAAACAGATTTAAACCTTTTTCTATTTATTATATGAAGATCAACTTAGCACAGACTTAGAAACGTTTTACCAGGCCTTCATTATTATTTCTATGTTACTTTTCAAATGCCTTTTATGTTTAGATTTGACTGTTTTAGCCTTGTCCCAGACCCATGACTTTCAATATTAAACTATGCAAATCCATTATAAATATACAAATGAATACTTTTGAAAACTATAAGAGTGAAATAAATGTAAATCATTTTAATATTTATTGTGGGAAAATAATTTCCGTAATATTTTCAAAATGGCTTCATTAATAAATTGAAAATGTATTAAATAAATTTAAACCTGCAGCCATGCACCTACACCTGTGCACTTACAAATGAGCCAGTGGGGTTGTCGTTTCCATTATAAGACTAAAATAAATTGTCCAATAGTTACAAGTGTGTACTGAGACGGTCTGATGCATACTTAAGCATGTAAACACACAAACGCATGTACGTACACACAATCGACGCTCATGCCAAGTCCAGCAATGCGACAGGTTATTTTCCCTCTCCCTACTGTGGCTGTTGCCATGGCAACAAGCTCCGGTTTCTGGAGCTGAAAAGTTGGATCTGACAGGAAGTGTGAGCGGACTCCAGGGGGTGCACAGTGGTGGTTGGGGGTGATAATAAGGTCGAGGGCAGGTGTGGACAAGCAGAGTCATCGAACTGCCCCCCTTCCATGTGTGTACGGGTCTACCTCGGGGTGCTGATTTGTACAAAAACATTTACTTCTTATGTAAACAGCTCTTGACTTTGGGGCTCCGTGTAGGTCAATGGATCACAGACTCCTGTTGACTTTATCCTACATCTTTACACTGGTTCACAAATGCCTGTACTTTGCTGTACGAGACAGAGGTTTGCCCTAAAGAAAGAAGAACCACCAGTTACTGGTTTCTACATGACAGCTTTTGTTAAATGTCCTGCTTCTCAGATGTTTCTACTGGAAAAAAGAAGAAGAATTTCAGAGGAGATCTCAACAATGAGCAAGTTTACATGCACCTTCTTACAAGTGCTGGGGAGTAGTTCACTTAACGTAACTTAACTGTATTTTTCAGTAGTGTCACCATAGCTCAGCTGTTTTCACAATAGTGTCGCTTTTCCGGTAACAAGCTACATTTCAACATAGCATCACAAAATGCTACATTTGTCACATTATATTGCGAACGCAGCAACGGAGACCTAAACCGTGTTCTCCTAAACTGTCCTCTCTCTCATGTAGTGCTGGGAAAACCAAATGATTTAAGTGAATCAGTTCTTTCAGAGAGTTCGTGTGAATTAGTTGTTTAAAATAAACGATTGTCTTATTTGTATTATTTTTATATTTAACGTTGGGAACTCCCATTCTTTTAAGTGAGTCTTTCAGACAGATCTGTAAATGAACTAGTTCACTTAAATGATTCACTGATTCACTTGAGCTGCACACAACCTTAAAGGGACTTTGCCTTCTCTTTTTAAAGCGAAATATTTGGTTAATTGCTGCTGTTTATCACTATATTTCCACAAAAAAAAAAAGAAAAAAAAAGAAATAATAATAATAATAAAAAAAAAATATATATAATATATATTTTGTTGCCTATTTTTAAGATTTATGCATTTCAGTTTCATAACAAAATTATATCAAATTGAATTGTGTAATTTTAACAAAGTTAATTTTTTTTTTTTTTTTTTTTTATTTGGTTAAAGATTACTCAGCCTAAGATTACTTTAATTTGATGGAATTTTGTTATGAAATTACAAAATTTATTTCAGAACAAACAAATTGCATAAAGCTTAAAATCATTTTTGATTGTATAAAATAGGGTGTTGTCTAGTATTATTAGTGCAGCGCAACTCAACACGCGGCCCATGGGCCACATGTGGCCCCCGAGCGATCTTTTGCGGAACACAAATGAAGATTTTTAGAAGAATATCTCAGCTCTGTGTGAATGGTTGCCAGGATTTTGAAGCAGCAAAAAGCACATAAAGACAGTATAAAAATAATCCATAAGCCTCCAGTGGTTTAATCAATGACTTCAGAAGCGATATAATAGGTGTGGATGAGAAACAGATCAATATTTAAGTCCTTTTTTACTCTAAATCTCCACTTTCACATCTGTAAGTCACATGTGGTGCCTGTTTAGTTTCACTTTCACATGAAAAGTGGAGATTTATAGTAAAAAACTTTTAAAAAATCATCATTTGTCTTCAGAAGAAAGAAGACAAACTCCTAAAACCTCAACTTTTTGGGTGAACTATCCCGTTAATTAACCCTTGACCTTTCCGAAGTTGAGTAGCCCTGTATTAGTGTAGACTAAATATAAATGTATACTCAATTTCATGTTGTCACCCTATTAATTTAACCCTTATTGAAATTAATGGTTTTACTATAGCAGTTTGGTAGTAACCATGAATGTAGTAACCATGTTTTTTTGGTGGAAACCATTGTTTTGATTCCATTAACCATGATTTTACTACAGGGTTTTTTTAAGAAACCCATGCAAGATGAATTGTGAACTAACGAGACCAAGAGTGTGTATTAAGAGTCAAACGCGGTCTCATGACAAGACGAAATAATTAGTACAAGATGGCAAAATCGTAAGAAATCGGACAAGTTGGCTCGTTCAAAAAATACATTTACTAAAAAAGGAACCGATGAAAAATGTAACCACATACCCAAACCTAATCCTAAACCATTATTTTAATATGAAAATAACTTTTGTGTACCACGGAAGAAAGAGAAACAGTGGTGTTTGGAACGAGACGAGGGAAGTGTATTACAGGCTACTGACAAACATGAATCATTTGTATTGCATAAATACATACGGAATGAGTAACCACATTTGTTCCCAGGTGTTTCATATCTTAAAATAAAGTATTTTATAGGATGCTAGCTAAAATGACTGTATTGTATCGATCAGACACGTGCAAAGGGGGTGGCTCGAGGGGCCCTTTTTGCTGAGGTGCCTGATAAATGCTACCCAAAATGAAATTATTACTTTTTTTACACTTAATGATTTCATTTAGGGGTGTCAATATTATGCTGAAACTTTGATGAATCAATGAAATTTAATAATCAATTATAATGACTATAATAGTACCCAATGTGTTACAGAGGCATCTCAGATTTCACGCGCTCTCTCGCAACCAGGGTTGGGGAGTAACGGAATACATGTAATGGGATTACATATATAAAATACTAAATATAAGTAACTAGAATTGGAAATTAGAATACAGTTACATTCAAAAGTATTTTGATTACTGAAGAGATTACTTTGCATTTTATTGTCATTTGTTTCATTTAATATTTAGTCCTTTCAGATGGAAAACATTTATACATATAAATGATGTGATCCAAAGTGCATTTGAACAGCGGTGAAACACTTTCTTATGATGTGTTACATTCATACGAGCAGACAGAGAAGTAAGTTTGAAGTAAGTTTGGAGCAGAAGAAATAGAAATAAGCCTTGTGTAAATTGTCAGCTTTACGCTAAGATAAAATGCTATTTCAAGCCATTTTACTTGCACGTTACCAGGCACAATCATATTTTTTTATCAAGAAAATTCACGTTGGATCATAATTTCTTTTTATCTAGTAAGACCTTTGATATTAGGGCAAAAATCATATTCGTGATAATAATTGTTGTATTGTTTTCCTGTAAAAATATCTAAAAATCCTTAAAATTTATCTTGTTTTAGAAACAACACTGCATAAGATAATTCGGTTTTTCAGAGAATGTATTTTTAACATGTGTATTTTGTCTTACTGTACTGGCAGAGTTTTTATAGTCAAAACAAGTGAAAAAATCAACCAGTGCTGAAGAAGTAATCCAAAGTATTTAGAATACGTTACTGACCTTGAGTAATCTAACAGAATACATTACAAATTACATTTTACAGCATGTATTCTGTAATCTGTAGTGGAATACATTTCAAAAGTAACCCTCCCAACCCTGCTCGCAACAGATGCGGGACTGAGGAAACAAACGCACACTTTAAATTAAAAAAAATTCAGTTCTGTTTTTCGCCACTTTGTTCATAATTGTGCTCATCTATATATGCAAAATAAGTTAATTGTTGTTCTTTTCTTCCCCAGTTGCGATATATTATGCATATTGTGGAATATTTGGAGAATACACTTGGAAAGGTAGGCAATCCTGTACTGCGCCTTTACTCGCGATCATTATTTGTCCTTAATGTTCTTCACGCCATTCAGTTTTTAATTCTTTGAGACTGCTTAGTTTTAAAATCAGACTTATCTGCCAGTATAAATGACAGATTTAATTTATATTTCAATTATTGGTTCAGTTAATGCTCCCGTGATGAAATGCAAATCTGTTACGCATAATCAGTAGCCTACTTAGCATTGTTAGTTTCCATCATGTCACACATGATATTATCCTTTATTTATATTGCTCAATAATTCACGTAACAACAGTATTATTTATTTGTATTTTTATGTATTTTTTTATTAAGAACCAAACCTCTCTGTACTCCAGAAATACAAATAATCTTCGGAAAAGATTTTGAATCTTCTTATAGTTGTGCATTCTTCTGTTCAACAAGATGCATTGAGCCTGTTTCTTATCCTCAATTATGATTTTGAACCAATGAATGCAACCTAAACCCTTTATATATAACCACTATACATATATATGTATAGTGCAAATTATCCCACCATTTATTTATTTTTTGTCTTTAGCATATTTTGGAAAATAACTATCAATACAAAATCATTTTATTGAATTTTATGACTAATCATTAAGTATAATTAACAGGTCTGCTTACTCCATTGATAAAAGTGTCATTCATTTGTTTACTTAAGCATTAAAATGTAACACATGGTTTAAAAAATAATAATAGCAAAAAAGAAATTGAGGTCGTGCATGCGCTCCAACGGAGATCGTACACCCCCATACCAACACCCCATCAACAGACAGTTTTGAAGTGACTGCCCTTCAAAAATGTTTAGCCTGTCTGTGCACATCTGGGTATCAATTTGAAACTATTAATATGGGAATAAAAGTCATATCTCTTTGTATGAGCCAAATCGTGTGATATCCTACAATTCTGAATTTCGTTGGAATTATTACAAGTTGTCATGACACTGTGTTGATCATAATAATGATGACTAAGTGACAGGATTCACTTGCATGAGAATCAAAGAGGACCTAAGGCAGTTTTCCGAAGTGATGAAAAGTGTCATATTGAGGACAGGTTCACTTTCTCATATAATGCATTTATGTGATGACCAGAAAAAAGCATGACTCGATTACAACCCAGGTGCAGAGGAAGTGCATTAACTGTGGCTAAATGTTACCTGAGACTTGGGCTATTTGGTCAGTTCCTACTCTAGGTGTTCCCTGTGTCAGAAGACTTGGAATATAACGCCGGAATAATGGACTACTTTTATGATGCATTTGTTGTGTCGTTTCTGGAGCTTGACAGCCATCGTCGATATGAACTGATGTTGTATAAAAAAAGAGCGACCAAGATATTCTTAAATAAATCACCTTTTATGTTCTACAGAAGAAAGAAAGTCATAAGGGTTTGTAACTCATGGGGGTGAGTAGTGTACAGTAAATTATGACAGAATTTTCATTTTTAGGGTGAACTATTCCGTTAAATGTTGATGAAACGTCTTCCCTGTCTCGTTTTTCTCTCAGTCCAAAGTCTTGGAAGAATTAATTAAGTTTCTCACTCCCTTTAATGTTTGCAGTTCTTGTCTAAATTATCATCCTTCTATTCCAACCCATTAATACTCAATTCCCATGTCTCAGGAGGAGGTAGAGAATGAGCGAGAGACATCAGAAACCGCTCGCTTCTTTTTGGTCTCACTTCCACCTATTTCCCCATCCTCCGATCCCAACACCCCAGCGCGCTTCAAAATCTACATGATTGACATTTCAAGGGTGATCCCCAAACACTTGAGTGAAAAACACTTTTAGAATTTATGCAAATCGTACACATGACTTTAATGTGTCCCTCTTTAATGTGTCAATGCATCTCCTGTGACTTCCTCCCGGCGGATTTGTGTGTTTATCAGGCAGTTCACAAGGTGACGAGAACGTGAGGAAGATCCGAGATTTTCACGGTGGCACAGGTAACAAAAGGAGATTTTTGGGGGGTGGGCGGAGTTTCTCTCCAAAACAACCACTGGTTGAGAAACTACACAGAGAAACTACAGAAATAACGAGAATCTTTATGATCAGTTTTGATTTCCTCATTTAGTGTCCTGCGCGCCGTTTGACTGACCTACAGGCGGATTATGTGTGTGTGCTTAAGTGCACGTGTGCTCGGAGATCAGTCGTGAAGTTGCGCTAAGGTGCCATTATTTTGAGTTAGATCTTTCCAATGAATCGGTTGATTCAGTTCACAGAACCGTTGTGTATGTTTCCTTCATGAATCGGTCTGATCCGATTCTCGAGTGACTTAATGATCTGGTCGCAATGTTTAATAGATCTCTGGAGGGAAAGATTGTACATGGAAAAAAATACTTAAATTTCAGTCTGTTCCTCAAACAAAGCTGTCGTTTGACTTCAGATGATTCAGGAAATACCAGCCTGATCTCATGAACATTACTTAACCATGGTAAAATTTTAGCAAATCGAAATTACATGCTTTATTACATGTTTCGCTACGGTTTCCCAGTGAAATGTCCAGCGGGGGGCGCCAAAAGGGAGCTTCAGGTTTTTAAGGTGAATATTAGATGTTTATTTTAATGAGTAAAACGTACCTCCCTAACCTAAAACTTTAACCTAAATTTAAGCAATAGTGTCCTAAAATCAAATGAGAAGTGAACAAAACTGACATCATTACCCTTAACCAATGCCTAAACCTAACCAATAGTGTTCTTGTGGCAATTGTGAAAAGAAAAAAGAATTTTCTGAATCACTCGATCATTTTGCGACGCTTCTATGACACTTTCGTCTCACGTGTCTTTTGTGTTTGGATGGGCTCGGACTGCAGTCTGCCGAGTCCAACACTCTATCAGGTGATCTTCCGCAGAAGCTTATCACGTTGGAATAAGTGTGTAAATGTAGGTGAGTCTGTAATACAAGCATTAAAATGTAGCGTCTTCCAAATGATGCATTGAGTGTTTCGATATCATAACATAGCAGCGTGTTAGTGATAGTGTGAAAAATAAGTGTTTATAAAGTCATAATCAGCCGTTGTAGTTGTGTGACAACAAATAAAGTGCACAGTTGTTGTAGCACCTCCAGTGTTTCACCAGGAAACTGCGATGAAACGTAGAACGCGGCATGTAAAAGTCAGTTTGCAAAAATGTATTTATAGTAACGGTTTATGTTATGAGACTAGGTTGGAAAATACTGCAAGTATCTGCGAGAATCATATGGACTACTTTTAAGATGCTTTTGTGTCCTTTTTGAAGCTTGAAAGCCCTATTTATAGTAATTGCATGGGAAAAAAATTACTAATACAGCTCTTCAAAATTTCTCTTTGTGTGTTCCACACAAGAAAGAAAGTCAGGCGGGTTTGGAATCATGAGTAAAGGATGACAGACTTTTTTTCCCTTTCAGTGTCTCACTTGACCCATATGCACCCTCTATTACAGACTTCTTAGTGTACTTGACCAAGAGAACCACAATGAGACAGGGCCTACAGAAGGTCACACATCTTTGCTCTTACATAAGGACCAATGCACAGAGCATTGAAATGCTGCACTCAACAGTTCAAAACCCACCTAATTTTTCTTCTGACCCAGTTCCTTTAATTGATTTTTTCTTTTTTCCCTTCTGCTGCATCTTCCCTAATCGCTCATGAGTCAATGTTGCTCCCCTCACTGTGTTTTTCTATTTGCTGCCATCCTCCTCTGCCACTCTTACTTCCTCTGCCTCTCCATGTCTCATTACTGCCATCCTCTTGTCTGTGTACCTCTCCACTTCTCCTTTTCTCAAGTTCAATATCCTTCTTTACATCTCTCTGCCTCTCTGTCCATCACTTATTCAATCTATTTGTGTCTCATACCTCTTAAAAGCTCCAATCCTGTAGCTTCTCAATATCCCGTCTTGATTCCCAGAGATTCAGCAGAACCTAACAAATCTGCTTAAGGAAATATTTTACTATCTCAATTGTTTGTCCTAGACAGAAATAAGATTTAAATGAGAGTAACTGCAGATGTTTGCTTTAGTCTCGGTTGCTGGAGTATTTTTCCCAATGTATTTATTTTTTATTTTTTCATAGAATTTAATAAAATGCTTCATTAAAGAGTTGTAAGCCATGAACCAAACCTACCAGCTCAGAGATGAATCACAACATTACTAACTTTAATTTGAAGCAAAAAATAAATAAATAAATAAATAAATTGAAAATGGGACAAAAAGACAAAGACTATGCACATACAGTCTTCAATGAGGGAATAAACTACAATCCCATAAAGCATTGCGAAAGACCTAATCGAATTAAAACCGATGGAAAAATTTAAAACTATTGATTTAAAGGTGTTGATTATAAGTATAGAAACTATATATTTTTATTTTATTGCAAAATATTCAGATATATCCAAATATATCAACAGTGGTATATTTGAGAGTGTAGGGAGATGACTAGATTGCATCAATCACAATACTTATTAGAAGTGGGCAATCGCTGCAGAGCTCTTTTGGCGCACATTGTTTGCCATAATTCTCTGAATGGTGGATAGTTTCCCCTCTGGATCATGGATAGTGTATCTTCACCAGGAAGTCTGCTGTTAAATAAGATTTTTTTTTTAATGACGTTGTAATAACACTGACTGATGGCTTCAATAGAAGCATATACTATTTGTTTACTAACTCTGAGCTCACGGTAGGTCTGTCTTTATAGGTTTATAAGTTATTTTTAACAATCAGTTATCCTATGGAGAAAATTAGTGCGATTTTTACCTCCTGAACCAGACTGTTACACTTTAAATTGAACGTTTGGTTGCATCCTTGTCTCAAACTGTGCTCAGAGTTGTCAAAATACCAAATCCTGCAATCAAAAGTCAGAGATTTCAAAATGAACTCAAATATTTCTCAACAAATTCTTCCAAGACCAAATTATCTGCTATCCATATTGATTTTATAGCTCTATGTTCTCACTGTACATCAATAATAACTCAATTGTGTTACTTATTCCTCCAAAGGAATTTTAGGAGAAACATCTAATCAGTTGATACTTCATAACTGATAAACCCATTAAGTCTTTTGAGACATGAAAGAGCAACTTCTGAGCAATACAAATAATATTTTCCTCTGGAGTTTTGCTTCCTGGAAATTCTGCAGATTTGAATAAGTCCTGTATCTTATTTAGCTTCTTCCCCACTTGCCAACCGCCTACCAACCAATTACCAACACCAGCACTGGGTATCTCCTCCAAAGCGCCTGCACCGACCACCTCCCTCTTCTTTTCCGACACCCTCGACACTCAGCAGTGCTGCTGCCATCATCTCCAATTACCAAACCCGGCACAGTCCAGCCTCCCGCAGAGCCCAGCCTGATTGTCTCTCTCCCATGTCTGTCTTGCACTTCATGGCCTTCTCATTTTGTCCCCCAACACAATTACAAAGATCACACTAGCCTTTTTCCTATGTCTGGAGCTGTCTTTACATCCCTCCTGTATGCTCAATCCCCTCAGGTATCTTCTCCCTGCTTTCTAAGCAGTTGTTCTCAGCTTTAATTAAGGCCGCTCTCCACTGGTTTCTTAGAAACTCATTACTTTCGATCTCATGGAGTGTGTCTCAATTCGTTCCCTATATACATTACTAGTAATCAGGATCCAAAATTAAGTTCTTGCTCGTCCTGCAAATGGTGAGTGAATTGAGAAATGTATGGCCATAAATTTGTCTTACAGACAGTTCAACTGTATTTTGCATTATTTCTATTCAAATATATGAAATGTAAGAATTTATGAAAATTACAATGTAGACACATTTCACTCGCTTGGCTTACAGGGCAACTGTGCATGTTTGTATCTCTGTACCTGTTTATTTGGCTTTGTGTTGATGGACAATAATACGGTCTCTCGCTTTGCTAAATCCACTGTTTTGCCTGGTCAAAATTGCATTTCCTTTTTACTCTCCTCTGCTACACCACCTTCCTAATTGAAAGCTCCCCTAAAAGTACGTCATTGCCTGTGGGTTTTCAGGCACAGAGACGTCAATCATGAAGACATACCTAATTTGAGTAAAGTCAGGTTTTGGCAGCGTTTTTTGTGATGAAATATAAATTGCTGTGCACACTGTAATTCTACCACCAACACTGAAATGGCAAAAGAGAAAGTACCATTGTGTTTGGTTATTTCTAGTCTTGCGTAGCCAGAATTTCGACCAAAAGCATAAAATTTGGTCAGAGCCAAGATGAAATACCTAAGGGGGCACATTTTTCACTATACCCTATTAAAATGGAAAGCTGCTAAAACAAGCAACCTAGTCTTATTGAATGAATGTCACTACAACTGCATTTTTGCAAACTTACTTTTACGTGACGCCTTCTATGTTTTGTCACAGTTTCCTGGTGAAATAAAACACGTGCGCTACAACAACCATTTTGTTACACAGTAAATACATTGTATTGCATGTATTTTAATGTTAGTACATAGTATTTAAAGACACCTAATATAAAGTGTTACCAGTGTTTTTTTTGTTTGTTTTTTTTTTTTTCAGTAAACAGTAGTCAGTGTGTGTAGGCTATATTACGCACAGGGGCTCATCTTATTATATGATTTGATTAACTAGGGTGCCCCCCTAGAGAACGTTGCAACACTAGAACATGCTCAAAGCAAATAAATTTACAAAATTATTCATTTTATTTAGAGTTGCACATTGTGGTTACTGAACAGAAAGCACAAGGGAAAGAGATAATAGATTGGGGGGGCATCTGACAATTTAAAAGTGAGCCTTCATCTTTGGGCTGCACAATTATGACAAAAAAATCATATATGACGATTATTTCCCTTGATGGTGTAATTGTGATTAATTTTGATGAATACAATTTACATTAAAGTGCTTATTTTGGGTGGATCAGCTGCTTGCCATACTTTTTATATATGCGAGAACTGTTTCTGAATTACTTTATAGCCGTAGCATAGCATCAGCCAATCAGATTGGTGATTTTAGCCAATAAACAGACTTTGGGCGGTTGGTGGCGTCTGAGGCTGACATTAGGTTCATCCTGAAACAAAACACAAAGGGGTTTAGAAAACAGGGTGCCCTTCATTTGTGACATTGTATCAATCATGTTTTTTGGACATGTTATCTGCTCCGCATCGTGACTCTGACCCCTAACCCCAATCTAAACGGACGCATCACACCACCTGAGCATCAAAGTTAGCACCAAACCACCTGTCTTAGCAACTCATTTCAGAAGTTACTTTGAAGTAAAAGTTCACTCGGTAGCACTTTAAGAACAACTTATTCGCTGTCTATTTCCTATTGATTTCCCCGTGCCATCTTCTGAAATGACAAAAAAAGAGAAGAAAGTCAAAAGAGCGTGGAATGACGGATCGATGCTAGTTTCATCCATGTAGAATTCACTAGAAGCTTTGATTCAATGAGTTGGAACATTTGAAATCAAATCTGTTGAAGATCTAAATTTAATAAGATGTTTTGGTGATTCTTGAGACATGAGGCACAAAGTCCCACAATTTTGCCTGCCATAAGTTTTGAAGATGGCATCATTTCCACTTTTAATTAATCACAGATGGTCACTAGAATGTTCTAAACACAAATGTACAGTTTCATTTTCTTTCATTTTTATTTGATTTGAAAATTATGACATTATCAGTCACTGGCCCACCTGTCCTCAGACCGTTACTCAAAACAGCATATGCATTCAACTTAAACGTACTACAAAACAACAGAAAGATAAAAGTGTATCTTTAAAAGAAAAAGAACTAGTAGATGCCCACATGAGGGCGAGATTAATTTATTTGGTTACACTATAAAAAATATTTAGTGTGAGTTTACAGTAAGATCCTAACTAATAGTTGCATGACTTTCACAGTATATTTTACAGTAGTATTTCTACAATTTATTACAATTAAAAGACAACTGTATACTGTGGCTTCACAATGAACAGGTCCAGGATATTACTGTAATGTAGTAATGCTGTGTTGTAGAATCACAGTGATCATCTGTATATTTTTATCTACAGTGTTTGTTCATTGTCACCATCGTTGAGTTTTATTTGCAGAGTGCTGATATCAGTCTGTGCCTGGTTGGCAATTATTTCTAAAAGTTGATGAAAGATAAAACCAATCATATCACAGACTAGCACTGCAAACACCCCACCCTCATTTTATATTTAACAAGATAGTAATTCTTTATTTTAAAGGAGACCTATTATTGCCCTTTTTATAAGATGTAATATAAGTCTCAGGTGTCCCCAGAATGTGTCTATGAAGTTTCAGCTCAAAATACTCCACGGATCATTTATTATACCATGTTGTAAATGCCTCTTTTTGTGTGGAATCAAAAACACGCTGTTTTCAGTGTGTGTGTCTTTAAATGCAAATGAGCTGCTGCTCCCCGCCCCCTTTCCGTAAAAATAACGACATAGCTCTGTTCTCCGTGAATACAATCAGAGACAATTGTAACTTTAGCTGCATTAGCCGTGGAATCAGCTAACAAGCACATTCGGAAAGGCGATTTGCAAACATTCACAAAATATAAAGTGCGATACTAAAGCTGGAACATGAACAGTTGGTACGGATTCATGCTTGAGAATAACATTTTGGTATGTTTTGGGGCACATTTGCTTCAAAAACAAAACGTGTCCACTGCGTCGTTCAGTGGCTCTGATGCCGGGAGTACATGAAGACTCTTATGTTCACTTTTACAGCCAACAACAGAACACTTATGACGCTTACGAAGCTGAGACATTATTCTTCTCACCGTAGCTGCTCCAGCACGGAAAAAAATGGCGGACTGTGCGTAGATCACTCGGGGGAGGATCTATGATAATAGGGTGGAGTCTGTCACCAGTCGGGGGCGTGGCCTGCTCTAAAGTGACATCACGTTAGAGCAGAAACTAAATCCAATCACTTTGAGACACTGTTTTAGATTAATAGAAATATAAGAAAGAGGAGTGGGTGGACTTTTAACATTGTAGGGTGGTTGTGTACACACTGCCGACTCACATTTATGTTCAAACACCATGTAAAAGTGAATTTTGCATAATAGGTCCCCTTTAATTTACATTATACAATGTCGCCTACACATCATGACTAGACATAAAGTCGGTCATCAAATTAAACTAATTTTCTCCATACATCACAGTGCATCAAACTGTGGAACTGCACAAGCTGAAAGAAAATTAATTAGAAAGAAATAAGTCAAAGTTCCCATCCAAAGGGAATATTAAACACTATAATGGTGACTTCAAATGAGACACTTATCCCACAATGCAGTGCGATATTGTACTTTCTTTTTTTTTTTCTTTAACAGTAATTTGTTGTGTTATGACAGAAAATGAACTAGACTGCATTGGTTTTACAGTAAAATTCTGAATACAGTACTTTATAATGTTTAACAGCGGTGTACTTATTGTCAACTCACTCAGATATTTATGGAAACATTTATGGTTACATTTACATTTAAGAGTTGCTTTTTAACTGGTTGTTTCTTTAATGTCAGGCACTTTTAGTACTGTAAACTTGTAGAACATAAAATTTCATTAAAAAAAAATCACACTTTAACAGTTATTTTTTTAGGTTTTTTTATGCATTGTATTTTTATAATATTTTAACACTTGTTTTTTTTTTTTTTTTTGCTAGTAATTATTTTTCACACAATAAATATTATTATTATTATTTTTTTTGTGTGTGTGTTTTTTTTTTACCTTTTGATTAGATTATCATAGTTAAAAATATGTAATAATTTGTATTTTTATAATGGTTTCCTAGTTTAATATTGAAAGTCTGTGGTCTGGTACATGGCAAAAACGGTTAAAATATATACATAAAGCATTTGAAAAGTTTATTTTAATCTGATCTTTATAAGCTATAACAAAAAAGATAAAAGTTGACATCTGTTAGTTGTAATAAAAATCAAACCCTGGGACATGAAATTGGCCACAAATGAAGAAACACATTTTATATACTGCATATGTACAATTTCATATTTTCTGTGTCACCCAAATTTTGTTTTGGAAATTTTAGGTACATTTTAAATCTATCCTGTTATTAGCTAGTACAGCTAGTACAGTAACACCAGACATACAATTGCATTTGTGATATGCAAAATATGGTTATTTGTCAGCACAGTAAGCTGTCAACCCTGTCAGATTGTCTTGAATAGATGGAGCTGACAATCAGTTTGAAACCATAATGTATTCTCAATGCATTCTTAAAGTTGAAAGCAAGATTTGTCAATATTTACAATACTTATCTGACATGACAGTGCACATTATTTTTCAGCTCTGACAGTGTTGACACATATTAAATGATAGGCCAGTAAAACACACATACAATTCATGCGAAAGTAGAAGAAGCAGGGGGGTTCATTCCATTCGGCCCGCGCTCCCAAACTTCTTCGCCGCACTGTATTCTCTTCCCCTTCACTCCTCTCCCTCAGCTTTGGCCAAGCGTGCAAATGGCAAATGGACAGCGTGAGTCCCCCACGGCTCAGACGGGCATGTCTTATTCATGAGCGCAGGTCCCACGCCGTCACACTCCATACGAAAGGACAAGCTCGGGCCTGAGCGGGACTCCCTCGGCTGTCCTCTGTGACATTTGCACTCTACGTGCTCCATTCTGCCAGGGCACAGAGTAATAACAGTAATGGCCAAGCGAGACGGGATGACATGGACCCGTAGATACTTTCTCTGGAGATGCACAGTTGTCTGCTTTGACATGGCAAGGTGATTGGAATGCATTGCTGTGTGCCGTGTAAAAGTGGTACAAAGACAACAAAAGTGATTCGAAGACAGGGCCGAAATAAAATCGAAATCGTGATATGACCCAGTGCGATTATCAAACTGCAAAGGCTGTGTTTTAAATTAAGAAATAGTCTGAATCCTCTAAAAACCCTAGCAACGCACAAGTTACCACCCAGTACACCATAGCAACAGCCACGCCTTTCAGTGCATCTCAAATTAATTACGACGTCTCTAGATGCATCATCATATAAGCTTGGTACATTTTGGGCTGGTTCTCAGACAAAGCTATCGCACGTCTCCAGAAGACTTGGAATATAGTACATGAGCAACCCTCTACATAGCAAGTAAATCACTCTCATATCCGACCAAATTTTGTGCCATGCGACTAAAATATGTCTGTTATTAGCCACTGCATAGTGAATATTCAGATTTTATTATTGAGAATTGTTGATTACACTTTTGAGTATGTTTAATGTGTTTGCAAATGTGATTTTATATTTGTCTTTTTAATATTTTTTAATGTATTTTCTGCATTAATTCAATCATGGTATTGCTAAGCAGAAAGGAAAATAAACTTCAACTTCAACTTTTGTATCCAAAGACGAGACCCAGGCAACCCATTTTCATTTCATGAGTCTTTTCAAATCTTTTCGGTTATTTACAGTCAGTTGGTAATCAAAAAGATAAAAAGAAACATTATTTCTAATCATATATTGCACGATGAGGGAAAAACAACCGTGCAACTTCTCTCTCGTTAATGTGCACTGTGCTCACTCAAAAATAAACACCTGCAGCCATTCTCTTAAAGAGACAGTACCAATTTAGTGCTTGTTATACATAACAATGTGAACTCAATGTAAATCGTACAAGTGCATATAAACGAACATGTTTAAAAAAGTAGTAAGTTAGTAAGTGTAATAAATGTGTAAATACATAAATATTATAACAAATTTAACAAACAGGCTTGTGCTGCATCTATGCAAGGTTTTGTTTTTCTTTGCATAATAATTTTGATATAGTACCACTTCAATTATTATTTTTATAATATCATTATTAAGTCTATTTTCATTTGGTTCATTAGGTGAATTTGAATGTGAAATGTGTATGAAATTTCAAACAGTGGTTAGCTAACCTAGCTTGTATTGTTATTAAATATTCAATGTCATGACATCATATAAACTGATAGAATGTGAAATTTGTACATTTGCACACAAGCTAAAATGTGATTAAAAGGATCAAAAGTGAAAAAGTGAAATAAAATGTACAATCTCGCATACTATATTGCGTGAAATCATATATATGAAAACAAATATATATATATATATATATACACACACACACACACACACACACACACACACTGGCGGCCAAAAGTTTGGAATAATGTACAGATTTTGCTCTTATGGAAAGAAATTGGTACTTTTATTCTCCAAAGTGGCATTCAACTGATCACAATGTATAGTCAGGACATTAATAACGTGAAAAATTACTATTACAATTTGAATAAAAAAAATTCAGAACTTCTTAAACTACTTCAAAGAGTTCTCATCAAAAAATCCTCCACGTGCAGCAATGACAGCGTTGCAGATCCTTGTTATTCTAGCTGTCAGTTTGTCCAGATACTCAGGTGACATTTCACCCCACGCTTCCTGTAGCACTTGCCATAGATGTGGCTGTCTTGTCGGGCACTTCTCACGCACCTTACAGTCTAGCTGATCCCACAAAAGCTCAATGGAGTTAAGATCCATAACACTCTTTTCCAATTATCTGTTGTCCAATGTCTGTGTTTCTTTGCCCACTCTAACCTTTTCTTTTTGTTTTTCTGTTTCAAAAGTGGCTTTTTCTTTGCAATTCTTCCCATAAGGCCTGCACCCCTGAGTCTTCTCTTTACTGTTGTACATGAAACTGGTGTTGAGCGGGTAGAATTCAATGAAGCTGTCAGCTGAGGACATGTGAGATGTCTATTTCTCAAACTAGAGACTCTGATGTACTTATCCTCTTGTTTAGTTGTACATCTGGTCTTCCACATCTCTTTCTGTCCTTGATGGAGCCAGTTGTCCTTTGTCTTTGAAGACTGTAGTGTACACCTTTGAATGAAATCTTCAGTTTTTTGGCAATTTCAAGCATTGTATAGCCTTCATTCCTCAAAACAATGATTGACTGATGAGTTTCTAGAGAACGCTGTTTCTTTTTTGCCATTTTTGACCTAATATTGACCTTAAGACATGCCAGTCTATTGCATACTGTGGCAACTCAAAAACAAACACAAAGACAATGTTAAGCTTCATTTAATGAACCAAATAGTTTTCAACTGTGTTTGATATAATGGCAAGTGATTTTCTAGTACCAAATGATCAATTTAGCATGATTACTCAAGGATAAGGTGTTGGAGTGATGGCTGCTGGAAATGGGGCCTGTCTAGATTTGATCAAAAATGACTTTTTTCAAATAGTGATGGTGCTGTTTTTTACATCAGTAATGTCCTGACTGTACTTTGTGATCAGTTGAATGCCACTTTGGTGAATTAAAGTACCAATCTCCTTCCGAAACAGCAAAATCTGTACATTATTCCAAACTTTTGGCTGCCAGTGTATATTTTATATATGATTATATAGATAGATAGATAGATAGATAGATTGATAAATTATATGATGATGTCCCCTTCTCGGTTTTCTTAATATCTTTTTAGTCTTCAGTAGCATTACGCTTACATGTTGTCAAAAGTCTGGCGACTAAATACAAAAGTTTACTAGCCAATGGCGATTTTTTATCCAACATGTCCTCAGAAGATTGCAATGAGTCATAAGGACTACTTTTATGGTGTGTTTTGGGTGTTTTTTGTCCTTTTTTGGAGCTTGACAGACGTGGTCACTAAGAACTGTCATTGTATGGAAAGAGCTGCTTAAAGAATTTTTATAAATTCTCCTTTTCCATTCGATGGATAAAAACCATAATTTTCATTTTTGGATTAACTATTCCTTTAAGTAAAGTGATTTCATGAATAATTTACCTTAAAGTGATTGGATGAGGAACTGATAATTGTCTGAGAGTCAATGAGTTCACTGAGACAGAATGATTTGCAGGAAATTATTTCTACGAAACTCTCACCACCAACAAATACGTGCTTCTCGGATCTCCAGGTTGGAAATAAACATGCGTGTAGGTCGCTAGTCGAAGAGGTCTATTCTGGGTGTGACTATTTAGGCACTGCAAGTTCGACTAGCGTTAATTGACTGATCAAATTTTAATGGGATGTGCTGACTTGCGATCGGCCTGATTTAGAGGTTCAATCCATCATTAGCATTATTCTTTTTCTTCTCATTAACTTGCTCAGTCTGGCTCTTCTTTCCCATGTAATGGCATTAGGAAAAGGGAATTATCCCCTTATTAAAATTTTATTGCAGGCAATTTGAAACTTTCCTCCTCAAAAAGTCTTTAGTTATTTACAGACACAACTTTAGTGTGTTTGTAAAGCATTTAAACATTATGGCTCTGTGACAATTACCATTAAGGATCTGATCATTAGCCGGATTAAAAAGAGAAATGAAGCGTTACACAGATTAAAATCACATGAAAAGGTGGTTTCCTTTCCTGTGTTGACGTGTTTCCTATTGTAACAGGATTTTGGGGTGGAACCAATCAAAAACTTTATTAAATAGCCAAAAGTCTTTAGATTAAGACTGATCTGTCTGATCCCATTAAACTTAACATACAAAGTGTGTTTGAGCATTTCAACTAGCTGCACAGCAATATATGGGGGGCAAATATTTGCTTATGTTCGGACAAAAATGTTATGTTCGGTCTTTTGTGTTTTTGCAGATTTTTTCTGCAATTTATCTTAATAGCCTGATCTCATGAAAATGTTGTGACTGTGGTGACATTTTTTAAAATGATAATACGTGGTTCATTACATATATCGTGGTATTTCAGTTCAGAGATGAAATGTCCACTGAGTGGCGCTAAAAGCGAGTTTAATTTTCTCCGGAATAGATTTGATTTTTAAGGTTAATTCTCTATCGAGTTAACAAAACCGACCTCGCTACTCTAAACCTAAACCCAACCAATAGTGTTATATATAGCATTTTTGGTGCTTCTATGAAATTTCGGCTCACATGTCGACTCATGTGCTCTTCAGGACTCGTACCCCGGGCCTTTACATTGCAAGTGCAATGCTCTATCAGGTGAGCTACTGCACAATTTAATAACTACTTGTAAAAGTAGTTGGTTAAGTGAAGCAAATGTAAAAAATTATCAACTTACAAGTCATGCGCTATAATAAAAGTGTTTAGATGTCATAAGATAGCATTGTGTGAGGGACAGAGTGAAAAGTAAGTGTTTATGGACTGATAATCTGCCGTTTTACTTGTGATTTGTGTGAAAGTGTATAAAAGTCGTTGTTGTTGTAGCACCTCTAGTGTTCATTTCACTAGGAAACTGCCGTGATACGTGCAATGAGCCACGTAAAAATCTATTTGCAAAAATGTAGGTATAGTAACAAGACAATGAAAAATGTTCATTGAAAGGTCAAAACATTCCGTCTAGCACATGTATACACAGACCAACAATTAAAAAAAAATAATGCATCCTATATGAACAGCTGCATCATGTGCCTATAAATAATTTTTGTTCAAATGCATTGATTTTTGCAAGAATACGTTCTGCTTGAACGAACCCTGAGACATTTGCGTGCTGGTGTGTGACTATGTATGGATGACTGGTTCAAAATGAAATTACGGAACAGCAGTGCATGCACGCATACGCTGAGAGACAAAGTGAGTGTATGTGAATGTGTTTACAGTATGTGCATACCCACACTCATGTGACTGATGGACTCTGCAGTGCTTTGGTGCAATAACTCCATAGAGGAATCAGATGACATGGTCCTCCCTTTGCCCCATATACAGGTTTGTCCAATCCAAGCACACACGAGTGTGTATATACTATACTCCAGAGTGAGCGAGAGAGGTATTGCAGCATTGCTTTTGCTCAGCTTCATAAATCACAGACAGCGGCGTTAAGGATTATGTTGTCATGAAAAAAACTGCAGCCCTCTCAGACAGGTAGAGTGGTATTGACAAGCTATTGTACGGCGTTATTTAAAGAAAAAAATACTGTGATATGCAGCCGTACATGAAGAAGACTAGATGAATTGAAAAATAAAAGCCTGTCTGCTTCTAATGGTACACGAGGAAGACTATCAAAAATGAAAGAGAGAACGGGATTAAAAGGAGTGAGTGTTTTTCTGTATAGAATAAGTGTATATGAGAATCAAGGAACGATACATGGGAACCCCCTTATAGTCACTTATTGTTTTATCTTCACCTGTATGACTTTTAAAATCTTCAACATTAAAGGGATAGTTCACCCCAAAATGAAAATTCTCTTATCATTACTCACCTCCATGGTATAACAGGTATGTATGACTCTCTTTCTTCAGCAGAACACATTTGCCGAAAAATGTCTCAGCAGGTCCTTAAAATGCAATTGGATGGTGATCCATCTTTTGAAGCTCCATAAAGAACAGACAGTCAGCATTAACTTCATCCATTAACTTCATCCATACTGACTCCAGCGGTTAAATTCATGTCTTCTAAAGCGATACGATCACTTTTGTTGCGAAAAAAAAACAAACAAATAATATTTATGTACTTTTTAACTATACCCATCGCTTCCAGTCACCAGCCATTTACGCATTCACGAAAGGGCTGAGTTCACGTGGTTTCTCATGTGACGTATTCTCGTTGGCATGTTACAGATGTAATCTCACGTTCTTCTCTCAGTTGAGACATCCAGGATAAGCACACAAATTGTGAGTAAAGAAACAGATACAAATACAGATCAAAACCAAAACCAACCAAGCTTCTGTACAGCGTTCCTCCTATTCAGTTGTAAACAGCGCTGCTCTTCTGGGTGTGTTGCACGTGCGTCAGTTCTCGTGTGTCTCACATGCCAATGTGATTACGTCACACACGCATACTGCTGCTGACCGGAAGTGATGCTTTACAGTTAAAAAGTACTTAAATATTTATCTTTTTCACACCAAAAGCGATCGTGACGCTTTAGAAGACATTAATTTAACCGCTTGAGTCGCATGGATGACGTTTATGCTGACTGTCTGTGATTTTTGGAGCTTCAAAGGTCTGATCACCATCCACCTTTTCCATCATCCACAACCATTTTTCTAATTTTCTTCAAATGTGTTGTGCTGAAGAAAGAAAGTCATACACACCTGGGATATCATGAGGGTGAGTAAATGATGATATAATTTTCATTTTTGGGTGAACTATCCCTTTAATGATGAAACATAAAGATACTTGCATTTTTCAATTGTTTCAAAGCCGAAAAAGCACTGAATTGTAGGAATGACCCATACAGTTTACTTGCTACGTAGTGCATGAAACAAAACTCAGAGGGGGGAATTCACTAAAAATTAATTGTACCTGGTAAAAGCACTGAATATCTGGTTTGGCACCTAATTGGGAATTATGCAGATCAGGCAATGGCACAAACACACCCACAAAATCTTTGCTGAATGCAATTTGCACGTGCAATTCTGATCTTACGGGCCAATTCTGAGCACTATATAGCGGAGGATACAGCAGACCACCGTGATCTGACACACCCTAATGGGACTGTATAGCATCACTGTGATCCAGACACCTAAATTATCTTTTTAACATGCTGAAAGGGCACTTGACTACATCACGTATCTGTATATATATGGCAGGTTATAACGCTCTTTTCCATCATTTGATCATTATTTGAGTAATTACTGTTGATACGATTAATAGAATTGCAGCGGGTAATTTTTGTAAATGAACCGCAATCTATAATGAGACTAATTTACATAAAAAGGAGCTGTGTTTTCACAGAAAGGAATGACAATTATTTAATTTAAATACTCAAGACACAGTGCTATTTCAGCACTGATTGTACTTGCTTAAACTAGACTGCGGGTGGTTAGTGAATAAGTTGTGGGTTTTGCGATGAAATTCCACGCGCAAAAGTGGCACAACTGTTTATTGAGTTCACCCCTGAATATCTTTCAAAGATTTAATGCCTCTAACCTGGTAAACTTAGGCAAATCCAGTGACAACATCAGTAATATGTGTTTTTTTTTTGGGGGGGGGGGGAGGAGATTTGAACCCACAATCCTGGCATTGCTAGCGTCATGCTTTACCAGTTGAACTACAGGAACAAGTTATGTTGCTGTCACAGCCTGTCAGGCAGTTTGATTGGAGGTTAAAGGAGGTTGATTTTTATAAGCGCTTCCAGTTTTGTGTGCAATATGCATCAAGGGTCATTTAAAGACTGTTGGCGGTCTGTGGGCGTGCCTCCTGAGGCTGAAACCACACCCACCCAGACTCATTTGACTGAGTTTAAAGCCAGTAGCAGGTGCAAAGAGGAATGAAATCTTGGAAATGTGTTTTGAGATGAATGTGAAAAATGGAGGTAGAGAGCAAGAGAGGAAAGTGAATGGGTGTAAAAAGAAGCTCTTGATGGTTCCTTTAACTCAGGAACATCCACTGGGAAGACGAACAGCACTTTGCAATTAACTAGAGTAACAGGAAAAAGGGTAAGAATGGGTAAGAGGGAACGCCAAAGCTTGACAAAGGGCAGAAAATGGTCCTGAGGGACAGGATGATGGAAGTGTGCGTTGGATAATGGAATTGCAGAATGGTCAATTTGACTTTGGTGAGCAGCTTGGACCGAGGTTTGAAAGGCCGGTGCAGGCAGGAGCCTTCTATTTACACCACTTTCAACGAACAGGGTACAAAACAGGGTCTAATACTCTTTTAAAAGGTCAAGAGGTCAAGCTAAATATAATATGGGATGTTTTATTTTGCGTATATTTAATATGAGGTTTGCGATTTGCAACCCTTTTACCAAAATTTGGAACGTGTCTAAATATAGTAAAAAATTATAAAATGTGATCATTATTTTTTTTTAAATGCTAGTTTGGGACCAGTTGTTTATAGTTACTTATCAACTTAAAAATGGTATGAGTAACCATATTTGTTCACTGACATTTTCTTTCTTAAAATAAAGTGTTGGATAGGAGGCTAGCGAAAATTTCATGCCTGAATTTTATCCATTGGAAAATTCTGCTGGTTGATTGGTTGGCCTCTAAGGAAAAAAAGTCGTACCTTTCCGTATGAGCCAAATCGTACGATATTTAACGATTTTTCCATATCGTATAAACTATTATGGGTTATCATGAGAAAATGCAATGAGATTATTTACTTGTCCTCCCATTATGCTGTAGAAAGGGTCCAAATGATGTCCCTTTCTGGGTGTCACTTTTTTAAGGAACGTTCCATCTTCCAATGTTCCAACAGGGTTGCGTTTGGTCATTAAAATGATTTAATAATTAAAACGAGCTTTTTACTTCTATTAATTGCATATCAATACAACAAACAATGTCAAAAGTACACTGTTGTATGATTTTAATTGTTGGATATAGTTGAGAAGCTCAAGGCCTTTGAAGTGATACAGGCCAAAATCACCATTCAGACGCATAGATGCATTTAAAACTAGCTACTTTTTTATACTATGTTAATATGAGATAAAAGATTGCAAAAAAAATGGGATTTGTGCCTTTATTTATTTATCTATTTATTAAAGTAATGAGACACCAAAGTGTACATGTTGGGTGGAAAGTGTCATATCACTTCTTCTGATCTGACAATTGCCTGTGCCACTGCAGCAGCAAAATATCCAAAATTCATTGAGGCTCTAAAGGAGAGGAGACACCAAAATAAAGACACTGTCTCTGTAGGTACAAAGAGATGGGAGGAACTGAGGAGGAAGTCAAGACAGCGACAAAGGAGCAGTTAAAGTGAGATCTGTGTGGCTGATCTACAGAGTTGTTTTTGAGCCTGTCACAGATTCACAAAAGATCTGGATTTGTGTGACACATCGCTACAAAATCTCCGTCAGGCAGTTCCTGTCTGTCTTTATCTCTGGCCCAGGGGGTCTCTCTCACACTCTCTATCTTTGCGTTCGGTCTGTCTATCTCTCGTCTTCACCGCTGTGCTCTTTGGGGGCCTCAAGTCCGAGGGGCTAAAGGAACCTGTCAAACTTGTGAGCTCAGATAAGCCGGTGGAATTATTGTTGGAAGATCAGGTGTGCCGTCAGTTCAGTCAGTGGAAATGAGAAGTAGTAGTGTCATGAATGAATAATTTTTTTTTAGTTTGATCTTTTCAATGAATCGGTTATATGGCCGATTGACGAACTGGATTGAATCGTCCTGGGGTGTGTTTCCCAAAAGCATCATTAGCCAGCTATGGTTGCAAGATGCAGTTACCAACATAGTTCAACGATTTGGTGTATTCCAAAATCGTAGCAATTTACCTGTGGTTAGAAGCATAGTTTCTTGTTGGTTTGCTGTGTGTACATCATTTGAGTTCGCTGAGGCTTCTATATCTTTAATTCCATATATACAGTGCATCCGGAAAGTATTCACAGCGCTTCACTTTTTCCACATTTTGTTATGTTACAGCTTTATTCCAAAATGGATTAAATTCATTATTTTCCTCAAAATTCTACAAACAATACCCCATAATGACAACGTGAAAGAAGTTTGTTTGAAATCTTTGCAAATTTATTAAAAATAAAAAAACGAAAAAAATCACATGTACATAAGTATTCACAGCCTTTGCTCAATACTTTGTTGAAGCACTTTTGGCACCAATTACAGCCTCAAGTCTTTTTGAGTATGATGCTACAAGCTTGGCACACCTATTTTTGGGCAGTTTCTCCCATTCTTCTTTGCAGGACCTCTCAAGCTCCATCAGGTTTGATGGGGAGCGTCGGTGCACAGCCATTTTCAGATCTCTTCAGAGATGTTCAATCGGGTTCAAGTCTGGGCTCTGGCTGGGCCACTCAAGGACATTCACAGAGTTGTCCCGGAGCCACTCCTTTGTTATCTTGGCTGTGTGCTTAGGGTCGTTGTCCTGTTGGAAGATGAACCTTTGCCCCAGTCTGAGGTCCAGAGCGCTCTTGAGCAGGTTTTCATCAAGGATGTCTCTGTACATTGCTGCATTCATCTTTCCCTCGATCCTGACTAGTCTCCCAGTTCCTGCCACTGAAAAACATCCCCACAGCATGATGCTGCCACCACCATGCTTCACTGTAGGGATGGTATTGGCCAGGTGATGAGCAGTGCCTGGGTTCCTCCAGACATGACGCTTGCCATTCAGGCCAAAGTGTTCAATCTTTGTTTCTCATGGTCTGAGAGTCCTTCAGGTGCCTTTTGGCAAACTCCAGGCGGGCTGTCATGTGCCTTTTACTGAGGAGTGGCTTCCTTCTGGCCATTCTACCATACAGGCCTGATTGGTGGAGTGCTGCAGAGATGGTTGTTCTTCTGGAAGGTTCTCCTCTCTCCACAGAGAAATGCTGGAGCTCTGTCAGAGTGACCATCGGGTTCTTGGTCACCTCCCTGACTAAGGCCCTTCTCTCCCGATCGCTCAGTTTGGCCGGGCGGCCAGCTCTAGGAAGAGTCCTGGTGGTTCCAAACTTCTTCCATACGGATGATGGAGGCCACTGTGCTCATTGGGACCTTCAATGCTGCAGATATTTTTCTGTACCCTTCCCCAGATCTGTGCCTCGTTACAATCCTGTCTCGAAGGTCTACAGACAATTCCTTGGACTTCATGGCTTGGCTTGTGCTCTGACATGCACTGTTAACTGTGGGACCTTATATAGACAGGTGTGTGCCTTTCCAAATCATGTCCAATCAACTGAATTTACCACAGGTGGACTCCAATCAAGTTGTAGAAACATCTCAAGGATGATCAGTGGAAACAGGATGCACCTGAGCTCAATTTTGAGTGTCATGGCAAAGACTGTGAGTACTTGCGTACATGTGATTTCGTTTTTTATTTTTAACAAATTTGCAAAGATTTCAAACAAACTTCTTTCACATTGTCATTATGGGGTATTGTTTGTAGAATTGAGGAAAATAATGAATTTAATCCATTTTGGAATAAGGCTGTAACATAACAAAATGTGGAAAAAGTGAAGCGCTGTGAATACTTTCCGGATGCACTGTACTTCTTTCATTCTGTCAACACTTACGTGCATTTAAGGAAATGACTTATTCCAGGGTTTTGCAGAAACATCACATAAATGCGAGTGCAGCTTTTTAAGGCATTAAAGGCTGTTAAGAGAAAACTATTTATCACACACATTTCTGAACACTGCTTTTATGTGTTTATGTCAACACATAAATTGCTTTTATATGTTTTTGAAGATTGCGCATGTGCGTTTGTGCTCAAGTGTGTTGGGGGAACCCTGAAGTCTGATATAGAGAGAAACCCCACTATTACAGCTCAATGCATCTGCAGCTTTCCTGTCTTCGGCTGCTTCCTCGCATTGAACTGCTAGTAAACTGAAGTAAACCCCACTCTAATTTTTTTTTCAGTGTGATGGGGCGAAACGCAGGTTACTGAAGTAGCTGAACAGCTGAAATTACGATATACTGTATAAAAGGTAGGGCTACCGCAAATATATTTGCGACTTGATTGTTAGACAGTTTTATTAACACACATATGAAAAAGAGTTTAAACAAATGGCATTTTATAAAATCATGCAAAAACATTTTCAGCCGGGAGATGTAAATTAATTTTAGCATTGTTTATTGTGCAAACTATATTTAGATTCTTTACGACTTTATGTTGTTATAAGCTGAATTATGGCTGCTGTAAATAGGATGAGTTAATTAAAACTAGTTTATTAATCTTCCTTGTTTGTGCATCTTTGTTTTGTATTTGGTGCTTTAAGTGCGAAGCTATAAAGTAGGCAACATGCCCAAGACTATATCAGTATTTGTTATAGTGGTATTCAACATGCAGTAAAAGACACTGAGGACATTATGAAGTATGAACACTGATTATATAGTGGGAACAACAAACTAAACTGAGACACATTACAACAAAACACCTTAATTAACATATTGGAATTGGAAGAAAAATAAACAGCATTTTGTGCCTATATATGGCTTCAGGGCGGGCTCTAGGGGGCTGCTAGGGTGTGCTGTGCTCCCCCCAAATTATCCTTATGCAAATCCTATACGAAACTACATTTCTCATGATGATCGGTAGCAGCATAAGACCAGTACAATACATAATGCATCAATAATACATCTGTGTGTCCATTGTATTCTGACCAAAATCACTTGAACGTATCTCACGTAATCATAACTACGATTTCCAAACTCGAAAATAGGAACTTACAATGTGCCACATTGAAAAGTCAAGGAACACAATGATGTAATTATGTGATGATGAAAAAGCACAGCTAAATGTTTTTTTTGTTTGTTTGTTTGTTTTTGCAAACTGTTCGAAAGAACTGATTCGCTGGAATGAGTCAGATTTCCCATCACTAGAGAGAAGGAACAACAGGAATTTTTGCTTTTTCCCACAGCTCTCACCAGCAGCTATTAACATTCAAACAGTAACACCACAGCATAACACAAGGACTGATGTGGACTTAGCCCTCGCCATAGTCAAACAAATTTTGGTTTGAGGGGGACATGTCGGCCTTAAGAATTGATGAATCGCCCATAGGCAGCCCTTGGGCTTGTAATATCAGAGTTTAATTGGAGGCGTCAAATGGCAAGTTAATCCGACCTCCCGTAAATCTGTGGAGATATTTCTGAAGAAAGACTGACTGATTTGTGACAGAATGGTCACATTAACTCGTCTGCCTCGAGCCAACACAAAAATAAATCACATAGTGTGCTGTTCATTTATTTTTAAACCCACTCTGATGGCATGTTACAACTTCTGAAAACCAGTTTGAATCTCAATGTAGCGAAAATGTCATGTAGACGCATAGAGAAATTAGTCCGATACTGTACAGCTTCTGCTTTGAGATTGAAATAAGTCATGCATAATTTATTAGGACATATTATTAGTTCCTGGTTTATTTTTATTTTTTGAAATTCTTCAGTAGTTTCCTCAAAACTTTATTTAGTGTGATGAGGGTAAGAAACTTCACTTCTTTTTCATTGCTGCCTTGAAGATGTCAATCGAGCACAATGACTTTGCTTTAAAAATGTGCTTTAAAAAACGAGAGCTAGCACACTCATCACTGCCACATGAGCTCGTAGTTTGCAAGCTCTCGTGTTTTAGCAAACTCTCACCTAAAATAGTCAAGGATAGATTTGGAAGGTGTTTTTGGATGAGGAACTGAATCTTCATTTCAATCACAATTAAGAAAGATTTGATTAAAAAAATAGTTTTTTATTATTAGTCGTGTCATTGGCTTATTAAACTTAGGACTGCAAATATAGCTTCACTGATAGACTGAAAAATGGTGATTACCACAAAAAAAAACAAAAAAAATATGACGTCCCTCATTTATTTTAAAATAAGTTAAAGGGATAGTTCACCCAATCATTTACTCACCCTCATGATATCCCAGGTGTGTATGACTTTCTACCTTCACCAGAATACATTTGAAGAAAAATAGAAGAATATCTCAGCTCAGTAGGTCCTTAAAATACAAGTGGATGGTGATCAGAATTTTGTAGCTCCAAAAATCACAGACAGTCAGCATAAATGTCACCCATACGACTCCAGCGGTTAAAATTAAAGTCTTCTAAAGCGACACAATTGCTTTTGGTGCGAAAA
This sequence comes from Myxocyprinus asiaticus, assembly GCF_019703515.2. NCBI lineage: Eukaryota > Metazoa > Chordata > Actinopteri > Cypriniformes > Catostomidae > Myxocyprinus > Myxocyprinus asiaticus. Next base: position 3,489,088 of record NC_059358.1, on the reverse strand, counting down.
AGATCAATATTTAAGTTCATTTAGGACAACTCTCGGAGTAGTATGCTGCTTCTACTGAACAAACATAAAATCCCTATCCCCGTAGAGCAGATCTAGACATGAGGTGCTGGGAAGGAGGAGGGAGAAACGCTGCATGTTACCATGCTGCTGCAGCCACGCCGCTACGATGCGTTAACGGGTTATATATAATTTGAAGAGGAAAAAAGAGGTTCTGATTGGTTAACGTAGCAAAGTGTGCCAGGGTGACCTATCAGCCTGTGCCACAGAGTTTCCTAACTGAACTTAATTTGTCATTTCAGTTAGGACAACTCTCGTAGTATAACATATATTTTTTTTTATATGGTATGGGCTTGGTCTTGGAGTACTAGATTTGCTCTACGCATGCTGCTGCTGCTGCTACTTGACATGAGTAAATATGCTGCTGCTGTTGCACAGAACCCATGCGCTGCTGCTGCTGACAGAGAAGCTTGCTGCTTCTACTGAACAAACATAAAATCCCCCAAAACCGCATCAAAAGAAAATAAATAGACAAGCAAATAAGGTGATCCATCCCCCCCAACGAGCAGATTTGACCACCAGACATGTGGGCTGCTGTGAGATGGATTTCAGGTGCGTGTAGCTAGCAGTGTATCCCTAGCGTGTGTTAAAAATGTGTTCCCATTGGTGTTTATCTATTGACCTGAATAACTATGTGTGATTGTTAATTAATAAAAAAAAAAAAAGTTTTTTGTTGTTGTTTTTTTTTTGCACAACACACATTTGCGCTGCTGCAGTGTCGACCCGTAGACGCTGCAGTTACGGCACCTAGATAGCACATTTGCACTGCTGCAGTGTTTTCTTTTTTTTTTTTTTCTTTTTTTTTTTGGCTGAGTCAAGTTAGACAATGACTAGCATGGAGCAAGCTGACAGCACACCCTAGCCAGTTTATGCAACGACTAGCACGGCACAGCTGACAGCATACCCCAGCAACCACCTGAGCAATTGTATGATCAATTGAATCCAGAATACATCGCTTGTGTATTCAGAATAATTGAACTGGTCTAAGATACACACTGCTGAAAACTTACACTCCATTCTTTTAAATAGCCGACAAAGTAAATGTGCTGAAGTGATCTTGCTCCAGCTTTGAAGAGTGCTGGTGTATACTTCTGCATACAGAATCCCTTGAGTAGACATATTTGCTTCACTGCAGGCAAACCATGACTTGTCATAGGTTACCCGTCGACCGTTAGGAAGAGAGGGTCACAGAAGGAGGCAGAGACATGTGGAGAGAGGGCAGAACTGTGTTAGTTTGGGTGATTTATTTTCATTTAAAAAAAAAATTTGACAGCACATTTGCGCTGCTTTGCAGTGTCATGAGAGATTTAGTTGCTCGGCCCAAAGGCATCTGAACAGCACATTGTGCTCAGCAGGCCAAGTAGATGACATGCATAATGGGTTATGATTGGACACCACTGATTATGAATTAAGATGTGTAAGCCAAAGAGAGAATATTCTACTATTTAATATCTTGTACTTGAACAGTAGGTGCGATCATGTGATACAGCCTCAGATACAGACCCTTAATAGTATATTGGTATGAATTTGTTGCTGCATTACACAAGTGGTATGTCTTTCAAAGCTTATAATGCTTGTCGTGAGTGAGTGACCCTAGATCAGAGGTGCCCAAACTAGGTTTGGCCCGTGATGATCTTTGATTTGGCCCACCTTGTCATAGATGACAAGAGGGGCAAAAAAATAGAAGACAAAAAATATGGCATTGATGCAGCTCTTCCGGCGGATCTGGACACCGCCTTTCTTCGGTGCGATGAAGTAAGGGCTGTAGAACCCTTTCTTCATCTCGGCTGGAGGGAGAGGCTCAGAAGGGTCGCAATCTCCACATGCAAGGTAGCGGCGTTCTCGCCCTTCACCAAGGTGAAGTGGACACCACTGAACCTGGGCAAGCGCCTGACGAACTGAATTGCGTAGACGAGTTGGACGGTCCGGGTCAGCCATCGCGACGGGTTGGAAAGCGTGAGCCACGCGCCCAAACTCCGGACGAGGGGGACCAAGAGAATGATCAAGTCGGATGTACCGGCAGGTGGGGCCTCACTGCAGGGCGGAGCTCATGGTGCCATGTCGAGGGGACTCGAGCCCGTGGCCATGCTGAGTCCAGGGACATTGAAGCACTTACCTGGCTCCTGCCGCCCACCATAAGATTGGCCGAGGAGGGGGGAGGAGAAATCTCGTCCCCGTAGTCCACCGGAACCAATCCCGTGTGGGCGTGTTTGTGCCACAGCTGGGCGCACAGGGGCGGGGGTTCCATCACGGGAGCACCATACCTGCAAAAATGGGACAGTGGTCATGACGACGGCCATGCGCACCGGATATGTGACCCAGGAAATTATAAAAAAAACTCTTTTGTCGAACTTTTGGGTACCGCAGCCTCTTGGGCATGCGTCAAAAAATTAAACAAAGGATTCTCCTCCCGGCCCTCCACCGGGGGATGGAGTGGTCTGTTCACCAGCTCCAGAGAAGCAGGTCTCCTTGCCCCTGGGTCGCCTGTCTCAGGGGTGCTTCGAAGCCTTCCTCGGGTTCTTAGCGGCCGGCCGTGAGACATCTGCTTCCTGCCTTGGGCTCCACGCCAGAGCCGGGCCATGGGTGCGGGCTGCGGTGGAGCCGGTGTTGTTGCTGCAGGAGGATGCCCTTGGCGATGAGCAGATGGGGTGTGGGGTGTTGAGCCACGCCGGGGCAGGATGTGTTGTATGGCCTTCACCGCCGAGAACTGTTGGGCAAAGTCCTCGACAGTGTCGCCGAACAGGCCAACCTGGGAGATGGGCGCGTTAAGGAACCGTGTCTTGTCAGCCTCTCACATCTTAACCAAGTTGAGCCAAAGGTGGCGCTCCTGGACCACCAGGGTGGACATCGCCTGCCCGAGAGACTGCGCCATGACCTTCGTCGCCCGGAGAGCAAGGTCGGTCGCCGAGTGCAGTTCCTGCATCAATCCCGGGTCAGAACTACTCTCGTGCAGCTCTTTTAGCACCTTAGCTAGGTGTACTTGCAGGAGAGCCATGGCGTGCAGGGCGGAGGCAGCTTGTCCAGCGGCACCATAGGCCCTAGTCATCAGGGATGATGTAAACCTACAGGCCCTGGACGGGAGCTTCAGGTGCCCGAGCCAGGTGGCGGCGCTCTGCGGACACAAGTGCACCACGAGGGCCTTATCCACCTGGGGGATCACTGAATACCCCCTAGCCGCTCCATCATCGAGGGTAGTGAGAGCGGGGGATCTGAAAGACCGGGACCGGGCAGTAGAAGGTGCCTCCCACAATCTTGTCAGCTCCTCATGCACTTCCGGAAAGAAAGGAACCATGGCGGGCCGTGGCCATGGGCGGCACCCCGAGCCCAGGAACCAATCGTCGAGCCTTGAGGGTTCAGGGGTGAGTGGAGGGTTCCATTCTAGCCCAACGCTCGTGGCCGCCAAGGAAAGCATGTCCGTCACTTCTGCGTCGGCCTGAGACTGGGCGACCATTCCCGAAGGAGGAAGCCCAGCCGAAGCCTCTGCATCCGACTGGACGAGCCTGCTCTCCGATGCTGTGCTCTAACTCATCCTCGTCCCAGGCTCCAAACAAGAGGTCGAACTCGCCCTGAGACGAGCCAGCAGTCTCGTCCGAGCGCCTGATCGGGGCAAGCGAGCGTGTTGGAGAATGGGAGGTCCGTGGGGGGATACCCGGCAGAGGTGGTCCCATTGATGTCCCCAAATCGCCCCCAGTGCTAACCGGCATGGCCTCATACCCATAGTTAGAAGGACTGAGGCGGGGAGCCGCTGGGGTGGCTTGCTTTCTTACGAATGCAAGCCGCGACTGCAACGTTGCCATGGTCATGTACTCGCAATGAGGACAAGACCCATCCACGAATGATGTCTCCGTGTGGGCAGTGCCCAGACACATAAGACTCCGATCGCGGCCTTCAGAAGTGGAGAGATAACGACCGCAACCAGGAATAACACACAAACGGAAAGACATCTTTAAAAAGACGTTCTGTGTGTGCCACTCTTTTAGAATGAAAATACTCTTTTTAGAATATACTCTATTTGTTATTATGCCGAAGCACCCAGGGGCATTCTCTGCACTCCACGGGTGCAAAGGGGAGAAGCCGCTGAAATGCACCGTAAAATCCAGCAGATGAGGTGAATGAACTCGCGGATGAATTTAGCTTCAATGAATAGAACCGCTCGGCTCCGAAGAGAAAATCTGAATGAGTGGTTGCATACCAGCTCCTTTTATACCCGTATGGCCGGGGGAGTGGCATGCAAATTCCACTCGCCAATTCCCATTGGCCTTTTTTCAAAAAGCAGAGGGGTTTGGGGCTCCCAAGAGTGACCCCTAGTGTCACTACATCGACACAACGTTGAGTGAGTGTCAGATAGGGAACAATATCCTGCTTGATAGTATTATGTAATGCCATTGTATCTTCATCTATCCAAAACTGCACAGAACTTCCGTGTGTCCAATGTGAGGAGATGCACTGTTCTTAAAGAGACAGTAACCGTGTTTTAAGAGATGCTTACATTTAGTCGATTTAGGGGTTCTGATTGGTTAACATAGCAAGGTGTGCCAGGGTGACCTATCAGCCTGTGCCACAGAGTTTCCTAACTGAACTTAGTTTGTCATTACTTTTTAACTATGAACCATTGCTTCTGGTCACCGGCCGTATACACATACACGAGAGGGCTGAGTTCACGTGGTCCTTGTGTGATGAATTCGCGTTGCTATGTTACGGACATAATCTCACGTTCTTCCTCAGATGAGACATTCAGGATAAGCACACAAGCAGACCATTGTGTGTAAAAAAAAACAGATAAATACAGATCTAAACCAAAACCAACTAAGCTTCTGTACAGCGTTCCACTTACTCAGTTGTATACAGCGCTGCTCTTCCATGTGTGTCGCACGTGCCAACACGATTACATCACACGGGCATACTGCTGCTGACCAGAAGCGATGCTTTATAGTTAAAAATTACTTAAAGATTTATCTTTTTCACACCAAAAGTGACTGTGACGCTTTAGAAGACATTAATTTAACTGCTGGAGTTGTATGGGTGACGTTTATGCTTACTGTCTGTGATTTTTGGAGCTTCAAAAGTCAGATCACCATCCACTTGCATTTTAAAGACCTACTGAGATAAGATATTTTTCTATTTTTCTTCATATGTGTTCTACTGAAGAATGAAAGTCGTACATGCCTGGGATCATGAGGGTGAGTAAATGATGAGAGAATTTTGATTTTTTGGTGAACTTTCCCTTTAAGGCACTTAAAATAGAAGTGAATGGGGCCAGTCCATAAAGATTAAAATACACATAGTTTCAAAAGTATAGCCACAAGACCTAAACATTATACACATAAACATGATTTAAGCATGATTAATTCGCTTACTAGCCATATCCGTGTAAAGTTCTATAAAAAATTACAACTTTGTTGTCATGGCAATGTAAAGCCAGTAAACCCTGTTATCTGGTAAACGCCTCAGTGCAATTAAATCCCTAACTTTATCACACTAAAATCATGTTAACATGCATAATGTTTATGTCTTGTGACTATACTTTTAAAACAGTGTGTATTTTAATCTTTATGGACTGGCCCCATTCACTTCCATAGTAAGTGCCTCACTGTAACTGTGATTTTTCTTGAAATAAACTAGGAACGAGTGGCAATAATTTAACTTTATGCCACAAATGCTGTCGATTGAGCTCAACTTGTATTGAACGTCCCTTTAAATGGTGTAGCTAGCAATTTTTGCTAACTTCAACCACACACCCCCTCTCCAAAACCCAGCCCTCCAAAGACATACTGGCCAACACGATGTCAGTAAATCCAAACGTGTAAAATTATTGATAGGCAGAGAGTGTTTCTGATTGGTTAAAAGGACGTGGGCCTCTCCAGCCACTCTTATATATATATATATATATATATATATATATATATATATATATATATATATATATATATATATATTTGTTAAAATGATTTACTTTAGGAGGTCAACCTAGCTAAGTAATTTAACATTGTAAAAATGACACACAGCAGCTATAAGCATTTATTTTCACAGCTGGCACACAATTGTACACAATCCATTATTCATTCTTGGAGTCTTGCCTTTTTAATATATTTTTTGTAGATTTAAGCATTTCATTCAAAGTGTAAGCCTAATGCATGGACCAAGGCAAAATGACATCATCGCTTGCCAGCAGAAACACTCTTCAGAAATTCTCGTTCAATCTGCGGCTGGACTGCAAGACACTGATACAGCACTTGTCCGAAAGACAGAGGCCGCAAGCACTGTGATCTCCCAATTGCCGAACCGCACTAAGCCAGGCTCTGAGCGCAGCTTAAATTGCTCTCCATCGATTGATGGCCATTAATGCGCCTTTGCCTCCAAAGCAAAAACCAAAAATATGCCGCCTTTCGAGTGGTATCTTACGAGGGCCACTCAGCCGAATGGAGTGTGCTAGCTCACATGAGAAAGACTGCTTCAGCTAATGCAGTCATCAATGGAAACGCGCATTTGTGTAACTCAGTTTCATCCGTGCAAAACAAAACCAGCAGACGTCGAAAGCAAACAACCATAAAAACACAAGTGTGTTGTGTGGAAGAGAGCCAGGAAGCTCTCCCGGAGCTCAGAGTTTGTGTTTAAAGTTTTATGGGGAGAATTATGTCAAAGATTAATGTTGAGTGTTTATATAAATATTAGTTTTAAGAAGTTTATTTTGTTGTGTATGACATGATCAGTATTAAAATAACAGAAACCACTCGTGAAAGGAAATCGGACATGGAAATGGCATGCTAACTGTATTTGCAATGGTATACTATCCTACTGCTTTATTGCATACTGTGCTGTATATACTGTTTATACTATACTGTATAATGGGCAATTTAGTGTTCTCTTCAGTACTTTAATCTTTGTTTTGCCTGTTCTGTGATGAAACGTAGAGATTTACATTTCAAACCACTCAGTAAACATTCGTTCATGCCATAAACGAGTGGGAGCGTTTCTGTTATTCTAGAAAGGTACTGTCTCATTAACAACAAAGGAAAGCGCGATCCCTCGCAATTGTGATTCCTATGCAGGCGGCATTAGGGTCTTAATTACACTGCATAAAATATTTTCTTAATTAGTATTTTGTCTTGTTTTCCAATAAAAATATCTAAATAGTCTTAAAGCAAGATATATTTTCTTGACAAGCAAAATGGCATAATATATTGAGTCTGGTTTTCAGAGACATCTGACTAAATTGTTTTAAACTTTATGCTTAAAATAAGAAAAACTAAATGCTAATGGGGTAAGAAAAATAAACTTGTTTTCCCTTTGAAAAAGTTTACTTTTCATGAGAACTCTTTTTTCGTAAATTTTGTGAGGTTTATGCTTAAAACATAAAAAATCTATTTGCCAATTAGTAAGAACAATAAACTTATTTCAAAATAATTCAATTTTTTTTCCTGTTTTAAGCATAAAGTTTACTACATTTTGTCAGATTTCTCTGAAAGTGATGACGAGAGTCATGAGTGATAATTACTTAGATTCACTTGCTGTGTTGCTTTATATTTTTTAGCTTTTTGCTTTTCATATCACATTTCTTGTGCTATGTATTTATGTCTTTGTTTTTGCTGATTCTGTAAAGTGACCTTGGGTTATAAAAAGGTGCTATGTAAGGGATAATGTACAATCAGCCGGTTGTTATCGCAAAATAAACCCGACAGGGAGCGGAGCAGAGGGTTCTTGTATCACCCTAAAAGGGTTTATTTTGTGATATTGATCAGCTGACTGTACATTATCCTGCTTATTACACTGTTACCTACAAAATAAATGAAAAGATGACCATGAAATATTGATTTGAGTTGAGATTGTGTTATTATGTGAGAAGAAAGAAATTGCGCAAGTCTCTAGAAACAGGCTGATTTGCACTTCCGGTTTGCTGTTTTGCTGTTCTGGTGTTGTTTATTGTTAGAAACTGATCATCTACACTGTAAAAAAAATCCTGTTGTTTTTACAAATAAATAAATAAATAAATCAATCAATAAAATGGCAGCTGTGGTTGCCAGAATAATTATGTAAAAAATACAGTAAAAATGTAAACAACTTTACAGAACAACCTGTAAATTTTACAGTTTAAATCTGTTGTAATTTACATGACCACGATGGCACTGTAAAAAAAAACAACAAAAAAAAACATCATAAACTTGATATTAACCTTCTGAAACTGTCAAAATCAAATCAAATAACACCTCAATGTACATAACTGATATAAAAAATAAGAAGAAACATAACTAACCCATAAAATATAATGAAATATGATGGGTCATGCAGGCAAATGTGGGAACGCCCGATTATTGTTTTTTACTGTAATTTTAACAATAATTTACTGTAAAAAGTACATGTACTCTCTTATTAAACATTTTATTGTAAAAACTACTGCATTGTCTTTTAAAATATATATAAAAAATGTAATGTGTATTTTACAGTTAATATTCGTTAATCAATTAACATTTTTTCTGTAGCATTTTTACAGTCTTTTACCATTAAATTTTTTTACAGCGTGACTACTGATTATCAAGTTTGTTACAAGACTACTTGCCAAAAAAGTAAATAAATGGACATGAAACATTGAATTGGGTTGAAATTATTTTATTTGCATACAATACCCAGATAAGTGGTCCATTACTTAGAAATATCAGACCGCTAGGTGGCGCCATTGACCAATCAGAATTGAGTACTCCAGAGAGCCGTGTAATAAATAAATAAAACCTAAAATTAAAGATAAAAATAAAAAGTAAAATTTATATTATTATTATTATTATTATTATTATGTCATTTTCCTTGTGAAGAAAATCTATCTTGTTATAAGAATATTTAGATATTTTTACTGGAAAACAAGACAAAATACTAATGAAGAAAATGTTTTTTGCAGTGTTTAATAGTTTACTGTTGAAAGTCTGGGTCTGGGACAAGGCTAAAACAGTAAAATCATTAGATTCTGCCAATTAAAAAAAAGAAAAATACAGTATGTGAAAACAGAGCACAGTATGCAACTTTTCAAACAGTAGTAAACTACATTGTTGTCACATGACCTCATCAAGTTGCATGTTTAATTCAGTGAGCGGTGTCAAATTATCATTTTCGAAATAACAAAAATTGGCTATTTTGCATTTTCCAAATTAATTTTGTGCAAAAATGTCTTAACATGGGGGAATCCAATCAAACAATGAGTCAATAGATATGCTGAAAATCACAGCTGATACAACTTTCATTTAATTCTTCACACTGAAAATGGAAATTCAAGTTGAGCGCAATGTGTGATACAGTACCAAGTATCACAATGCAATGTGCTCTGATATATACTGAACATTTAGCCAAATGTAGCAAGCTGTGCATACTGTGCACGGTATACATACTATATACTGCAGAAATAGTATGAGTATCAAGGTTGCATATTATTCCAAACATCTCTATCTATCTCTGTAAGTGCACCCTAACAGCATGCCGCAGCTGATCGCCGCATGCCCTCCCACAAACCCCGGGCCACTCTCTCTCTCATAACCAGGTGTTCGTTGGTTTCTTCTCCCTGTAGAAACGTGGGTTTTGTTCTCAGCGCCAGTGCAGAATTATCCTGACAGAGCAGACTCATGGGTAGCAGCCTTGCATAACCTCCTCACCGCCCCTACCTTGCCAGCCCTCTCTCATTTCCACTCCTCGCCTCCTTAAGGAGCAGATCTCCTCGCCAGATGCCCGGAGCAGCGAGCTTCCACCCACGCTCTCTCCCCCTGTGACATGGCACTGCACATCGGCCCAGACTGGCGCAGTGCAGCATGCATTCAGAATGAGCGTGCTGTGCTCGGCATCAGTGTCAGGTTGATCATTTTGAAAGAAAGTTTCATTTATCAATGTCAAAATGAAGATGGTAACAAATCACCCAAAGGAATGTGTACAGTGGATGTATACGGGGTGTTTGGTTAGTTAATGTGAAATCAAAACTGGCCCTGTTCTCTTCTACTTGGTCTCATAGAGTCACGTTACTATACCAACATTTTTGCAACATGATTTTTACGTGGCAGTTATTGCTTCCTGGTGAAATGAACACTAGAGGTGCTAAAACAACAATGACTTTTATTAACTTTCACACAATTTGCAAGTAAAATGGTAGATTATCAGTTCATAAACACTTACTTTTCATCCTGTTCCTCACACAATCCTATCTTATGACATCTAAACATTTTTACTATAGGGCATAACTTGTAAGTCGATACATTTTAACTTTACACGACGTAAACAGCTACTTTTACAATCTTGTTCAAGTGCGATCAAATTGTGCAGAAGCTCAACCGATAGAGCCTTGCACTTGTGATGTAAAGGACCGGGGTACGAGTCCTGAAGAGCACACAAAGCGACACGTGAGCCAAAAGTGTCATAGAAGCACCACAAAATGATGTTGTTGCTTCGGCAATTGTATTTTTCATCTCACATTAGCTTTTCTGACACTATCGGTTAGGTTTAGGTTTAGGGTGGGGAGGTCGGTTTTGTTGAGTTAAAACTCGATAGAGCATTAACCTTAAAAATCTCATCTATTTGGGTGGACATTAAACTCACTTTTAGCGCCACTCAGTGGACATTTTACCTCAGAACTGCCGCAATACGTGTAATGAACCACGTAATATCATTTTGCAGGAATGACGCCACTGTCATGTTTTTCCATTAGATCAGATTTGTTTATTTCCCGTAATGAACATTAGGCCTACTAGTGTTATTGTGCATGATTCTTTAGTGCACTCTATTCCAAATAAAAATAAATAAATATAATTTCAATTGACACATTAAAAAAATAGAGCAAATAGCATTTCATGTTGACTTTACATTACATTTCTGCACTTGGCAGGTGCTTTCATTAAACAACTTACAGTGTCACATACTGTATACATTTCATCAGTATCTGTGATCCCTGGGAATCAAACTCATGACCTTACTGTTGCTTATCCCAAGCCTTACTAGTCCAGCTACAGCGACGCAAAAAATATGCAAAATCATTTGAGTGCTGGCGAGTGCATGGGAATAAACAGCAAAAGATTCAATTATGGAGAAGCATTCAGCACATTATGTTTATAAGGCATTAATAAGCTTGTCCCAATGTGATACAGAGTGGAGCTTATGCATACAAAAATTACACAAAAAGCCAAATGAGATCTAAATGCCAAAACAAGAATGAATACGGATTTGCTCAAATGCAATTTGCCATTGCACTTTCAGCACTTTGCTTTATACAGTGTTCGGAGAATCAAAGTCATATTTCAAAAACTCTTTTGGCCATTTTGTCTGCTCCATTTTTCATGCAGACAGATCAGCTCGACGCGTTAGCTTTCTTTCCAGGAAGCACCCTGAATCACGCGGATGTGACGACTGTGCGTTAACGCCTGCTCTATGAAACAGACTCATACCCTCTTTTGAGACTCAAATCCATCAAATATCCTGTGAGCACAGACACTTTTGCACAGTACCACAAGGCCTTGTCTTCTGGCCGAAGCGTGTTATGTTTTCTGCGGGGTAAGTAACAGTCTAACGACTGTATTGATCTTGGATAGCTTTGGGATTTAGGCTTTCATCCAAGAAAGGAATGGGGCTAAAAACTGACAGGTCTTATGGGATATGGACTTAGGAGCCGCTCTTGGCTGCACTGGCAGAGCTGGAATGTTCAATGATAAAGATTGACTTTATAGAGCCAATGCGGTCTTTCTGCCTTGTGGTGGAGCTTAGCATTGACGGATACTTGGAGAGGGAACTAAATCTGGAGAATAAAGCAACATGCAGGCATTCTATGAACAGAAGATTTTAAGATATCAACATGCTGGTTGAGAGATATAAACTAGGTAGCATAGTATCACATTACAGACCTTGACAGCCGAGGCTTCTTTTAAAGGAATAGTACACCCAAAAATGAAAGTTCTGTCATTATTTGCTCAACCTCATGTCGTTCCAAACCTGTTATTTGTTCTGCGGAGCACACAAGGAGATTCATTTTTCCAGTTCTTTTTCCATACAACAACAGTTCATAGTGACCACATTTGTCAAGCTTAAAAGGACAAAGTAGTACCACAAACAACCATTTAAGTAGTCCGCATGACTTGTGTACTACAGTGCATCCGGAAAGTATTCACAGCACTTCACTTTTTCCACATTTTGTTATGTTACAGCCTTATTCCAAAATGGATTAAATTCATTATTTTCCTCAAAATTCTACAAACAATACCCCATAATGACAACGTGAAAGAAGTTTGGTTGAAATCTTTGCAAATTTATTAAAAATAAAAAACGAAACAAATCACATGTACATAAGTATTCACAGTCTTTGCCATGACACTCAAAATTGAGCTCAGGTGCATCCTGTTTCCACTGATCATCCTTGAGATGTTTCTACAACTTGATTGGAGTCCACCTGTGGTAAATTCAGTTGATTGGACATGATTTGGAAAGGCACACACCTGTCTATATAAGGTCCCACAGTTAACAGTGCATGTCAGAGCACAAGCCAAGCCATGAAGTCCAAGGAATTGTCTGTAGACCTTCGAGACAGGATTGTATCGAGGCACAGATCTGGGGAAGGGTACAAAAAAATATCTGCAGCATTGAAGGTCCCAATGAGCACAGTGGCCTCCATCATCCATAAATGGAAGAAGTTTGGAACCACCAGGACTCTTCCTAGAGCTGGCCGCCTGGCCAAACTGAGCGATCGGGAGAGAAGGGCCTTAGTCAGGGAGGTGACCAAGAACCCGATGGTCACTCTGACAGAGCTCCAGCATTTCTCTGTGGAGAGAGGAGAACCTTCCAGAAGAACAACCATCTCTGCAGCACTCCACCAATCAGGCCTGTATGGTAGAGTGTCCAGAAGAAAGCCACTCCTCAGTAAAAGGCACATGACAGCCCGCCTGGAGTTTGCCAAAAGGCACCTGAAGGACTCTCAGACCATGAGAAACAAAGATTGAACTCTTTGGCCTGAATGGCAAGCGTCATGTCTGGAGGAAACCAGGCACTGCTCATCACCTGGCCAATACCATCCCTACAATGAAGCATGGTGGTGGCAGCATCATGCTGTGGGGATGTTTTTCAGCAGCAGGAACTGGGAGACTAGTCAGGATCGAGGGAAAGATGAATGCAGCAATGTACAGAGACATCCTTGATGAAAACCTGCTCCAGAGCGCTCTGGACCTCAGACTGGGGCGAAGGTTCATCTTCCAACAGGACAACGACCCTAAGCACACAGCCAAGATAACAAAGGAGTGGCTCCGGGACAACTCTGTGAATGTCCTTGAGTGGCCCAGCCAGAGCCCAGACTTGAACCTGATTGAACATCTCTGGAGAGATCTGAAAATGGCTGTGCACCGACGCTCCCCATCCAACCTGATGGAGCTTGAGAGGTCCTGCAAAGAAGAATGGGAGAAACTGCCCAAAAATAGGTGTGCCAAGCTTGTAGCATCATACTCAAAAAGACTTGAGGCTGTAATTGGTGCCAAAGGTGCTTCAACAAAGTATTGAGCAAAGGCTGTGAATACTTATGTACATGTGATTTTTTTCGTTTTTTTATTTTTAATAAATTTGCAAAGATTTCAAACAAACTTCTTTCACGTTGTCATTATGGGGTATTGTTTGTAGAATTTTGAGGAAAATAATGAATTTAATCCATTTTGGAATAAAGCTGTAACATAACAAAATGTGGAAAAAGTGAAGCGCTGTGAATACTTTCCGGATGCACTGTATATACCAAGTCTTCTGAAACTGTATGATATTTTTGTGTGAGGAACAAACCAACATTTAAGTTGGTTCTCCTTGGCTGCAGCTGTCGAATCTCATTCTCCATACAGCATATTCGAACTGTCACATTCTGATTTAAATTTCGCCCTGTTTTTCAAACAAAGTTATTGCATGGCTTCAGATGTCTTGGAATAGAGCACATGAGCCGTGTGAACTTCTTTTATGGTTCTTTTAAGTCATTATTTTGTCCTTTTGGTGCATGACAGTTGTGGTCACTAAGAACTGTCATTGTATTGAAAAGAGCTGAGTAAAGACTCTTCAAAATTTCTCATTTGTGTTGAACAGAAATAATTACAGCATATAGAATTGAAACGGCATGAGGGTTAGTAAATAATGAGAGAATTTTTATTTTTCAGATGCCAGTATTGCCAGTAAGCATTTAGCCACCATGTATCAATGTTTTCTGCACAGAGGGTTCTATATGCACCTTACTGCAGGTGTAATCGATACAAACGTATATGTAAAATGAGTTACAAAATCCCTTAATCTGTTTGCAAATGAAGCCAAATCTGTATCTCATGACACCAGCTAAGTCAATACACAGTGTGAACTAAGTGGAATTAATGATCCGTTTGAACAAATTCCACCAATGAACCGCTTCAACCTATTTTGCATACTTGTTTAAGGAACCTCAAGATCACTTCACAACCCTGCTGAAACAACCGAAATTACTGATGAAAATGTTCATCAACTCAGGGTTTTTTTATTTTGTCAGAGATACTTTAATTAAATTGTTGACAAAAATATGACAAGAAATAAATATTATTGCAAGATATTAACAATGCATTAACACAGTTTTATTTATTTATTTTAAGAAAAAAAAAAAAGCTAGAATTGGTTCAAATAACCCCATCGTAGCATGTTGTGGGTTTCCCTGTTTGAGCTGCGTGAGCTGAAAGAACTGTACTAACAGGTTTATTAGCTCACTGATGTCGCATCTTAAATATGTGCCATAAAGGCACGGTCACATTTACCTTTGCATGGCGAAATTCCGCAGGCGAAAAAGGCTTGGGCGGATGTTGAGCACGTGTGAAACTAGCAAAAAACTAATAGCCAAGCAGCCTCTTTTAATGCTGCACTTTATACTCCGGGAGAGTGAAGTTAAAAAGAAACGTGCGGCTAAAATTATTTCCTTGCCCATTGTGAATATTTAGTGTATCTGTGTACGAAGCACCACCCACATAGTTTGCTGCCAAACCAAACAACTTGGTGAATTCGCCCATCAAAGCTCACCAAACTTGAACTCCACGCAAAATCTGCGAGAGGAAATTCTTAGCCTTACAACTTTTGAACAAACAATGAAACTAATGAACAAGAGAACTTCAACTTAGTTACGTGCAGCTTGTCAGAATGTGTAGCTTGCGTTGCGAATACGCTGTTTCCTAATAAACATGCTACATGTAACATTGAATCCTTAACTGTCTAAATGCGGGGAATTCACAACAGAGTAACTTCTTTTTTTTTTCTTTTTTTTATTATCCCCTTTTCTCCCCAATTTGGAATGCCCAATTCCCACTGTTTACTAGGTACTCATGGTGGCGCGGTTACTCACCTCAATCCGGGTGGCGGAGGACAAGTTTCAGTTGCCTCCACTTCTGAGACCGTCAATCCGCGCATCTTATCACATGGCTCGCTGTGCATGACACCAATGAGACTCGCAGCATGTGGAGGCTCATGCTATTCTCCGCGATCCACGCACAACTCATCACGCGCCCCATTGAGAGCGAGAACCACTAATCGCAACCACAAGGAGGTTACCCCATGTGACTCTACCCTCCCTAGCAACCGGGCCAATTTGGTTGCTTAGGAGACCTGGCTGGAGTCACTCAGCACACCCTGGATTCGAACTCGTGACTCCAGGGGTGGTAGTCAGCGACAGCATCAATACTCGCTGAGCTACCCACGCCCTCAACAGAGTAACTTCTTAAAAGTTCAGTATTTTGTATATTCATTATATGCTTTTATTTCAAGAGCTCAGATTTTCAGGACATGTTGATTAAACATATTAATTATAGGTGACAAATATTTTATATGTTTAATATGTATATGTTTAAATAATTGTATTACATGTTAATAAATATTTGATTTTGGTCTGCTACAGTTTGTCATTTTGCACATCATCGTCAACTAAAATGATACATTTGTCGACTGTTGTTCTCGTCAGGATTTGGATGTAGACTCCATTAAATTCGAAAGAATGTACTGTAAGTATTATTAATCATATTGATCAAGTGACACACAAATCATGGCTAGTATTAACAGTTATTGTATCGGCCTTCCAGAGGTCTGTACCATGAAGGTCGCTGAACGAACTCAGGGTTTCAGGATTGGTTTCAGGTTCACAAATTCAAACCAATCCAATCAGGCTTAATTGGTACCACGATGCAGCTCATCAGCTTTCTCTGTCAACTCAGGCTTCGATCCTGACTTTAAGATTAGATGACATGCTCGTGCACATGAATGAGTGATGTTTGCAGCGCACATCCAATCGTGTGAGAAAACGCGATTTACTTCTCGCGAGAGACTCAGTGGGATTTACCTTTCTGCTGAAAGCTGTTGATTATGAAAGTTAGAATTGAAATTCATTTAAACTGTGCACAAGACATTGTTTTAAAAATATTTAAAATTATATAAAATGCATTTACACTGTTCAAGAGTTCAGCATGAAATCATGAAGACTTAAACACATGATTTACACAGTACAAGGGATAACTGTAAAATTATGAAGCAATTAAAGACATTTACACAACAAGAAGAAACAGCGGCTGCTACGAGAGCTCAAGAGGACTGCTGCAAACAAATTCTTAATGTGATAAAAAAAAAATAAGTGAATTAATATAGGCCCACAACAAGAACACACAGGCTTATTAATTTGTACCCTTGTGCGTCAATTTAAAAAAGTTACTCAGAGTAACTCAAAAACGTCCGCGTCAAAAAACTGCCATAATAATATTATATATTAATATTATTTTCCACTTTCACTGACTTAGATTTTTTAACCAACATCAGTCCTGATCATAACCACCAAATATTCATTCATGTTCAGGATTTTAACCCTTTAAATGTCAATTTGTTTACATAATGCCACTGTTGTTTTTTACACACACACACACACACACACACACACAGACACAAATTTCTCAGTACACACATACAAAACACACTCTGACATCCATACCAACACACCCACATAATTTTAGCTGCATCATTTATTCAGCTGTGATTGTTGGAGAAATTGTGGAGAAAAAAAAGGCTCATTATAGTCAAATTCTATATGAGTGCTCTAAATTGACAGCTTATTGAAATGAATTGATTAGACATGTTAATTTAATATTTAACTGCTCAATAGAAATACATCCAGAAAACCTTATTTTGGGTAAAATGCCATTGTCCTTAAAAAATAAAACTGAACAAAATATATTTAGGGTAATCAGAATAGCAGCTTTGAAACAGAATACAAAAATTGGCATGCAATAATAAGACGTATTTGTTCTTTTTATAAAATACGTATTTTGTGTATTGCTTATTGCTTATATAATTATAACTTCAGGTAAATTACTGTATGTTCATCTTGAGTCCATGAAAGAAAGAAGGGGTTTGGGTGGCATTCACCCCTTTCCATAGCAATCTTGAGCTTTTAATATTTTAAAAATTATAATTTTTTGCAGGTATCATATTAATCCATCTTATTGGCTGTTTTATATATAGCCTAATATATTAAGTTTATATTTTCAAAGATATTTTTTGCTATGGCTAAAGAGGGTAAATGAAAAGCAATTAAATTTTAAATAAAATATAACACTATATCTGCTGAAAATCTACATTTAGATTCTCAAATAAATAATTTATCATGAAGAGTCGATTTTGTGGATTTCTAAGATTTTATTTGTAAAGAGTGCTTTAAGAGACACAGGGGAGCGGGGGGCCTGGGTATCTCAGTGAGTATTGATGCTGTCGCTGACTACCACCCCTGGAGTCGCGAGTTCGAATCCAGGGTGTGCTGAGTGACTCCAGCCAGGTCTCTTAAGCAACCAAATTGGCCCGGTTGCTAGGGAGGGTAGAGTCACGTTGGGTTAACCTCCTCGTGGTCGCGATTAGAGGTTCTCGCTCTCAATGGGGTGCATGGATCGCAGAGAGTAGCATGAGCCTCCACATGCTGTGAGTCTCCACAGTGTCATGCACAACGAGCCACGTGATAAGATGCGCGGATTGACGGTCTCAGAAGCGGAGGAAACTGAGACTTGTCCTCTGCCACCCGGATTGAGGTGAGTAACTGCGCAACCACAAGGACCTACTAAGTAGTGGGAATTGGGCATTCCAAATTGGGAGAAAAGGGCATCAAATAAAAATAAAATAAAAAAGAGACATGGGGGAGTGACTTGATTGCATCACAGATGTCATTTTACTCACAGCTGATTGGTTCAGCATCTGTTTGTGATCTATAATTCAGAACGAAACCCACTACGGCACAGGTTAGCTGTGTAGCATAAGTTGCTATGGCGATGAACACCACTAAAAGCCGACCAACTTTCATAGTACCTAAAACCTGGGGTTGAGGCAAACTAAACTAAAACTTACCTGGCTAGCCACTGAAACTGGCTTCATGGTACTGGCCACAGGTTAGGCTGTGGATCTAGGGATCGTTTTTTTTTTTTTTTTTTTTTTTGCATACACTTCACTTCTACTGGTCAATTTTGCTTTAAAAATTAAATGTATTTTTTGAAACACGAAAAACATAAACCAAAAATATTTCTAAATTCAAATTACACTTCAAACTAAATGAAAATCTTATCAAAATAATGATGTGATCAAAAAAAAAAAATATCTAATCACCTCCCTGAATCCAATAATTTTACCCTCTCTGATATTTTCCACCTTAAAAATCACTCTACAACAACAGGTGGAAAAATTATATTACAAATAAGATCATAAATTCAATTGTAAATATAAACATAATAATAGTAATAATTGAAAAATAAACCATGACCCTCTACAAAGTTTAACACAAATCTCATAAATTTTTGTGTCATAAAACAGCTACAATTGTAATTGTCAGGGACATAATTTTCTCAGGAAAATAGCAAATTGCACTTTGCAGCACTTTATTAACATACAATACACCCACAGATAGTTTGCGTGCATACACCCACAGATAGTGCAAACACTCACACCCACTGCGCTGGCACGAAAATTGGAGAAGACGTAAAAAACAACCTTATTGTAAGTGTTATGACATGATGAAATATTGACTAAATTTAAAAGGCATTTTTGTTGAAAGACAAAGATTATGACTAACTGTAATGCAAAACTGAAATGCATCTTGTGCTGGGAGTAAATAGTGACCAGGTGCTTGAAGGTACGGATGTGACAGGTGGCTGAAGGGCAGGTATGAAGCCCGTCTCCTTACTGGCCCGTCTCGGAGCAGGAGAGCACAGAGGGAAGTGGATACAGGGGCTTCACACAGCCCAGCCGAGTTAATGGGATCAGACGTGGAAAAAAAGCATGTGCCAGTTAATGTTTAATCCTCTGCAGCCTCGGGCTTCAACCTACTGATAATTCTTGGGCCGCCTCTCTTCATCATCAAGGTATCGGGAGGAAGTGCCTCTGTAAATATTTAATTGGTTGCAGCATGCAGCTCCACTTCTCACTTCTTCCACAAGCCCCTTCCTCCGTTCCCAACCTCACAACTGTTTCTACTTCCAGAATTCTGACCATTGACTCTCCCTCTGTTTATCAGTGGCTGATATCAAACAATGTTTGCATGAAACGTTGTTGTATCAATACATTTGTAATATTTATTTTGCAAGCTACAGCAGAAGACAGTATGGTGACCAATGGCTGATATAATGCACAATTCAATGACATAAAAATTAGCTTACACTTAATTATACAATATTTAATCAAAATCAATCAAAAATCTAAAATTCTGTCCTTATTTACTCCCCATAACACAGTTGCAAAGTTGTACGATTTGCTTTCCTACTAGGAACACAAAAGGAGATGTTAAGGAGAATGTTAGCCTCAGTTTTCATCCATTTTCATTGCATCTTTTCTTCTGTAGTGAAAGTGAATGGCGACTGAGACTGAACATTCTGCTACACATCTTCTTTTGTGTTCCACGAAAGAACAAAAGTCATACGCATTTGGAAATGACACGAGTGAGTAAATGATGACCGAATTTTAATTTTTTGTTAATTATCGCATTACTGGATTATTCAAAAGTTCCACATTTTTATTTAATATACACAATTTTTCGTTGAATTCCCAGGCCAAATAACTATATTGCGATATTGCCTACCATCACTATGACTTAACATTTCTGTTATATATAATTAATTGCATCACCCACCCCCACATTCGCTGTTATAATTGGACATTATGGGGAAAAAAAATAATAATAAAAAAAAATATATAAAATGACTTAATTTCTCCAGATCTTTTCGCCAAGACGGTTTTTAGCAGGTTATTGTCAAGCAATTATTATTTCCTCCAGTTGCTCCACCATCATGATGTCTTGGCTTTCAGAATGCTTTTTTTTCATGTTTATTTGATTGTCAAGAGTAGTGAGCAATAGAGGTTCAGTACAAAGGCACTGAGGCTCTCTGCCGTCAAACTCCAGTGTGCTTTTGTTAATAACTTTGCGCCAGAAGCAAGTGCAATTACAAACGAGAGCATGTACAAGTCAAGGGGATACAAATCATGTTTGAAATAAAGTCCCACAGGTCTAAAGGAATCAACCCCTGAAGCCTCGCATTGTACCAGCACAGCAAATGATACATCTGTTTAAAGCCCAGTGAACAGTTAAAGATAGGTCAGGTCATTTGTAGACAGGAGAGAGAACAAGAGATGGAAAAAGGTGCGTTGCAAATGGCACACTTCTGCACTATTCTACACCATTTTGTATTGCGAGTAGTGTGTTCACACTGAAAATGCAACAAAAATAAGAGTACTTAGAAGAGTGAA
This sequence comes from Myxocyprinus asiaticus, assembly GCF_019703515.2. NCBI lineage: Eukaryota > Metazoa > Chordata > Actinopteri > Cypriniformes > Catostomidae > Myxocyprinus > Myxocyprinus asiaticus. The sequence goes on along the minus strand of NC_059358.1, from coordinate 3,468,295 downwards.
TGTTGGACACTTCATGCACTCAGCGCTCACGTCTTGCCCTACGTAGTGGAAGAGGCGGAGTTACCAGGCCACGATGCTGGACTGACAAAACAATTGCAATTAATGGTGAATGCGGTACCTAGCGAAACTTCTGTGAAGACGGCACTTTACATATGTGAGTTGAATGCTTTACCATCACCCCACACTTTGTGAATGTGTACATTATTTGCGATGAACATACTAAAGCTAGCAGCAACACATCGTGTGCGTTTAAAGCTGAAATAAACAGCATTCCACATGGAGGCTTTCAATGCATGCACACTACAACTGTTTTGTGATACTCTTCAGGACAGTCAACGGGAGGTGCATGTGCAGACGACGCGCAAATGCGCATGTCTAGAAAAAACCTTGATTCTGCCACAGACATTCTGATAGAATTCTCCATTCCAACAGAAAAACCGACACAAAACCTCAAGGTTAGACTCATTTATTACAGCTGTGTACTGTGCAGTCTCAATTGAATGGTGATGCAACTCGCAAACTTCCCCACACCCACGTCTGCCGCTTTATATTCTTTCACATACTGTATGTGTGTCTCTCTCTCTCTCTTCTTTGAACCTCTCTCTCTCTGTCAAACGTTTTACTGCATCTTTCACTGGTGTGTTCACACCCTGTTTCTCGTCCATAGGGACCTAGATTGAATTTGACAGCACTTGAGATGGTGATACTATGATGTTGTGGATCCTATTGCACATTCATAAATACTGGCGTACAGGACACCCGCTTCCTTTTCATTTATGTCACGGTCAAATGTTTACAGATAGACCTGCTGTAGCCCACCAGAATTACACTTTCTAAATGAAAAATCTAGAAAGATGAACAGAATAGTTTAGCAAAGGTGCAAAAAAAGAGAAGATAGACTATGTTTACATGCACAGATTTTCATTATCTGAATAAATTAAATTTGATTCCAAATGTACTGTTTATATGTACCTTTAAATTAATTCTGTCATTACTTATCCTTATATTGTTCTAAACCATAAGACAACAAAAAACCTTTTTTAATTATTAGTATGTTTGCCTTGTTTTCCAGTAAAAATATCGAAATATTCTTAAAACAAGATCTATTTACTTGACAAGCAAAACGACTCCTTCAATGATCCGTTCTAAAGGATTCATTCTAAACTCCTCCTTTCAGAGAGCCTACTCTGCTCTGATTGGTCAGATGTCCCAGTCTGCTGTGATTGGTCTACCGCTTAGTGTAGTGTTTGAGGGCGGGTCAAAGGTGTTCGCGAGCAGCCAATGAAGACCAGAGGCGGGTTTTTTTGTTACCAGATTACATAGGTTAGTACAGGAAGTAAGTCTGGAATTACTAACGACACGTTTCAGGTGTTCAGAATCAGTTCTTTCTTTTGGGAGTCAGTAACTCCATTTGTCGTGACTTTTTTTACATTCACAAACAGCTATATAACACACTACATGAAAGGTAATATTTGAAAAACCATAATAGGTGCTCTTTAAGCATTAAGTTTAATAGAGTTTACAGATTTCTCAGATAATAAGACTTAGTATCATATGATATTTTCCTTGTCAAGTAAATATATCTTGTTTCAGAATGTTCAGATATTTTTACTGGAAAACAGGACAAAAATACGGAGTATGAAAATAATTTTTTGCAGTGTATGACTTTCTGCCTAATCTCTTTCTGTGTTCCATGGAAAGAAGAAAGTCATATGGGTTCGGAACACCATGTGGATGAATAAATGATAGATAAATGACAGAATTTTCATTTTAGGGTGAACTACCCCTTAAAACTTTTTAATCTGATGAAAATATCTGTGCATCACTTGTATTCCAAGCAAAATTCCTGTGCATGTGAAAAGCAGCATTTAGTGTCAACGATACCTTAACAACAAGAAGCCTTTGAGTCCTGTCAGAGAAAGAGTCAGCTGACTGAAGAAGTTAGGAAACTCAGCATGGCACCCAACCGAGTAGTTGGCATGTATGCCTTTCTTACATTATCTAAAGATCCCCTTAGAAATCTTTTATTCTCATGTTGCTAACTTTTAAGAATTCAAAGAAGAGTCACAAACTTCTATATGTCATAAAGTTTTAAGACTCAGAGGTTTACTGTGCATGTACTATTCTTTTTTTAACAGATTATTTAAGATCTACACCACCTCTTGTGGATAGAATTGTCCTTATTTTATTATACAGATAAATTATATTTATACAGTGTGGTGAACAATCAGACCAGATGACATTCCAGGAGCCAGTTTATGGCAGAGCCCCTATAACTGTCAAGGCAAAGAAGAGTGGCTCCATTTTGATTGGATCATGGCAGGACCAACACAAAAAAATGCCAAGCACAGCCATTAGATAAGCTGCTTGGACAACTATCAGATACTTCAGAAAGTAAGGGCCCGGACCTTCCAACACGTTAGAAAAGACTTCTCATTGGTCCATGAGTTGTTTCTTAGCAACCTCTCAAACCCCCCATCCTAACGTTTGCCCTAAGACCAGAGGTGAGAAGGACCATAAAAATTCTTCATGATCTCTTGAAGCAGCAATAACTTACCATGTGGCAAAAGCTGAAACAAAGAAGCCACAAAGAGAAATCTTTACACACAAACTTTTACTCCTTACATGGACACCAACTGCAACTCATCCACTCCATGTTTGTTCACAGAACTGTTTATGTACAGTAAATTGCAGTTGTTCATTTAGCACAATAGTTCACACAAACTGAACTATGGTGGTATAAATTAATGCATGCATAATATCTAATCTTTCAATATCATGTTTGGCCTCTATATCTTCAGAAAAATGGCAAAAGTATTTTTGAAGAGGTTTGGAAAAGGAACAATGCATAGATTAAACTTTAAAGACATTGTTTTAACCATGTACTTTAAAATATGCAAATGTTCTACACAGAGAAGTGTAAGGCTTTACTGGTTGTTTAGATCAGTGTTACTATCAGAAATAATTAATAATTATTTATTAAATATTTAAATTAATTAATTGAATCTAATTCATTAAAACCTCATATGGGGCTCCAGTAAATGTAGTGTGCTATGTTTAGGAGCGGGTTTGGTTATTAGCAATAATTAATAATTATCAAAGATAATTATTAATTATTAAAATCAATAGAACATTGATGAGAATCAATGTTAGCTTTTTTTAATCCTTTAAATCAACAATTATCAAAGATAATCACCAATCATTAACAACTATGATACATTAATTAAAATTAACACTAGCTTATTGATCATTCAAATTCAACAATCATCAAAGATAATGATCAATTATCAAAAATCAACAGAATATTAATAAGGATTAACATTGATGGGGCACCACCCTGGAATCAGGGACTAATAACCAGATAGTATAACAGTCTCAATATTAGATTGTTTTCTTAGGAAAATCGACATCCGAAGAATATCGATTTTCAGAAAAAAAACAATGAATGAAGGCTTGAATCCGAGCACTGACATCCCGTCAGCATGACACAGGTGTATGCAAAACAAACCAAAACACTTCTCTTTGTAATATAAACAAAGTTTATTTATGCAGTAATATCAATTAATAACTAATACAATGCAGTCAATAAACTTCCGACTTACAACTACAAACTAAACAGTGATATGATTAGATATGGAAACTAAAATAATCCTATAACACATAAGGTGTGTGTGTGTGAGAGTGTGTGTGTAAGGAGGGACGCGCACAAAATGGCGGACGTGACTCTCGTGGACACGCGAGACTTCCGGCCAGGGAATATGGCCGCGAATGTGGGCGGAGAGAAATCAGTCCATGGTAGCTTAGGGACAAAGCTGAGCTTGATCACGAAGCTATCCACTAGCCAAAAATGTGTGCCAGAATGTTTGTGAGGGGTCGCATGTGTGTGTGGTTAGTACGAGAGAGAGAGAGAGAATTACGTGACGGCCCCAAAGCCGATTTCACGATCGTGGGAGAGAAAGTAGCTGTTAGTTTATCACTCAGAGACGCGGTGGACGGCTTGTAAACTGTCCCGCGGTCTTTGATTCTTTAATGGATAAACTCAGTTTGCCAGTCTCGCCCGCGATGGCGGAAATGCACAACAGCCCAATGTGGTTGGACTACAATACAGCAAATCAAATTCGTGATAATTAATACCCTGAGTATTAATAATGAGCGGCCTTGGCGGTCCGTAAACTGTACAAGCAATAACCTTGATACACAAGAATAACACACTATAATATTCTATCTCTGCCCAGACGTAAACCTCTTACTTGAATTGCATGAGGACGTAGAATGTGTGTTCATCCATCCTTTAACTTTGACTCGGTTCCTCGAGGCTCAGGAAATGACGGGAGGCCGTTTCCTCGCTCTGTCGGTGGGCGGTACGGCTGCTGATTCTCGGCGGGCTGGTGGAGAAATCAGCAACGTTGACTTGATTGAAGATGGAAGAGAAATCTTTAATCTCTTCACTTCTGCAGGCAAACGGATGAAGATGCGGATTGCTCGGCGGTCTCCTTCTGATCCGTTAGTTCGGTGGAACACAGAGTAATCTCAACTCGTCCAGCGAGATGGAGATTGTATGGCCACAGTTTCAAGTCGGACGTTACTTCCTTGTGCCACGAGGCTGCACCTGAGAGCAGCGATGAGCTGCGTCTACACACGGCGAGCAAAGTTGCTGGAAGCAAATCCCGGAAGCATTTCAGAGGTATTTCTACTCCTGATGATGTCATGGTAGAGGTGCGTTCTGTCGTATGCCTCATCCAATAGGAGTTGAGAGTTCGATCCTTTAGTGAGCAAGGCTTCATGGGATTTGTAGTCTGTTTTGGACTCCCTTTGTTTGATTTTGGTGCGATTTTTATCAGTATAATTTATGACTTGGTATGTGGGGGCCTGAGTTAGGTTTTACGACTGTGTTAGGCCTGCCTTTGTCTTCTATCTGAATACATGAGGCCCAACAGAAGGGAGGCCTTCTCCAATGTCAGCAGCCAATCATAACCCTGAAACAAGAAGCACCAAACTGAAATTTCCTCCTCATAAGGAAGGTATAAATATATCCTCCGGATGACCACACCTTTGTTCTGAGTTCCCGGCTGTCCGAGTTCGGGAGCAATAACATCATAATAATCAACGTTCTGAGTTCCCGGCTGTTTGAGTTTGAGAGCAATAACAGAATAATAACTCTTCTCTGTTCTGGTCTCACTCTACGAGAGAGGCAATGACAGAATAATAATGAACATTCTGAATCTCTGGCCTGTGTGGTAGGAGATGTAACAGAAAACAAACCCTTCCAACATGTTAAATCTCTGCCTCACAGAGAGAGGATAACAGATCACCCAGCATTCTTAGTGTCCATCTGAGAGACAGTAGAAGACTGACCAAGGACCAAGTCTCACTACAAGAGACTATTGCAATACCAAATTCATAATCTCTATTCCAGGGAGATAACTACAGCGATAAGGTTTAGCTCTGGCAAGCAAAACCTCTCTTCAAGTTTCGTGCATCTGCGTGTTCCAGATGATGAATCTTGCACCGAAATAAGGGCTGTATATCTGCATGTTCCAGATTGCAAGAATCCTCTCTGTGCTTCCAAGAGATCAGCATTCCTCAGCTCCTTCGTGTCCAAGGCTGTTGAAATGAAATCTAGCTCCTACCCCACTGTAATGTGGCCCTGAGCCCCAGTGGAAGACATCGCCATCACCATCACCGGACTCATCAATCGATCAAAAGCGTAAATATCACTACTAAACCTCTTTCCAGAGACCTTGGCATTAGTGTATACTATCAGTTTATGATTTTCTAATGTTCTTTAGATTACATATCCTGTGTATCAAATGTCTTGCAAATAATCTGAGAGTTATTTGTTTAATTAGGAATAAGGCTTTCACATTATTAATTAACAGAGAAACAGCAATGTATCTTTCCATAAGATAATAGTCATACTTTGCCATTGCTGCATCCACTTCAACCACTTACATCTTTCCATCCTATGCACTTTATTTACCTATTAATTTATATTATTCTTTTAGCATATTAGTACCATTTTGTAGTTTTGTTTGTTATTCTTGTTTATCTTTTTTATAAATAAAACTAATTTTATTAAAACTGTGTGTTCCTTGTTTTGAAGATACAGAAGAGCTCTAAAGGGTTAGGCCGAATCTTATGAATCCTTCAGATTAATCAGATGATCAGCTCCCTCCAATTTACATATTTTTAATTTCTTGAATGGTCCATTTGGATCATTCTGTTATTGTTAAGGTGAAACTCCTTAGCTGGTGCCCCGAGGATGGAGTGAGGGGCCGTCTGATGTTAATAATCACACACACATACACCTTGAGTGAAGGGTGATCAAAAATAACCACATATTTTGGTGTCTTGTGTGAGACCCAGTTCATTTCAGTTGGTGCCAGTGTGATTCTCACTACAACAGCATGTATTGTAAATGTAGCTACTGTGTGCATCAGCAATTTCACCCCAATACAAATAATAACATTTTGGAAAACAATTAAAGCATTAATGTATATATATATATATATATATATATATATATATATATATATATATATATATATATATATATATATATACACAATTTATTTATTTATTTTTTACAAATAGCATAAATATCAAGAAGCTATGCAATCTTAGGGTTACTCCATTTGACATGAGCAAAATGTGCCTATACATAAAAATGTCAAAAAAAATTTTTTTTGTCACATGACAACAGAATGGCTACCTGCATATATATATATATATATATACACAATTTATTTATTTATTTTTTACAAATAGCATAAATATCAAGAAGCTATGCAATCTTAGGGTTACTCCATTTGACATGAGCAAAATGTGCCTATACATAAAAATGTCAAAAAAAATTTTTTTTGTCACATGACAACAGAATGGCTACCTGCATATATATATATATATATATATACAGTATGCTGTATACACAGTGTATATATATATATACACAGTATATATTTTTCACTGCTTATTTTTTAAGAAATAATTAAATAAAAAAGTTTTTCCAGACTACTTATGGCAATATTTCTTTTTCAAGAATTTCATCTTTTAATGAGACTTTTAGAAAAAATAGGCTAACCCCAGAAAAAAAATCTAAATGACTTTGAACTCAAAAAATTGAAAACATACAACATCCTAGTAGAGGTGTTTCAAGTAATTGTTTTGTGCGAATTGCATTTTTTATGTATTTTGAAATAACTTCATAGATTCAGACCAAAACAAAATGAGCATCATGGCATTGATCCACACCCGGCACAGGTGAATTCCTCACTACCCCTACATTTTCTTTAAGCCTAGTATGCATACTGCACACAGCTGCAACCTAGTCTACACTCTCATTTTTCTGCAGGGAACACCTTGGACAAAGACCTTTGCGGTTTGCACAACACAGCAAAAATGCATGGAACTCATTATAATCAAGCATATTTGTGCACGTGGTGTGTGTGTGTGTGTGTGTGTGTTGCCCTAGCTAAGACATAACGGCAAGCTGGGGAGCGTGAGCTTCCCGGAAACCGGTATTGAAATCTGAGGTGCCAATTGAACTGTGAAGGCAGGAATTGAAAAGAGAAAAGGGAATAACCCCCTCTGTTTTATAACCTTTTATAATAAATGCATTGGGGTTTTAGCATGTGTGCATACATCATCCTTTTTGATGCAGAGTACTCAAGTGAGGAAAATGAAAAAAAGATGGTATGCATGTGTGTGCACGTCGATAACTGAATTGAATTAACCTCGATACTGTACATTTCGTGCAAGATTCATTGAGCTGTGCTGTTATGCGTCAGGACATCTACAAGGTTGTTTCATACATCAAGAACAATGTGCAAATAAAAAAGAAGAAATTCTCGCTTTTCAAATGTGTTCTGCATCTAGACTAACCTGAAGTGCATAGCAACTGTTTCTAATGTGCTTTAAGGCCACAGAATTTCAGGGAAACTCTGGTAACGTTTGGAATGGAATATTAGCATACTGTGCAGTACATCCTACATAACATTTCAAAGAGAGGAATGCAACATTATTGTCACATAATCTCATTATATTGCATGTTTTATTCAGCGAGTCGTGTCCAGTTAGCATGTCGGAAATAAATGTGGATATTTGACATTTTTTACACTCTTTTTTTTTTTTTTTACTTTTTGCATTTGAATCAAGTATGGAAGATCACGTCAAGTGCACTGCATTAATGAATACAGTTGTGTACATTGTTAGATAATGCAGTGTTCTCTGAACCAATCATTAATCAATTTTTCAACTAATAAGCAGCTATTGCATTTGCTATAAATGCTATTTTTTTGATCATTTTATTATCTTCCCCGAGGACCACTGATAATGTCAGTAAAGTGTTTTGCACCAAAACTGTATAGTTTAGTAATAAATAATAATTTTCCACCCTTTCTCTGGCCCTCTGTCTCAAACGCTAAGTTTTGGGCTCAGCGGCTCTTTTAAACTTCAATGTAAACGCCTACTGTTCTGATTGGTTAACATCGTCCCTCAAATACACTATATTTCAAACTCAGTCAGAAGAGAATGAATAAGCTCCACAACATTATAAAACTACATTTCAGGGTTTACACATAACGCACATCCAACACATTGCATCCGAATATATTAAACTTCACTCAAGCACAACTGTCAACACTCAGCACCATAAACAATCAAACAGACATGGCATTTGAAATATTCATGAATTAAACTGTTTAATCACGTTTTTGCAGTCAAGTCCAAGTGTTTTTTAACTGCCCCGTTCTTCAATAACAGTTCCTTTGCAAAGCTTGACTCATATTCACAGTCCGTAGCATGGTAAAATATGATGCACACACATAGGTGAACCGAGGCGCAGAACGCCAGAAATTAGAAATACATCCAAACGGTCAAAGACGCCCAGCTTGTGCTTGTTGACACCACGTCTTTTAAAAGTGGCACGATAAACATGACAAAGGTCAAAGATGTCTGTTTAATGCATGTTACGTAGCTGGTCCTGCTCGACCTGCTCCGAACAGGACTTGAACCGGTGTCTCTGGCATGGGAGGCAGGCGTGCTAACGAGGAGGCTAAAGGCTGCAGCCTCCAGCGTCAGTTGCTAGTGCACCCCTTGAGGCCAGGGGAGTGAGGTTTACACACTGCACAGCTATCACATACCAGCTGGCTCCCATTACATTATATCCACAAAAGTTTCAAAATAGTAAGGATAGTTGGTTGCACTAGATCTGTCTCTCTCCCTCTCTGTTTACGATAGGAACTGAGCGCCAGTGGGCGGGGCCAAGGGTAGGATGATGCATGTTGTGGGGCATGTAAATACAACTGAGCAATGTCTCGTCATGAACACACAGTTTTCAAAACGAGACGTTTCAGAAAGGTTGGAACTATAAATGCTCTTTTTAGACTGGGGAGGAAGTTTTGAGTTTTGAAATTTACAGTATGTTTTTATAGTATAGTTACCTCTTATATGTCTAAATATCAAGGAAAATTGTATTTTCCATTTCATGACCCCTTTAAATTTAATGTCAGTAAAGAATGTCTTATGCCTAAAACTTCCAACATTTGCCTGTTATGGCTTACCATATCTGCAGTATGCTATGCATAAAGCTTTTGAACAGTTTACCCCTGCTTATTAGAACAGCTCCAATGCTGTTATCTCAATTATCAATTAAAAACTAATCTTTTCTCTGAGGTTTTAATTAACCATGAACTGAGATTTGTTTGACCCCTTGTTTAGTATGCTTATTTGATGTATTTATACTTATGCTTGTTATTGTTTTCTCTACATATTTTATTGTACAGCACATTGGTCAACAGTTCGTTATTTTTAATTGTGCCTTATAAATAAATTGATTTTCCTTGTCTTGCCTATACTGTGCACAAGTATGCACATTTCCTCTATGCAATAACCAATACTATTTTATCCCATTTAAAAAAAATAATTGTATGCCAAATACAGTGTATACTGCACAGTATTCAGTAAGTAGTAATCTAGTATGCAATTCTGAACATAGCCCTGGATCTACATAGTATGCATATTTTGGCAAATTTGGTAACAGGTTTTCCATGCATGCAGAAAATGTGTATACTAAGCATAGTATACATACTGCATAATGCAGAAACCATGCTACCGTAATAATACGGTAGCATGCTTTACCGAACAGCCACACATTCTTTTAGATATTGCTGTTTAGCTCCTTGACTCTTTGAAATATGCATGCACACATGATTATATAGAAGCACCTGTCTTTGAAAATAATGGAGATGATTAAGCAATTACTCTGATTCAGATCAGCCCATGCCCTTGTGTGCGGCAAGTAGAGAAAATATAATTTGGCAATGTCAGTGCTGGTCATTTGAGTGGATAACGCAAAGCAGCTTTATGCAATTTTAAGAGGGCAGCATTAAATTAAAAAACATATATTTTAACATTAGACATTAAATTTCTATTTTAAATTCACTATTGTTTTAAATAGAATTGTTCTGTAGTCTATACAGTATTTAACACAATTACATCAGAAGCAACTAATTAAATTACTGAAAAATTAAGAGTAATCCCTTACTTTACTTTTTTCAATGGAAAAAGTAATTGAATTACTGTAATTAATTACTTAGTAATGCATTACACCCAACACTGCACCACACGCATGACAATGCGGCCCACACTTTTTCTCATTACTCTGTGCAATTTAGTGCGCAGATATAAAAAGCCAAGTGTTTGGCCATCAGAAGCTGCTTTGCTTGAAATCTAGGAACATATTTTTTTGTTGTCGGTTCACTCCAGGGTTATTAATGTAGGCTAAAACAAAAACAAAGAAGAGTACTATTGATTTAAAAACAGTTCTGTGTAAGTTTTGGTTTTTGCCACTAGTGGTGCAGAAATTATATTTCATCTTTAACTATAATTGCTAAAACTGAAACTAAAATATACATTTACATTTATTCATTTAGCAGACGCTTTTATCTAGGAGGAAGATGAAAGATAGTGGTGATAGAATGGATTAAGATTTTTCAAGAAGAAGGAAGAAGACAGTTATTAGTGTGAATGGGTCAAGTGCTCGCGAAAAGATGCGTATTTAGATGTCTCTTGAAGGTGGCTAGAGAATCAGCTGCTCGGGTGAAGATTGGCAGGTCGTTCCACCAGTGAGGAACAGTTGAAGTGAAGGTCCGGGAAAGATTATTTTTTCCTCATGTGAGATGGCACCACGAGGCGCTGCTCTCCCGTCGATCATAAGCTTCTGGATATCTCATAGACGTGAAGTATCGAGTGTAGATGGGGTGTGCGGAGCCAATGATTGTTATGTAAGCGAACATCAGCTTGATTCAAGCAGCCATTGACAACCAGTGCAGTTCGATAAAGAGAATGGCGTGACGTGAGCTCTCTTGGTCTCGTCGTAGGCCAATCATGCTGCTGCGTTGTGGATCAATTGTAGAGGTTTGACTGTACTTGCAAAAAGTCCTGCCAGAAGAGCATTGCAGTAGTCCAATCTAGATATAACAAGAACCTGGACAAGGAGTTGTGTAGCATGCTCATACAGGGGCGCATTAACACACGGGCTTATACGGGCTGAAGCCTAGGGGCCTACAACTCCCATGGGGCCCAGTGGGAGGAGCGGTTGTTGACATGGTGACAGTCTGCAAGTGTTAAAGGCGCCCGTGTAGTGCTTGTTCATTGCACTGCAGTTGCACCCCCAATGGGGAGTTGGGTCTCAACAACTTGAAGGGGGCCTCAGCGGACCAGCGAGCCCATGGGCCCAGAGGTACCTTAAAGTGCCCCTGTGCTCAGATAGGAAGGGTCTGATCTTCCTAATGTTATATAGAGCAAATCTGCAGAAACGGACTGGAAAATACTTAAAAATGAAACAGAAAAGTGCCTATGAAATAAAACAAAACTGAAACTGTCAATAACTTGCTGAAACTAACTAAAACTACACTAAAATTTAAATACATTTTTGAAAATAAGTATTAAAATAAAATCTATTAAAAAATCTTTTTTTAAAAAAAGCAAAACTCTAACAGCCCTGCTTCACTCTTTCAAATCACACTTGGCAAGCTGTTGGTTCAGTGGCTTCGCATGCCTCCGTGCACTAAATGCAAAAACCTCCGGGTGCTTCTTACCCCTTGACTTCACTGGTTTCTCGTATATTAAACCTCGCAGGCAAGACAACCAAATATTGGCCAGCAGATATTAAGGACAGTACTGGTTATGACGGGCTGATGATAAACAGAACTTGCACACGGAGCTCAGCCCTGGTGCCACGCTGGCAGTGCTGACGTGTCTTGCGACAGAACCACGCCGAGACAGAGGCCTATGCTTCGATAGCGCACCTGGGGTGCACTAATCTCTGTTTGCATAGGAAATTGAAGCATATTTCACAAAACCCTGAATAGATAAGAACAAGAATGCCATTTGAATTTGTCCACTTTATTTCGTCTTGTGCCACGTGCAAACAGCCAAAGCAAATTCACATTTCGTCTGATGTTGTCTGTTCCCAGTTGTGCATGTCTGTCAATTCATATTGTGTTTCAATTGTGTTTCTTCAACTATGGGTACTTTTGGCCTTGTGGAATTTTGAAATTAAACTTTATTTGTCTACAAACAATGTCCAACTGAATGTCATTTCCACCACCTCTGATGTTTTTTTGTTTGATAACACTTTGTGGTGAAAATTATATTTTAAACGACCTAAAAAGAACCTATAGAGAACGTTCTCTAATGGTTAATTTTAGGTTTTATTTTTCTTTCACACTTTACATTATTTTATCCATTCCTCTGCATGAAGTTGCATGCTGACAAAATTTAAAATTGAATGGTCATTCTGGTAGACTGACTCACTGACTGACATTCCTTTATAGATTTCCTCAGTAAATAATTGGAAAGATAAATATTTCACTCATTCAATAGAAAAGAACATTATGTACCACGTACTATATAACCTAGAAGTTTTTTTTATTGTTATTATTTATCTACTACAAATGAAGAGAGGTAGCGGGGTGTCCCCGCTATACTGTTTTAGGAAATGCAAAATCAAGGCACAGTTTTTAGTATGGTATTGACCTACAGCAAGGTTGCAGAAATTGTATCTTCCAAAATGTGTTGTGGCTCATTTTTTATGATTATATAATAATTATAATTCATTATAATAAATAATTATTCTATCACTTGCTTATCTATTTAAATTGCAGCATGGTTGTAGAAAGGTTCTCGGACTTTATAGGTTAAAAGTGAAGGATCATGTACAATCTTAAACAAGCGTTCTATTTGTTGTGTGTTTTGGGAACCAAAACCTACCATTTCCAGAATGTTCTGGGAACAAAGAAATGTTAGTTGGGAAGGTGAATATTACAGTTAATCTTGAACTAATGAAATCTATTGCCTATAGTTACATTAAAGGGGTCATGACATGCATATATTTTATTTTATTTCTGCAACGTTTTTGCAAAACTGAAATGATGTGCTTCCTTACACGTTTGGCTGCAGTTTCCAAGTAAAATGTCCAGCGGGGGGCGCCAAAACCGAGCAAAGTGAGTTTGTAATCAGACGAGGTTTTGAAGGTGAATTTTAGATGGAGGTTTTAACAAGTAAAACGTACCTCCCTAACCTTTACCCTAAAATGTTTACTCTAAACCTAACCAATAGTGTCCGAAAAGATAAATGAGACTTTAACATAACAGACATCCTTACCCTTAACCAACACCTAACTCTAACCGATAGTGTTTTAAAATGAAGCAAAAAAGAACACTAATTTACTGGGGCAACCATGTCATTTTGTGTCACTTCTATGCAACTTTCGCCCTTTTTCTACCCTGTATTTGTCCTTCTGTCTTAAATGCTCAGTTTTGTGTGTACTTCACTTTTAAGACACGCCCACTGTTATGATTGGCCAACATCATTGAAAAGCAAACGCCCTCCCACCATTACAAGTGTGGAACTGTATTTTCCAAGAATGAAATAAAAACTTGCAAGCGATTACGAAATCCAGGCAATCCAGCTGAGGAAACACCCTCGAATGATTCATTGGTGGACCGGGGAAGGGGGTCTCCCTCGATAAATTTGCTGCTTAAATATGGGAAAATGTGCATCCCCATGTGTTCAATTCGGCCAAAATGCATGACATCATGCTTATAGAGACAGATGATGTGACATCACAATGTAGCCGATTTCAAAACGAGTCATTTTCGCAGGGTGGATACAATGAATGCTCTTTCTGGACTGAGAGCTTTGAGTTCTAAAACTTACAGTATGTTTTTATAGCACAGTAACCTCTTATATGTCAAAATACCAAGGAAAATGTTATTCCTCATGCCATGACCCCTTTAATGCTACATAATAGTACTTAAAAAGAAAATGTAAACAAAAAACAATGACCTTTACAAACGGCTAGTGCAACTCTACCCTGGCCCGTATGTGTTTGTATACAAGTGACAGCATGTGTGTATTTGTATGTGAGATTGTGCATTCATATCCTTGACATTGCAGCGGCTGTCCCTTCATTTCACGCTCCACCTCTAGCCGCGTGAATCCTCTTCCCAGGGCTCATTATCAGGTCTGTTCGATGAGTGCACGGCCAGGCAGCGCACGGAGCAGAACCCAATCATTATTCAAACCCACCGCCGGTCAACACTGACGGCTCCACGTTGTCGTCTGCGGTCATATTATTCTCTCCTCACACATAACTAAGCAAAAGCACAAAAATAAATCCTGACTGACCAGGATCAATGCGGTACTCAGCACCCGCCGTGCCACCTGAGGGAGTCTGGGAGAGAGTGGACCTTCTGTTGTTGGATAAACTGCTGTATGCTCACCATCTCGTTTTCTTTGGCAGGGCCCAGCAGCGCTCAGGCAGCCGAGTTCGGCCATGTGCCCGACAACATTACCGTGCTGGAAGGAGAAAGCGTCATTTTGAGGTAAATCATTCATTTCATGTGTCACACGGACATATCGAACATTAAATGGTTAAAGAAAACCCACTGGTAATGTAGGGCTGTCGATTCGAATCGATTAAAAAAAGAATCGAGAGTCGCCACCGCTCAGGGGAATCGATTCTGCTCAGAGCCGTGACATGGTCATTTAGCATTTATTCGGTCCAATAAATCATAAGTACTGTAAACAGCGTAGAGTATGCTTTATATTGCAATGTATATTGTGAGATTTCACTTTGCCTCCCGTTGAGTCTGGAATTGACACTTTGAATCGATCCTGAAAACCTGGAATCACTCATTTCTGGAATCGAACTTCCCCAATGGCTATGTCAAAGGGAAATTTCCCCCCAAAATGAAAAAACAAACAAAAACTCTCATCGTTTACTTTTAGAATATTTCAGCTCTGTAGGTCCATACATTGAAGTGAATGCTGGCCAGAACTTTGAAGCTCCAAAAATCACATAAAGTCAGCATAAAAGTAATCTATATGACTCCAGTGGTTTAATCAATGTCTTCTGAAGCAAAACTATAGGTGTGGGTGAGAAACATAAATATTTAAGTCCTTTTTTACTTAAATTCTCCTCCCTGCCAGTACGTGGCGATATGCACGAATCGGCAAATAGGAAAGAAGAAGAATATGAAAGTTATAGGGGTGATTTACAGTAAAAAGGACTTCAGTATTGATCTGTTTCTCACCCACATTTATCACCAGTATTACCCACAATAATACCACCAGTATTATTAAGGTAATTTTGTGCTTTTAATTCAATTTTGCGCTGAAAAAGCAACTGAAAATTCACCTTTGTTCTTTCTTTATTTACAATTCCAAACATTTATGGATTTTTTTTCTGTCTTACAAGGAACATCAAAATAGACGTTTAGCAGAATGTCTAGGCTGCTCGCTTCTATATAATGATTGTGGATGGGGACCATGGGCTCCCAAGCTCTAAAAAGGACAAAAATCACCATAAAAGCTTAATAAAAGTATTCCATGAGACCCATGGACTATATTCTGTCTCACAAAGTCATATGATACCTTTTGTGTAAGGAACAGACTGAAATTTAAGACAGTATTCACTGAAAATCAAGCTTGACAGCTGTGATCACCATTCACTTCCATTGTGGGAGACTTGGACATTCAGCCAGGGGCGTAGATTCCAGGGGGGATGGGGGGTCCCCCCCCAATAATCAAAATGAGCAAGTACAACCCCTCCAATATTTATACCTTGATCAATAAATTCTTGATCAATAACCCCCCCCCCGAATAACTCCTGAATACAAGCTTGTTTCGAAGGACATTAGGGTGAGTAAATGATGACCAAAACTATTACTTTAACTTGTGGCAATTAAACAATGATAAGTCAAGAAAGAGATGTTAAGAATCCCAGCTGATATTAGGCTACTTCAGCTCTACTGTATATACTGCACATTTTGCAGGTCTACATCCAGGAATTCTTAGCACATAGAAAATGTGCATACTGTGCACAGTATACGTACTATACAGTATACTTCAGCAATTGTAAGAGTACCGACATAATGCCCAACCCTTCTGGTTTTACCACTAGACACTTATCAGAGGCATCAAGTTAGGGGTGCATTTTTGAAATATGAATTTGACTCTTTCTAGTTTCTTGTTTGTCAGTTTCTGGGCAGAAATGACTTGGTTTCATTCTGTCAGCCAGCAGTTGAACTCTTGAACTGTCTGTCAGGGGTTTAAACACTCAAAAGCACCATATTATTATTCCACACACCTACACTATGAATTTGATGTGATATCACAGTTTGATATGCTGAAAGTCAAAGCTGACATGAATGTGAGTGATATTTACTGCTTAAATGTGTCACCTTTTCTCCATTTAAAGATGAGAGCAGAGCAATGACATCTAGAGGCAAAACACTGGTACTACGTGTTATTGGAGTGACTGAGTTTACTGGGTCTGATTTATTGTAGGCTTTTGATTGCTTTTGAATTGCAACATAAGGTCCGGTCCGCAGTGCATCTTATTCTGGTCAAGATTGACTATCGGCTGACATCTAAAATGACCAATCACAGTTTGTTTTGTCTGAATGTCTCCTGTAGGAGCAGGTTTATCTGTAAAAGATTTTTCCACAATAATAGACCAACTTGTGCGGACTTTGTGATCAGAACTTTTGTTCACCGAAAAGTAATGAGTGGGTAATTCCACGATTGCGGTGCCTTTTGCATCCCACTGACTTTACATTTGCCAACAGACATCTTAAGTGAATTTAAATCACAATTTACAATTAAGATAAATTACCTTCATGACAACATACGTCAATTATAAAAAGTAACTAAAAACAGTATCTGCATTATTTTGTAAATCTAGAATTTATATCATGCTTAAAACACAGTGGGCATGAGCAATTCATTATTAGTTAGAAAAAATATATACATTTTACTTGTGTTCCAAACATTTCAATTTCATAACAAAATTCCATCAAATTGAATTGAGTAAAACTAAATTAAATTTATAAAAAAAAAAAATTTATTTTAAGTTTTATTCATTTAATTTTCTTAAAGATTACTTATTTCAATTTGATAGAATGCTTTGCTTTGAAATGAAAATGCGTAAATCTTAAAAATAGGCTAAAATACTTTTTTGAGTGAAATATTGACTCAACCCTGTTACTTGAACACATTCACCCCAATGCAATGTTTTGAATATATGGCCAAATATGTCTTGATGCTGGCCTGAACACCATATAAAGATAAAAATTAAGTTCTTTCATTCTTTTTTCTGTATTTTCAGTGATATTCATCCTGTTAAGTAGCATTCAACTATTTTACAGCCACTTCTGTTTTTCAATTCTTCTTTTGTTTTTACTTCTTTAATAAATAAAATGTTTCAAAATTTTAGATATAATTGGGTTTGTAGGCTCTGTTAAAAGGAAACAGGGTTGAGAAACATGCAGCCATTGTCCACAAAAAAATAAAATAAATAAATAAATATATATATATAAATAAAAATGTAATATTATTGCCTGAGATATGCAAGAAGTCAAGGCCTAGGAGGCACCGCGATCATGGAATCGCCCGAATACAGATTGTTTTAATAGATATAACTCATAAAACACAATTCTGGCTTCTAAGTGTCTAAAATAAAACTCTGAATGTATTTTAAAGATTTGATGCCCGCTACACTGGCAAACTTGACATCAATGACATCACAGTTATTGACTGTAACTAGTCGATTCTGTCTGCCACAAACTTGTTCTTTTCAATCTGCACTTTTTCTCAGATGCAAGATTGATGAGGAGGTCACACACAAGGCGTGGTTAAACCGCTCCAACATCTTGTTTACGGGCACAGATAAGTGGTCCCTGGACCCCCGCGTTTCTCTGGTGAACAACAACAACAGCGACTTCTCCATTAAGATTGAGAGAGTGATAGTGGCTGATGAGGGACCCTACACGTGCAGTTTCCAGGCCAGAAACCAGCCCCGTACGGCCCACGTCTACCTCATCGTCCATGGTAAGTCTGTCCTGACAAACCAGTACTGATCTGTTGATCTGAGGATGGTGTGATGGCTTTAAGGTAAAAGGAACAGTTAATCCAAAAATGAAAACTCTGTCATCATTTACTCAGGGCATATCCACACAAATTCGTTTTTGTTTGAAACCTCGAATCATTTCATGGAGAGCGTTTTCGAAAGTCTTAATTTTCGGTGGAGGAAAGCACTGTTCTAGTGAGAATGAGAGGTGTAAACGTAGATAAATTAATGCGTTTTCAAATAAAGGTGTATTAGTGTGGGCGTGGCCTCACATTTTTCCATCTAGGAAAACAACTGAAAATCAGAAAGGACAGATGCAAAAACGCCTTCGGTGTGAACCGAAGTAGTACAACATTAGTTCATATGACCTGTGCGCTACATTTGATAGCGTTGTGTGAGAAACAGACCAAAATGTAAGTCAGTATTTACCGATACATTTTCCCTCCGGTGAGCTGCAAACTTGAAAACCACCGCAAACGAATCATTGAATCAGTAAGTTCAACTTGAGAACCAGAGTTCAGTCCGATTCTGTGACTTAATTAAATGAAAATATGGCGCACCAAGACACGTCACGCCAGGTTTATGTCAATAACGAGATGACGGAGAACCACCCTTACAAAAATGCAGAGTTCTGGCAAGCTCGCCACAAACTTGCCGCAAACATGCTGGCAAACTCTTCGTTGTTGCCAAAGGTTTCTTGCAAGTTCACCAGTATGGGTGAAGAGTTAAAAACTTCCGTGGCAAACATTTGTGGTGAATCGCAAGCTCATTTGCATGTGAAAATAATAGGTGGCAAATTTGCGGCAAGTTTGCCAGAACTTTTGTAGTGATGATCGTCAAACCCGGAGCGATGTGTCATATTTGAAATGAACATGCCTGCAAATGAGATTTGATAGCTATGGTTGAGGGGGAGATTTTCAGTAAATAACTATTTAAAATTCTGTTTGTTCCTCATACAAAGCTATCAGATGATTTCAAAAGACTTGGAATATAGCACGTGAGTCATATGGACTACTTTTACGATGCTTTTTTGTTATTTTTGGAGCTCTACAGCCCCAGTTCCCATTATAGAAAGCAGCCATCTGGATATTTCTTCTGTTGAGTTCAAATATGAAAAGCCATGATGGTGTTTGCCTGAACTATTCCTTTAAAAGCAGTATCTAAGAGGCACAAAGAGGGCTGCTGGTGGATTAAAAAGAAGCACAAGGGGGTGTTTATGCTCAGTGCATTTCTAGAAGACCTTTAGATTGACCGAGAGTGCAGGGCGAGGCATGGGCCGTACCAATTGTCACGGCAACAGTGAACTGAGTAAGAGTTCTTGTGATCTTCAGTGACATGATTTATTGGCACCAGACAGCTTTGTTGATGAATTGTGATCATTCCTCCCCTTACCGCAACCCCGCACCAAACCCTCTGCCGCGAGCTGTCAGTTGTTATGTATATTGCGCTTTACGCAGTACATTTTCTTGTAACAGTACAAGATTGAAAATATCAAAGTGAAAAATATTCTAAAGCACATTACTTGGCTGGTGTTGTACAACACTATCCCATGCATAATCCTATCCTTCTTGGACCTCAAAGCAATTCTATTGGCCGAAAGAACTTTTAATGGATTCTCTATTCTGTAAAATCCTACAAAATTGCTTTGATGTCCTCTTAATATGACCGTTAATGTCCTGCTGAAAAAAAAAAATATCTTGAACCAGCTAAGCTGGTGTTTGTTGGCTTTCGTTAGTTTAAGCTGGTCTCCCAGCCTGACCAACTGAAAAGTGTCCAAAACACCATCAAAACCAGCCAACAGATGAGCCTGGCCAGGAATTCTTTACATTTGCGGATTTTTTGAGTTAATACTGATGTCTGGTTAAAATTTAATGTGAATAGCCTCATTAAAAATATATTTACTGACAAAAATGTTGACGCGTTCAATACTTATTTCCCCCACTGTATATGTATGTATTTATTTTGTCTTATTGTGTATTCTATATATACTTAATTTTCTATTCAATTTTTATTTATTTATTTTTTTTAATTATTTTGTCTTGTTGATGTATTATTTGTGCACTGGAAGCTCCTGTCACCAAGACAAATTCCTTGTATGTGTAAGCATACCTGGCAATAAACCTCATTCTGATTCTGATTCTGATTCTGATTCTGATTCTGATTCTGATAGGATTCTGTGGTGGGACTGAATCTTGCATTTTTAGAATGCATCCCAGGCATGTTGTTGGCCAACCAGCGGGCCAGAACCATCTTTCAGAAAACAGCCTTTTATCTGTGCCATGGAGCTTTGCAGACAGATGACCATATGTGCGCGATACCATTGTGCCCTCAATTTTAGCCTTGGTGCGATATGAGTGAAAATAATTACACCCCCCAGTCACTCCACCAACAGGAATGAGTCCGCTATGGGTCCAATCTTAACTTTATCATCAGTAAGTATTTCAAAACTGAAAAATGGACTGCTTGAGAATGCCTCGCAGGCCAAATTTTTTGCCATCTTCATTAAAGCTCTGGCCATTTAAATTCAAGGACCATTATTATCTGTCCGACATTATGCATTGCCCTCTGCTTTGGGAATTTAGACCGAAAGTGCTGATTGGACTCATTTATAAAACCTGAAACAAACACTCCATCTCGCTGGTGTCTGAGCAAATACATCCGACTTGTTCGTTTCAAAACTACGTTTGATTTTGAATCAGAATATATCCAGTGCACTAATGTGTATTTTTCATTAATCATGACATTTATTAACTTGTCATTCTCTTTTTGCAGTGCCAGCCCGGATAGTGAACATCTCACAGGATAAATCGGTAAATGAAGGTGATGATGTTAACCTGTTTTGCCTGGCCGTAGGCAGACCGGAGCCGACCGTGAACTGGAAGGACTTCAAATGTGAGCTGCCTTTCAAATGTTATGTTTGTAATGGCATACTGTACTAACATACTACTCTTACAATTTCTGCAGTATATAGTATGTACTGTATACTGTGCACAGGATGTGAATGCATGCCTTGCCCAGATGGCAGAAATGTGCAGAACTGAACAGAGCACACTGATGCATACTGTTTCACATATTGTTTTGTATTAAATAGTGGGAAGGATACAGTGTATACTGTAGGAAGCAAGTAACATTCCTAACACATCACATGTCTTTAGCTACGTTGAGAATATACTGTATGCTGCATGCTTTTTATTATGTCAGACATAAATGCATTGTTGTCACATGACTTTGTCATGTTGCATGCTTAACACAGTGAGTGACGTCCAGTTACAATCTCGGAAATATACATTTATTTTGCATTTTTGTTCCAATTTTGTGTAAGAAATGTAAGGAGATCTCAATGGATTTTACGTCTCGCACATTCATCTCACTGAAAATGAAGCTGAGTGCTTTGCATTGTGAGATTCAGTGTTCCATCCACCGAAGTAAGGATTTTCCATGCATAAAGAACATTTGTATAATGTGCATCGTATACAGTACAGCGTACTGCAGAAATGGAGTAGTATGATGGCATGCTATTATGAGCATTGTCTGTGATTTAAAGCTCTGATTTCATTACAGATAATTACAGCCACAAGCAGCGTGATAATTGTCAACATGTGTCATCATCATCTTTGTCACCGTTATCAGGCCTGCCTCAATATTAACAATCTTGGTCGTCATTAACATACTATTTATAACTTTCATCTTCACCGATATTAGCTGCATTCATTTTGAGTGATCGTAATGAAACACGTAACGGGAGAGGGCATTTTCATTAAATCTTTTCACTGAATCATAACAGGGTGGTGGGGAACCTAATTTACCATCATTTATTTTTTAATTGATTCTTTAGTCCTGTGAAATCAACTGAAGAGTCTCCCTGCCTGGACACATACCAGCTCCACATGGACAGAACAGCTGAAATGAGATACTAAACTTCTAGTTTGTACAATGTAGAATATGTTCTGGACCTTTCTATTAACATGTCAGGTGGTAATGTCTATTTTTGTATAATCCAATGAATTAAATCTGTCAAGAACATGTCTGTGTATTTCACCCCAAAATCAAAAGATAGAAATAAGAAATTATATTTTACTTAGAGGAAATTACGCCTATTTTTAGGACCATTTTGATTATTTGCATTTTGACTTATGCCAAATTTTCTCACCGTAATACAAAAAAATCACATTCTCTTTACTGTAAAGTTTTAACCACTAAGTTAATGTGTCATGGTAGTATTTGTTACTTCCTTTCATTTGCTGATATTACATTAAAAATCACTATAATGCAGTAAAAAAAAAAAAGACTATTATAGTAATAACAATCTAATGAGAATAATCTTTGAAAATAATATACTCAAAAGTGAAATGTCGATGCATAACAGTAATGTGCTTTAAAAAATGTGCTTAATTGTAATGAATATAAATAATGTTACAATGCAACAAAAAAATGTAATGGTTCTAAAAAATGGTTTAATTTTCTTAAGGGAAGTATTAAAGGAGATTAGTAAAGTATTAAATTCACAGGATGATTCAAAAGTAGGTAACTCTCACACAGTTATTAAATATTTATCATTCAGCTCTCTGGTGCACTCAAATCTGATTGGTCAATCGCGCCATCTAGTGGTCTGATATTTCGGAATAACAACCACACATCCAAGGATAAAGTAACATTACACCGGTCATCCAAGAATTGCGAGTCATCTTTCCTACTTCTCGTATCACCCCGCGATCTTAAAAAGTAATCTGATAAAATAATTTCAACTCAAATTAACATTTTATGTCCATTTATTCATTTATTGGCAAGTAGTCGTGTAATAAGCCAGAACATTAGCAGTCAGACGGTCATTTTCGCAATATAAACACTATCAAAACTCTAAAGCAAAATTCTGCTTTTTCTGGAGACTCAGTGGTCTATTTAATCTCACATGATAACAATTAATCAGAGCAAATGAATGTATCATCTCCATTTAATTATTTATTTGGCAAGTAGCCATGTAATAAGCGGGGTAATCTACAGTTGGCCGGTTCGTGTCGGGGTCCTGAACACCCTGTCTGGATTTATCTAAAATGACTCCTGCCGTGATGTAAAATTTTGGTCATACAGCCCCCTTCTGCGGTGGCCCTAGTCTGCAGATCTCTTGGTCTGTGGTTTTCCCCCACTCAGCACTTCCACTGGACCCCATAAGCCACTGCCAAGACAGAATACAGAGAGGGGCATAAAGAGAGAGAGAAAGAGACACATTATTATTCAGTGTGAGTCACTGCAGTGGAGTTATTGTCTGCCAGCAGCAAGGCGAGAAAAGAGGGGTGTATAGACACCGCAGGAGAAAGAGCGAGCCATCTGGACGAATACATCACACTGTAGGAAACTAGATAGGGTGAGATGAGATCACAATCTCATACATGTCCACTATCACCCCGCCCACAGTGACAGATGACACGCCCACCTCATCTTCAATGGATCACTCTTTACAGGCACGTCTACATTGATTAAAAACATGCGTTAATCATGTGTCAGACAGGCCAGTTTCTTTCATTAGATTGCTCACCCACAAACAGAATGGCGTGATTCAAACTAGTAATGGGGATTTAGTGATTCTGTTCGCCAGATTCATTTATTGATTCATTCAGTAACTCATTCTGTGGGTTATATTGTTAGGCCAGTAGGTGGCGATATGAGCGAGTCATTGAATCATTCACTTAATAGATTCGTTCAAGAACAACAGTTGTACATGACTGAAACAAAACATATTATTCTTTATTAAAATTTAGGGTCCTATTTTAAGCGTGCTAGTGCTTAGCGCAGTGCTATTCTTTAAGTCATAAGCACAAAGTCATTGGGCATGGCCATAAAGTTTTGGTATTTTCGTGCAAGCATGTGCAAAGTCTAGGCGCAAGTGGGTTTGGTGAAATTACGCACATAATGCGCAAATGGGCTGGGTCAACTGCGATTTAATTCTGAGGTTGAACCATCTGCATCCTATTATATATTGTAGTCCGTTCCCTGTCTAGCACCAGTGATATAAACAAAGACAGCACATTTATAAGAAGTTGGTAGTGTAAATGGACTGTATGTAATGAATTAGAAAGAATAGAAATATGGATTTGCCTCTTGTGCATTAACTGTATCCTTGATGAATGGCAGGCATATTTCTATGACAGTGACACGCTCCTTTTATTGCATGGAAAATGTGGCTCTCATCAGGATTTGTATGCTCCATTAAATTGTAGAGAATGTGAGTTTTATTAATCACTTTCATCTAATGACACACAAGCATGGCTAGTATTGACAGTGATGGTATCGGCACGCACTCACTTTTAATTGTCGATTTTTATTTTTAAAAATGACATTCATTTATGAAAACACAAAAATATTTTACCAAAAATATTTCTAGTTTCAAATTATACTTCAAATGAAACTAAAATAGAAAAACAAAAAAAAAAACATACCAAATCCAAAATTTCACTTTCTTCAACTTTTTTCAGCTGGCCCTTTTGCATTGACTTAAAAATCACTCTATGACAACAGGTGGAAAATTACCAACATAAATCAGATCATAAATACAATTGTAAATTTAAATATAATAATAATAATAATAATAATAATAATATGACCTATACAATAGATACAGTAGTTGAACACAAATCTTGTAAATTTTTGTTTCAGAAAACAGCGATTGTAAGGGACATTATTTGATGTTCCGATATATTTTCAGAGTTTGGACATGAACTGCACTTAGCTCTAAACTGCAAATGTAGGAACTGAGTTTAGACTGTGCCAAGATTAAACGTGTTGCTGAAACAATATCAAATTATGCTTTGCACCACTTCATTTACATTCAATACACCTACAGTTTGCGCACATACACCCACGGATAGCGCAAACACTCGCACCACCCCCACTTGTGCTTTATGCTGGCACAAAAATTGCGCTTAGAATTAGCACTTTCACGAAAATTGGATAAGACGTACTGCTGCGCTTTGTGCACTTACAAAAAAAGAGCTCCTAATGTCTACAAATCTTCTAAGAGAATCGAGAAAAAGTGCCATAGGTGTTTCCCTACAAATGACACAAAGCAGATCTTACAACACTAATACAAACAATTTTTTCTTTTTTGTAAAGCGGGCATCCAAACCCTCAAAACTGATTGACATACAGTACATACCAATATTAGTGCGTTCATGTGCACGCACACACACACACACACACACACACACACACACACACACAGGAAAGACAAAGCTAATTTGTATAGAGAGGTCTTTTCCTGAGCTTGACAACAGAATTAGTCACACTTTCAAGAATATAGTTATAACTATGTCAGGATGAGAGATGATTCAAGGGGCGGCCAGACCTGTACACAGAGTATACATACTGCATACTTTTGGCAACACCAACATTTCATTAAACTCTCTTTAACAGGCATGATACCTAGTCATCCAGGTCACATTTCACCCCAAAATCATATCCCTCAAGTTCTCATTACCGTAATGCATTCAGACAGTTTACTTTGGAAGGGTTTTATTTGTAATTCCCAAAATTCTCATTACTGTAGTATAGTAATTTTGGTAACACTTTACGATAAGATTCCATTATTTGTTAACATTAGTTAACATGAACTAACTATGGGTGATATTTTTACAGCATTTATTAAACTTGGTTACTGTCCATTTCAACATACTGTGTACTAATATATTTTTTAAATCAAAAGTTGTATTTGTTAACTTTAGTAAATGCACGATGAACTAACATGAAAGAACAATGAACAATTAGATTTTGATTAACAAACATTAACATCCAATCTTACTTATTAAATAAATGAATCTTTAATATGTTTGAAACATGTTTAAATAATTTTAAGTAGGTTCTAAATTTTTCTAAATATTTGAATATTTGGTTAACCTTTGTCATTTTGCACATTTTGTCAACTGTTATTTTTGTTGACTAAATTATATGCCAATATTGACTTAATTTAAAGAACAAACAAAAATTATGGCTAAAACTATGTGAAAATGAACACTTAATGGCACATGGAAAACGAAGTACACGCCAGACCTTTATTTCTTCTCTGTACCTTGGAGAACCTGCAGACGCCCCTGACCAATTCCGTCCAGCAATTCGAAAGACTTCCTAAAACTTGCCTTGAAACTGATTTTGCATTTTGCCAGCTGCAATCTCGCTCATTGTTTCACTTTGCTAATATTTCCTAGGTGTCACGACTAGCCAAGGAAAAAATGCGTATGGCCACATGAGAAAATGCTTGTCACAACAGTGAGAAATAAATACAATCTACTTTGTAAGCATCAGTCTCTTTACCTGTAAACCCTTTGTGTCAGAATAAGATTACTTTTCCCCCAGCTGTTTAAAAAGGGTGCTCAAACGTGCCTGATGAAGATGTCACAGGGGACCAGTATTTATTACGTTAATGCAATGAGTAAAAACCTTTGCTGTACACCCCACTGTGCGCTGTGTCGGGTGGCATCTGCAGCTGCAAATAATCCGCTCCAGTTCAGTAGCTGTGCTAATAATCCCCGGCAATAATCTTCAATTAGAAAAGGCACCGAAACTCTGACATAAAGTCCTCATGCTTGTGAATTAAAAGGTGTGCGGTTGCCTTTGTGTTTTCCATCACTTGATTGGCTGATGCAAGACAGACTGACTACTAAGAAGAGGATTATTCTGGTTGACACTGAGATTTTTGTGTGATGTTCTGCACTTTTACAAAGTATTCTATCCTGAGAAAGCAGATAGCTAGTGAAGGCATGTGTCACTGTTGTGCTAATGACATTTCTAATAACTTTCATCACACAGCTGCAAATCCTCTATGTCCTCGCATATCTAAAGATTTTTGTTGTTGTCTGTTTTGTTCCGCTAAAGGGAAAGATGTGTCTTAAAGGTGCAAGACAGTATTTTTGTAGTTCACAAAGGTCAGTAAATAAAGCTTTGGCAGAATTATTATAATTTTTATTACCATAGTCTTTTCTGTATTATTACTGTTTTTTTACTACCAATATCATGATAAACCATGGTAAATGTTGTGTTTATGGTTTACTAAATTCCAAAGTTCAACTATAGTTACTGTAGCAAAATCATGGTCAATTTTGTGGTTACTATGGTTTACTGGGGCAGCTGTGGCTCAGGTGGTAGAGTGGGTTGGCCACTAATCGCAGGGTTGGCAGTTCAGTTCCTGGCCCACATGACTCCACATGCCGAAGTGTCCTTGGGCAAGACACTGAACCCCAAGTTGCTCCCAATGGCAGGCTAGCACCTTGCATGGTAGCTCTGCCATCATTGGTGTGTGCGTGAATGGGTGAATGTGTCACAGTGTAAAGCACTTTGGAACCACTAAGGTTAAAAAAGTGCTATATAAGTGCAGACTATTTACTGCAAAAACAATAGTTCAATGGTTACTGAAGTAAAACCATGGTTAATTTTAGTGGGTTTCTGATAGGTAAATGTATTGAGAATCCAAAATAATTGTGAGGAAATGCACAATGTATTGCAATGGAATGCAAAACTTGAGCGCAGAACTATTGCGGGGCACACAAAACGATTTCAGAATAAACTGGATGGATGGATGGATGGTGTGTTTACATTTGAATTGGAGTTTGAATTAATGAGCATTCCGCTGGCCCATTTGAACATTCTATCAATGTAAGTCGATGGGATTTTTCTGATTTTTGATTGTCCGCTGTGTGAAAACCGTACGTCTAATCAGTCAGAAAACGCAGAGCAACATGAGTCAGAACAGTCTGAAGGTCTGTGCCAAGTTTAGTGGAAGTAGCTTAAAAGCTATAGGTGGAGTTACAATTAATAATTTTGGTCTTGGTATAGGGATTTTAGAAAAACCAACATACTGTAAATTTCCTCCATGTCCTCCAAGCATATCTGTACTGTTGAAGTGAATCTATTTATCCTGGGTCAAAATTTGGAAAAGTTCACCATTTGGTTCTTTTTAATCATCCACAGTGGTCACATAGGAGTAGGTGTAGTGTAGAGGTTAAAGAGTTGGGTTCACATCCCTAACGGGGTCATCAGTGAACAAGAATCGTGCTGAATTCCCACATCACCACTGCGCCCCTCGGCGAGACATTCTACAGCAAGGTACTCCAGAGAGACAGTCCCTGTAGTACACGAGCAGAAAGTCACTTCAGATAAAAAGTGTCCGCTAGATGTTGAATGAGGACAATAATGTTTCATGGTGCCTGTGGTCATGTCCTTAGGCCTTCTTTTTCTATAGCATGACAATGTGGAACAATGCTTACACTTATAGCTGCTTCCCTAGAACAGCTAACTACGCTGTTACACTCTCAGATGATGTTCTGCACAGACACTGCACTACAAACAGTCCCTATCCATCACAATTTTATGTAACGGAAGATTTAAATCAAAGTTTGTAATGTTGTAATTCAACTTGGAGCTGGTTGGTTTGGTTCATGGATTACAACTCTTTTATTAAGGATTATGAAATCCCTGTGGGTAAAAAGAATGGGAAATACACTTGTGGAACCAAGACTACTGAAAAAGTGGACAGGGAACAGTTACCTTTTTCTTTATCTGCCTGCCTTAAATGCCGGAAAGCATTTTAAATTATGCATCAGTGGTTTAATAATTTTGTAAATGATGAAAAGGTTTCTGTTAAAGCAACCTCCGACAATGTGTATTTAATCACTTTTCTCATCCTCTGTCTTTGCAGACGGTCTCATGAGTGAAGGGGAATTTCTGGAGATCACGGAAATCAAACGGCACCAGGCAGAGGAATTTGAATGTGTCACCAACAACAACGTTGGGCCGCCAGACACTCGTCGCGTCAAAGTCACCGTCAACTGTAAGTCGAATCACACGGCTTCTGTCAGAAACACACTTTGACATCTTAATGAGCTAATTTCTGAACGCTCTGGTGCTGTAATGGAAACATAAATTGGATTGCAACTAGCTGTCTATAGAATTATACGCACCCTTTATCTTTTCATCTTCTCATCTCGTTTCTGTGCCCCATTTGAAGAACATTTCACCTAAAAAGAAAATTCTGTCATTATTTAATCACCCTCATGTCGTTGCAAACCTGTATGCTGTTATTTTTCCACAAAACATAACATTTATACACAGAAACTTTTTGCAGTTTTCGCTACACAATGACAGAATACACAATACAACATAAAAACAAAAATAAAAGTAATTCATACAACTTCCGGAGCCATATGATAGCTTTGTGTCAAGAACAGACCAAAATGTAGGTTTTTATTCACAGAAAATCTTTTGAAACGGCATTGATTTCCGTGTACAGTGACCGAACAAGCAGTTGGATTCAGTGAACAAGTTTTATGGACTACTTTCATGGTGCTTGTATGGGGATTTTTGGCATTTTTGGAGCTTGACAAATGTGGTCACTATGAACTGTCATTGTATTGAAAAAGCTGTGTGAAGATTTTTCAAAAATTCTCCTTTTGTGTTCCACAGAAGAAAGAAAGTCATACGGATTTGGAATGACATGAGGGTGTAAATAATGACAGAATTTTCATGAACTATTCCTTTAAATGCAATTTTCCCTCAGAGATGCACCGTTTGTTTGTTTAAAACAATTAAATTATATCTAATATTCATTAAATATGGGTAAAATCTACACATAACAATAGCAGTACGCATAACAATAAACTACCACAACAGTTTTGGTGGTAAAATTTTGCATATTGACTGTCAGAGCTTGCTAAAGTCACAAAAAAGTCACAGCTAGTTGCTAATTGCAAAAACTTTTGGAACAAATTTTGCAAGTATTTGACCTGTAATAATCTTTTTTCGTATTTACCAACATGTTTTAACAAACTGTTATATCCCCCTAAAATATAAATATAGTTATAAATTTGAAGCAATTTTTCTAAGTATAGCGAAATTCGGTAACATTTTACAATTAGGTTCCATTGGTTAACATTAGTGAATGCATTAGGTATCATGAACTATGTACAATATATATATATATTAAGCATTTATTAATCTTTGTTAATGTTAGTTAATATAAATACAACTGATCATTGTTAGTTCATGTTAGTTCATTGTGCATTAACTAATGTTAACAAATGCAACTTTTGATTTAAAAAATGTATTATTATATGTTGAAATTAACATTAACTAAGGTAAATAGATGCTTAAGTATTGTTAATTGTTAGTTTAACTAATGTTGTTAACTAATGTTAACAAATGGAACATAATTGTAAAGTGTTACTTTTTTTTCTATATTCACACAACAGAGCAAATTCAGTAAATAATAGATCAGCTATTCCAAATGATTCCAGTGTTTGTGCTGTTCCATCCATTAAAAAAAAAAAGGATGTTATTACAATATATATATATATATATATATATAGTATATTAAATATATTACATTACATAGAGATTGGTATTTTTTATAATTTTGAGTACACCAGCAAATATATAAATATCAATAGTCATTATCAGTTTTAAATAGTCAAATTTCAAATGTTTTCCTAAAGTTACCCCCAAACAAAATATGCATCAAATCATAATTTTTATAACCAGTGGCTTCCTAAAACACTTTCAAAAAGGAGAAAAAAATTTCTATCAGTGCTTAGGCCTCTGGGGGTTAGAATTCAAGTATGTTTTTAGTTTGATACTTAGATTTTTAATTCACAGACACCGGTGGCCAAACGTTTGGAATAATGTACAGATTTTGCTCTTATGGAAAGAAATTGGTACTTCTATTCACCAAAGTGGCATTCAACTGATCACAATGTATAGTCAGGACATTAATAACGTGAAAAATTACTATTACAATTTGAAAAACAAATGTTCAGAACTTCAAACAGTTCTCATCAAAAAATCCTCCACGTGCAGCAATGACAGCTTTGCAGATCCTTGTTATTCTAGCTGTCAGTTTGTCCAGATACTCATGTGACATTTCACCCCACGCTTCCT
Source organism: Myxocyprinus asiaticus (assembly GCF_019703515.2). Taxonomy (NCBI): domain Eukaryota; kingdom Metazoa; phylum Chordata; class Actinopteri; order Cypriniformes; family Catostomidae; genus Myxocyprinus; species Myxocyprinus asiaticus. The sequence continues at coordinate 3,436,965 of NC_059358.1, read as the reverse complement.
GTAGCACTTGCCATAGATGTGGCTGTCTTGTCGGGCACTTCTCACGCACCTTACAGTCTAGCTGATCCCACAAAAGCTCAATGGAGTTAAGATCCATAACACTCTTTTCCAATTATCTGTTGTCCAATGTCTGTGTTTCTTTGCCCACTCTAACCTTTTCTTTTTGTTTTTCTGTTTCAAAAGTGGCTTTTTCTTTGCAATTCTTCCCATAAGGCCTGCACCCCTGAGTCTTCTCTTTACTGTTGTACATGAAACTGGTGTTGAGCGGGTAGAATTCAATGAAGCTGTCAGCTGAGGACATGTGAGGTGTCTATTTCTCAAACTAGAGACTCTGATGTACTTATCCTCTTGTTTAGTTGTACATCTGGCCTTCCACATCTCTTTCTGTCCTTGTTAGAGACAGTTGTCTTTGAAGACTGTAGTGTACACCTTTGTATGAAATCTTCAGTTTTTTTGTCAATTTCAAGCATTGTATAGCCTTCATTCTTCAAAACAATGATTGACTGATGAGTTTCTAGAGAAAGCTGTTTCATTTTTGCCATTTTTGACCTAATATTGACCTTAAGACATGCCAGTCTATTGCATACTGTGGCAACTCAAAAACAAACACAAAGACAATGTTAAGCTTCATTATGAACAAAATAGTTTTCAGCTGTGTTTGATATAATGGCAAGTGATTTTCTAGTACCAAATGATCAATTTAGCATGATTACTCAAGGATAAGGTGTTGGAGTGATGGCTGCTGGAAATGGGGCCTGTCTAGATTTGATCAAAAATGACTTTTTTCAAATAATGATGGTGCGTTTTTTACATCAGTAATGTCCTGACTATACTTGGTGATCAGCTGAATGCCACTTTGGTGAATTAAAGTACCAATTTCCTCTTGGCCGCCAGTGTAATTGCATAACATCATTGACTTGAGTTTAATTTCTCTGTTCCTGCAGACCCACCAATAATTACAGATGTGAAGAACATGCCCGCCCAGCTGGGAAAAACTGCTATTTTACGTTGTGAAGCAATGGCCGTGCCCACTGCAACCTTCGAATGGTATCGGGATGACCGACGGTAAGGTTACTTTAAAGGTATAGTTCACCCAAAAATCATTTACTCACCCTCATATTGTTCCAAACTCATATGACTTTCTTTATTTTGTGGAACAGGCAGAATGTTAGCCTCAGTCACCATTAGAGTAGGGGAGAAACAGAATACATGTAACAACAATACGTAGGCCTATTTAAAATATAAAATATTAGTAACTGTTTTCCATTACAGTTACAATTTAATATTTTTTAATAGAGGTTTGGGTATTTTTACAAGAATAAATGATGTTATTATGAGAAATGCTAACCAATTTAGCTTTTAGCATCATAAGGAAAGTACAACTAACATTTTCTATCTCATTCTATGAACAGAATCCACATACGATCAGAAAAAGATGTCATTGTCTACACACTTTGGAGTTTTGTAGTAAGTTTGGAGCAGCAGAAAGTTAACCTTGTTGTCATGTGAACATTTAGCTTTATGCTAACCTACCTGTTACCAGCCGTGATTATATTTTCAAATTAATTCTATCAAGCAAATCTAGGTCAGATCATAATTTTTTCTATTAAGACCCTTGTTATTAGAGCAAAAGTGTACTGCAAAAATCCTATTCTTAATGAGAATTTTTTTGATTGTTTTCCTGTAAAAATATTTTTAAAATCTTTATCAAAACAAGATAAAGGTACATTTCTTACATTTTAACACATTTAATAAATGTATTAAAACTTGTATATACTTATTTTTTAACAGAGAAGCAACACTGCTTAAGATATTGAGGCTTTTATTCAGAGAATTTATTTTAAATCTAAGTCTATTTTGTTTTACTGTACTGGCAGAATTTTTCACTTGTTATTCACGTTTATAGTCAAAACAAGTTATAAAAATTTGCCAGTGCTGAAGAAGTACGCAAAGTGCATTAGTGATGTTGAGTAATCCAACAAAATATGTTACAAAGTACATTTTACAGCATGTAGTCTAATCTGTAATGACATTTATTTTAAAAAGTAACCCTCACAATCGTGGTCATCATTCACTTTGATTGTGTGTGAAAACAAAAAGATGCAATGAAAGTGAATGATGACTGAGGCTAACGTTCTGCCTAACATCTCCTTTTTGTGTTTTATAGAAAGAAAGAAAGAAAGAATCATTGGAAATGGTACATAATGGTTTACGTGTGAAGTCAGCTATTCTAACATGTGATCTTTTGAATTACTTGTTTCTCAGGCCGATAGAGAGCGATGACTCGCTAAAGATTAAAAACGAGAAAACACGCTCCCTGCTGCTTTTCACCAACGTCACAGAAAAACACTTTGGCAACTACACCTGTTTCGCCTCCAACCGCCTTGGGGCTTCCAACGCCAGCATGCTACTCTTCAGTAAGTACTCACTGCGCACTAAAACTCTGAAATCACTTTGCTATGTATTTTCGAAACATTCATACATTTACAAAGGCATACAGTCAAGGATAAATAAACACCCTCCAGGATGTGACTTTCCACTGTACTAAATAAGTGAGTGTGCAATTCTCGCTGCCCGAGGCTTGTTTTCAACAAGCTTTACCAGAGACAGATAATAACACTGAATCCACTGATGGTACTTAAGCGCAAATAGTCTAGTGCGCTCACCAAAGTGCATCATTTTTCCCCTTATTAATAATGCATAAGTGGAATAAACTCTTGTTTATCCCCAATTGCAATGTGATGTATTTTTAAAATGTTTGCGACTACAATGCATGTGGGCCAAAGCAACATGTTCACTATTGCTGCCTTCAAATCTTTCTTACAAGCTCGGAAGTCGAAATTACGATGTGATGTGCACTCACATTGCTCAAGTGCTTTTGATCAGAAAGAAATGGCCAATTTCGTTTTTCTTTTTCTCTTTTTCACTTACAGACAAAAAGCTTTTTTAAACTCTGTGCAACACAATGAAGAGCAAAATATGTGCATTAGGTGTGCATTAATTTATCGCCAACTTTCACAATTAAAGCTTAATTATGACCAATATCAACTTGCTTATGCCATGATTCTTTAAATGGCATGCCACCAACTTGGACAATCAGGACTTAAAAGAAAGTTTTCCACATTACGATGGCATTCACGTGCACTGATTTCTCAGTATCAGAAATGAACTTTTACACACTCCAAAAAAAGTATTTTAAGATTTACACATTTCAATTTCATAACAAAATTCCATCAAATTACATGGAGTAATCTTAAAACCAAATAAAATATTTTAAGTTTTAGTAATTAAATTTTGTTAAAAACAGTTCAACTTCAACTATAAATCTTAAAAATAGGCTAAAATATTTTTTTTAGTTCAGTATCTGATTTTTATGGACATTTTTTATCTTTATGAGTGCATTTTTATTTTTATAACCGTTTAAAACAAACTGTGTCTCATCTGTTTATGTCAAATATGTCAATTTAATCGATTTATTAATAACAAATTGCAAGATTGAGATTTATTACCTCTTATCCTAAGAATTAAATCAACATTAATTCACATTTATGTCATAATATGTATAACTAGGACTATAAATCCCTTACATTTCTGACCCTGGTGTTTCTTCAACATTGGGCACTTTTAGCACTCCATAAAACATTTTACAGACTTTTATTAGTCTATTAACAATGTCCAACAGTGTATGTACATGCATCACAGGAGATTTATGTAATTTTTTCTGTAAATCCAACACAGACACCACAGTGTCATTTCCAGCACATCTCAAATTCTGTATTGTTTTTTTTAATGTTTTAACTTTGTCTGCTAAGGTTAATTTCAAAGCTAACATTTTATGTATACTAAATACACACAACTGAATAATTTGTTTTTACAAAACTACAGATTGACTGGAAATTACGCCCAGTAAAAATATTCTGCTTATTCTGCTCTTCACTCACACATTTGTCCACTTGGTTAACAATTACACTAACTTTTGAAAAAACTTTATAAGGGGCATCTTGTTTGGTATGGTGGAAATTACACCATAACTGTGGGACAGTCGTAATGCTTGAAACTTTTCTAGAACTAATTTTCACACAATAAATATTTAAATGGTTTGTGTTTATGTCACTCTTTGCAATAACATAATATGGAATAATTTGTATTTGTGATGGATTTGCATAGTGTTAAATTGAAAGTCTGGGTCGGGAACAAAGCTAAAACAATAAAATCCATGAATAAAAAGCTTTTGAAAAGCACCAAAAAGTAAATGATGATGGTGTGGTTACAAGCTTCTGAGTCAGTTTTAATGTGGCCTTCAACAAAAAGAAAAAAGTTGAAATCTTTGGCACATGAAATTGCTTGACGTTGAAGAAACACCAAAATATCATAATTCTGACATGACTTGGAGGCAGCAAAAGGGTAACCAAAGTTTATTTTGCTGGTTAGATTTTGTTAACTGAATTAAAGCTTTGCTACAAAAAAATATTTTGTTCGTTAAATATATATCAAGTATCATTTGACCTTTTCTCATTTTGTTGGAATAGTGTCATCACAGTGACTAGAAGTGTGAATAATTACTATGAATAATAATTATTCAAAATGGGAGATAAAGTGTGAATCTCACAAAGTCACATTACACCTCAAAACCTAATGAAATATTATAAAGAGAAATTATGTTTTGCATAAAGGAAATGATATGAAGACCGTTTAAGAACAGTATCCTGCTGTGCTGATTTGAAACCAGGGTTGTACACACAGGACTGTTATTTTACGCGGTTCTGTTCAGTTTTATTGCACACTGTTTAGCTTTTTGTGGCGCAAGAATGTGTCATGTGTGAATGCCACCTTAGTGCTCTTTTTCTTAATCATTTCCTTGATACTAAGATTTCCAGGAAGGAGAACTGTTGTAAAGACGGAGACAGGTTAAAAATGACATTTGTCTGTAGGTAACATGAAACTCTTAACAGCTGCAGGTTAACAAATGAATATGTAACGCACGTTGAATTTTGCGTTAATTTAAACCTCTCGCTTCGCTACCACAAAGATGAACTTTTTTTAACAGTTAGTTTTTAAACACTCTTACTTATTTAATCAGTAAACAGAACACTGAAATGTTTTTAAGATGTTATGACCTCAAAAATATGAAGTTTCACTATCGTCTGTTTTACTCAATCCTACTCAATCCTCAATATGTTCCGATTTCTCAAAAAATTCATGTAACCAAGGAGTTGATTCAGCTAAAATATGTTATACATTTGCATTGGGACAACATGATATATATGTTTTGTTTGGTTAACTGAATCTGGGCAAAGGATTTCTACAGGAAGAGTAAATGTTGAAATTAAGTGTTATTTAATGTGTCTTTGCGGAAGATGAATATACAGTAAATTGGGAGACATATGCTGTGCTAAACATAGTGACTAAGTTGCACTCAGTAGTGCTTCCCACCAGCATGTGTTTAGCATGCTAATGTTTCCTGTCACTGGCTAACATATCACTATAAGTGTTTCATTTGAGTTATTATGACATGTTTGTTGGGTTTACTTGATGTAGTTAAGTTCTTTCTACTTTAAGTATTTAAGTTGAATTTACATGGTAATTTGAATTTAGGAAAACTAATTTCAAACATGTGGAAACACTGCCTATGATTGAATCAAGTTCAGCCAAAAGAGGTTTTGTGGTGAGTGTGTGAGTGTGTGTGTGTGTGTGTGTGTGTGTGTGTGTGTCTGAGTGTGAGTGTGAGTGTGTGTGTGTGTGTGTGTGTGTGTGTCTGAGTGTGAGTCTGAGTGTGAGTGTGAGTGTGTGTGTGTGTGTGTGTGTGTGTGTGTGTCTGAGTGTGAGTGTGAGTGTGTGTGTGTGTGTGTGTGTGTGTGTGTCTGAGTGTGAGTGTGAGTGTGAGTGTGGTGTGTGTGGTGTGTGTGTGTGTGTGTGTGTGTGTGTGTGCGCGTGTGAGTGTGTGTGTGAGTGTGTGTGTGTGTGTGTGTGTGTGTGAGAGAGAGAGTGTGAATGTGTGTGTGTGTGTGTGTGTGTGTGTGTGTGTGTGTGTGTGGGCAGGTTTAAGTGGTTTACGATGACTTTTTTAGGTTATAAACTGGTAATTACAAGGGTATTATGCTATAAATGTGGTTAATGAAGAAATTTCTTGTGTTCCCATAATTCAAATCACTTAAAAAACAAAACATACTAAACAATGTTTTATTGAAAATGTAAAAATGCAGAAAGTTTTTTGTGAGGGTTAGGTTTAGGGGTAGGGTTAGGGTTAGGGGATAGAATCTATAGTTCATACAGTATAAAAATCATTATGTCTATGGAGTGTCCTCATAATGATAGCTGCACCAACATGTGTGTGTGTGTGCATGTGTGTGTGTGTGTGTGTGTGTGTGTGTGTGTGTGTGTGTGTAAGTGAAGCAATTATGTCAGTTCTGTCATTGTATTCCCACTTCCACTGCTTTCTATTTTACACAGTACAGCAACATTTCCATTTATACGTCAAGTTTATACACATTACTCTTCATTACAGATTTAAAACTTGTTTATAATTACCTAAAATTTGTATTTTTTTTCTCCAGTCCTGACAAAATGTGCCACAAAGTAAGTTTTTAATAATAAGGCAACTCTCAAATTAATAACAATCCTGGACTTTCTCACAATTATGCTGTTCTATCCCAGAAGCTCAATTTATAATTTTATACATGCAAATTATTAAAAGGTATAATTAACACAAAAATGCTTGGCATGATAAATCACTGTCCACTTTTGTTGTATGTAAAACTGAAGTGCAGACATTCTCCATAACATCTCCTTTTGTGTCTCACGGAAGAAATAAATAATGCAAGTTCTGATCAAAGTATAAATTATGATTTATTTATTTTTAAATGGCACCTTGCTCTGTATGTCCCTGGTGAGAAATACTGTATAATTTTGCTATTCCATATGATCTCACTCTTTTTAGGTTGATGCTCTTGCTAGTCCTAAAGGCAACCTATTGAATGCCACTGTTAGAACACAAAACAAAAGCAGCCCAAAGTCAACTGTGTAATCATATTTTCCATGATGAAGGCTGACCAGGCTCTGGACCAAACTAAATGAAATGACAGCAGAGCTCTTAGTGGAAAAGTTTGCTGAATGCAATAAAGAGCTCTTAGCAAGGAAAACTTCCTGGGATGAATCAAGACAAGAGGAGGAGCAGGTCATGGTGAACCCTGTTGCTACACAGAGGAACATTATACTGGAGTGATGGAGCATAGTGCTGCCTAGTGTAACCGGTCCTGCTCGACCCGCACTGGGATTCAAACCAGTGTCTCTGGCATGGGAGGCAGGTGTGCTAACGAGGAGGCTAAAGGCTACAGTCTCTAGTGTCAGTCGCTAGTGCACCCCTTGAGGCCAGGGGAATGAGGTTTACACACCTACCAGCTGGCTACCGTTACACTAGCACAGAAAGGGTTTTGTGCTGGTGAAATGCTTTCATCTTACATTAGTCCACTCTAACTTAATGGGCAGTGTGGGAAATTTTCAAAAAAAACAAATGTTCCACTGCTTATTTTTATTTATTTATTTATTACATATTTTAGGAATTGCAAAACTTTTAACTTGGCAGTCCAGAAATTATATCTCAATATTTTTTTAGGCTTTTGACTATATAAACTACATTTTTGATTTATATATAAGATGCTTTGTTTAATGCAAGATGTAAAATATAGAGAAAATCTGGTGAAAATAAAATCAAGGCATGTTAACTGCAGTTTTTCAGAAAATTAACTCTAATTAAGAATTATTATTATAATTATTTTAATATTTAAAATACATTTTCTTTAATGTGCACCAATATTACAATACTATAAACAGCAATTTAATCCACATCTATTTTTATTAAAACATTGGGACTTTAGTGAATATTTTTAGAGACAATGCAAATGAATCATTCTCTCTGAGCTTTACTTTTTTTGGGAGATTTACGAAAATGAATCAAAATTACAAATTAAAGTACCATTTTTGTAGTTGAAGCATAACATGTTACAAATTAGAATTTTGTAAAAAAATAAAAATAATAATAATTATAATAATACATTTGTAAGTATAAGTGGCAAAATGCTTCCGACGTCGAAATATCCCATACTGAAGTGATCAAAATGCTCGAGCATCCCACATTTGTGTGGTGAAAAGTTGGCAATGCTACCATTTCTTTGTTTTTATTTTATTTTTTTATCATATTTAACTAGTGTATATAGTTTGTTAATATACAGTATATTTTAACTGTGATGTGTGGCCTCCATCATATATGCTTTGTTTAATGCAAGATGTAAAATACAGTAAAAAAAACTAGTAAAAATGATAAAATCAAGGCATGTTGTCCAAAGTTTTAACTCAATATGTAATCATTTTCTTAACTATGCACAAATATAGCAATACTACAAACAGTAATATTTACCAACATATATTTTTATTAAAACATTGGGACATTGGGACTTATTAAATATTAAATATTTAAATATTTTTATAGACAACGAAAATTAATTATCTTAGAATCGATTTATTGCAACAGACAGCTAGAACTGTTTTACGCAAAATGAATTGAACTTACAAATTAAAACACTGTTTTCGTAGTTTGAATTATGTGCAATTTTGTAACATTTTGTGAATACAAGCTTCAAAGTGCTAAAATATGTTGGATGGTGAAATGTCCCACATTGAAGTGCTCAAAATGCTCGAGCGGCCTATATTAACATGGCAAAGTTGGCAACCCTACCATTTCGTTATTTTAGTTTTTTCAGCATATTTAATCGCTTTTTTACCTTTACTAGTTCAGTTTAAATGGCCATGAAGTGTGACAGATTGATTTTTCAATTCATAAGTATGAGTATTCCATGTTTCTCAGTTAGTAGGCTATGAGGTCTTAAGCGAAATGTTTAAAATAGCTTTAGATTAATATATTATGTTATATTGGTCTGTCTTTTTGAAGCTGACACCCTTATTGAGATCCTATTTAATTTTTACAAGATAAAGACTACTTAGTTGGCAAACAAAAAAACTCTCAAAAAATGCTTGAATGCTTTGGGCGACAAAACAGCACTCAAAATGCTTTTTTATGTGGGGAAAGTTTGGCAACCCAACATTTCTTTGTTGTTTACATCATATTTAGTCACTTTTTGTCTTCACTAGCTCAGTTTAACTGGTCATGCGGTGTGGATGAATTCACAAAATTCACAAAAACAAATATACAATAGGCTATGAGGTCATATTGCATAATAAATATAATAAGCAAAATGTTTCAAATAGTTTTAGATGAATTGTATCAAGTCACTTTTTCATATCAACTAATGACATACAAAGGCACACGTGTGCATTACATGCCAAGTCCACGTCAATCCCCTCCATTATTTTTCTGTTAGTCTGCAGTCCCTCCCTCCTCCCCCAACTCCTGCAGTTTCTTACAGCCTTTTCTCTTCAATCCTTCTTTTCTATTCTGCGCTCCATTATGTCAGTGCAGTGCTCTCTCCTCGTTTGTCCTCCTGCATTTCTCGCTCCGTTGTGTCCTGTTACCACAGGAAGTCATCAGTTCCCTCTTCTCTCCCTCCTCTCTTCAACATTTCAGTCTCCAGTGAGTGATTCCTGTTCTTCCCTCACGCATTACCATTGTGAGCGAGTCCTCCATCACCCACTCTCCGTTCTCATTCGATCTTTTCTCATTCTTTCTTCCATTGTCTCTGCAAGTTTTTCCTGTGATGAGTCACCGGCCGTCAGTTTAATAAATTTTCCCTCGTTCTGCCTCTGTCACATGGCTTTGGCCTCTTATCTTTGCATTAAATGTAGGCTAATACTACCTTTTACTTTATCTTTAAGAGAACACTTTCTTTAACCTCTGTCAGTCTTAATTCAGGGTTTTGATGAAATCACCATATAGCGCTGAGTAACTAATTAAAATTAGCGTGTATCTAACTAAAAAGTATCACGTGACAGTTCTAAAAATACTTTCTCTTTTGTTTTGTTTTGTTGTTTTTTGTCACATATGACGCTTGCATCTTTAGCCAGGGCCACATGAATGCACAGGCTGCAGTCGCGGTATTCTCCCATCATTTAATAAATAAATATTAAATAAAATAAAAATGGGATATGTTTTGTACTCAAATATGTACACAACCCCTTAAAAGTTAAAAAGAAATTGGTGCTTCTCCTCACCTCAGATGCATTAAATTGATCAAAAACATTACCTTAAACATTAGTAATGCTGAAAATTAATATTACTGTTTGAAATTACGATTTTATATTTTTATTTATTTTAAAATTCACCTGTGATGACAAAGCCACATGTTCACCTCTTCACCTCTTTTCTCTCTACTCTTACAGGGCCCGGGGCAGTGTACGGTGGAGGGGTGTCTCTGCACACCCGTTTATCAGGGGTCGGCCTCTGGTTCTGCCTCTCCGTTTCTGTTCTGATGAAAGTCTAAAACTTTCCCATCTTGGAAGGAGTCTTTAAATATGAACCCATCACTGTGAACAAAATGAAATTATGCATTAATCCAGGAGCCATCGCTACATCACCTTGGTCATACCTTCTCGTCCAATTTCCTCTCCCATTAACGCCCGGTGGCATATCACTGCTTCATACCCTCTGCTGTGTTCAACGCTGGTCACCTTTAACGTCCAAACCTGATATATGATGCAGATTATTTGAATGACAAGTGTATGAGTAACGTATGAAAAGTTTGTGAACAGCTCGTTATGTCTTGATGTGCGTGCTGGACATGCTGTTTGTGTCTTGTGGGTTGTAAATCCGTGAATGTAACAGTGTTGATAATGATGGTTATGGTGCTCTAGATCAGGTGACCCTGTAGAAGAGGTTTGTGGCAGTTCACCAGCGGGTCCATTGGCCGCTGAATTTCAGATCTGAATGCAGAGATCTGAATGAATGGTGGTGCATTCTGACATACGTAGCTACTATGAATGATGTCAAACCACATCCTTTCTTGCAAGGGTTAGAGGAATGGGCGTTCATCTTGGCCCCTTGTTTGCTTTCATTTTGGGGTCTCGACCCAAAGGCAAACATCTGACTCTTGTCCAGCCCTCATACAGTCCTCAGTCTGTCTATTGGTTCATTACAAAAATTGTTGGTCCTTCACCCTCAGTGTAAATATATATGCAGTATAGACGCCCCTCATTCCAGTGATAAAAAGTACATTTCCCATCAGCCTGTTTCAGCCTTTTTGGCTTGGATTATATTGCTGCCTTCAAGTCAAGTTGGAATGGTTGTATTTATGAGATAAGCGCTCATATGCCACCACAGTGTCATAATTTCCAGTGGGACACTTGGAAATTTAGCCCAGGACTTCGCGATTTGGGGGTGTGTCAAAAGAATCATTGCGTAAATGAATTGGTGAACGTACATGAATGCCACCATAATGTCATGATTACCAATTCGGAAACGTTGGATTTCCTTTAATCCCCAACTTTCTGTGTTGGGGGCATGTCAGTTAATGAATCTTTGCAGAAACTAATTGGTGAACGTACATGAACGCCACCATAATGTCGCAATTACCACTTCAGAAACATTGGAGGTTATTTCAGGCTCAACTTTCTGAGTTGGAAACGTGTCAATAAAAGAATCGTTGTGCAAACTAATTAGTGAATGTACATGAACGCCACCATAATGTCATGATTACCAATTCGGAAATGTTGGATTTTCTTTAATCCCCAACTTTCTGAGTTGGGGGCATGTCAATTAATGAGTCTTTGCAGAAACTAATTGGTGAATCCACATGAATGCCACCATAATGTCTTAATTGCCACTTTGGAAATGTTGGATTTTCTTTAAGCCCCAACTTTCAGAGGTGGGGCTATGTCCATAAAAGAATTGTTGATTCCCACATGAACGTCACCATAATGTCGTAATTACCACCTCGGAAACGTTGGATTCTCTTTAAGCCCCAAATTTTTGATTTGGGGGTGTGTCAATAAAATAATCACTGGAAACACTTAATAATAATTTTCCATTTGTTAACATTAGTTAACAACCTTAGTTAACACAAGCTAACAATGAACAATACTTTTACAGCATTTATTCATCTTAGTTAATGTTAATTAAAACATACTAATACATTTTTTTAAATCAAAAGTTGTATTAGTTAACATTAGTTAATGCACAATGAACTAACATGAACTAATAATGAACAATTGTAAGATTAATAAATTCTGTAAAAATATATAAATTGTTAATAGTTTGTTCATGATACCTAATGCTTTAACTAATGTTAACGAATGGAATCTTATTGTAAAGTGTTACCGAATCATTGATTCCCACATGACCGCCACCATAATGTCGCTATTACAACTTCAGAAACGTTGGATTCTCTTTAAGCCCCAACTTTCCGAGTAAGGGGCATGTCAATTAACGAATCATTGGGGAAACTAATTGGTGGACACACATGAATGGCACCACAGTATTGTAAATATCAATTCGTTTCTCTGTATTTTCTTTAAACCATGATTACCATGTTGGGAGCAAGTCAATTAAACAATCATTGCAGAGGCATTGAATTTGCATTGATCGTAAGAAGTAATTGTAATTATGAATGTTGACTGTACAGTTTAGTTTGGGACTATTTTGGGTGCTGTAAATAAAAAACAGCATTTAAACTTGCCAGAAATACTAGACATTTTGCTGGCTTTTGAGTCAACATAATGCATAAATCGCACTCCTGATGCAAATCTTTTGCTCTTCGTTTTGTTGCACTAGTGCTAAAAAAGCTTTCTGTGTTTGTCGGATAGTAGAAAAGAAGGAAATATGAAATAGCTCAAATGTGTCCATTTTATTCTGACCAAAATCCCTTGAACGCACATCATCAATGCGATTTTTGAACTCTCAAGTATGAACTTTCCAAGAGGACTTGAAGGCAGCAAAAGTTTCTGGTGTCTCCTGCCCTGAAGCAGATCATCAACTTGTTGCTTGTGGATAGCATGTACCGGTTAGAAATGTCCCTCTTGTGACCTCACTTCCTGCACCAACCCCTGTTTTAACCCCTGCACTGTGTACATTTTAATCTGCAAGGTTAACTGCTATTACTTTTTTGGTGTTAATAATGATGATAATGATGATGATGACAATGTTAATAAGTATTGAATAAATATGATAGTAATTTCATGTGAGAAAAAAAAAAAAAATGACAGAGCTGATCGCAAGCCATGTGTGTGAAAATATTTTGTACTAAAATCAATCCATTGAATGGCAAACGTGTTTTTCAAGTGATGTGCTCTGTTTTACCATGATAAACTTTTTTAAAATGGAAGTTGTTGGACCGAGTCGACTTGTCCATATAAAGGCTGGGTGAACTTAATTTTTCTGTCAGCATTTGACCACGAACCCATATGGATGCATTTGATTTATGCACACTATGTTTGATGTGACTGTGCAGATGACGAAATGTACGTCACTTATACTTTGGCCTTAAAAAGACCAAACGAGAAAATGTAAGAGCGCTTACACACTAGAGAAAGCTATGGTGGAGCGTTAGATGGATAGAAATGTGTAAGATCTGTTTAAGAACCAGTTAGTTTGAAATCAAGTGGTAATACAGTGAATTGGATTTCCAAAAGCACAACTGGACTCGCCTGTCTGAAGTTCTCATTGGTCAGTGGATGCTCACATCGGGGGGCATTGCAGCAAAAGTTTCTTAACTTTTGGTCGCGTGACGTAGCCTCACTTTCACGAAACGTGGGGTTTTTCCTCTATGTCTTTGCGACTTGCCATCCCTGTTGAAATCAATGGTTTGCTGCATTCTCTGACACAGCGTAACTCTAGTGTGTAGGCCCTAATATAATTTCAAATGTGTATGTATTCTGGTGTTTTGTTTTTTTTTTCATGCTGTTGATGACTGTAATGTATTCTGCCGTAATGATGTCACGCTCATTTCTGGTTCGGTGACATAACCAAACCTAAAGTATTCTGCAATTACATGCCAAGATCTTAGTCTTATGCTGCATTCTATTCAAAGTCGGATGTCGGATATTCCTGCTTTATGGTCGGAACTAAATTGACTGTGCTCAGAAGATAATGCCGTTAGTTCCCTTTGGCGCAAGTCCCGTCCTACGGTTCAGCGATAGGATTAACGCTCGAACCGTCATATCCTGCCAGAATGTGATGACGGCAGGGAAGTGGAGCTTACCCCTTACAGCAGGACGGGTCCTAAACTGGTGGTGTTGGGGTGGGGTGGGGTGGGGTGGTTGTAAAAGCAACGCTGCATAATGAGCAATGAGTGGCAGCTTTACTGAGCTTACAAGGCGAAGGCTGGATTGTGATTGGATGAGATGCCTGATATGAATAAAAGGATAACGTGATGTTTACTACGAGCCCTCTCCTCTTGCATAGGCTTCCATTTCCACACTAGTTTCCAACTTAAATTGCTGTTCTGTTGCACTTAGTTGGAAGTTGGAAATTCCGACTTTCCAAGTTGAATGGAACCCAGCATTAGATTCTGTGAGCAGCCTCTTTTTTTCTTTATTTCTTTTCTTTTCTTTCTTTTTTGTTGTTGTTGTTGAAAGAGAATCAGATTAGCAGGAGATAAAGATGTAATTAGCCAGCGACTGTGACTCGCTAAGCAAGCAGACATCATATTTTCTCTGTCCCCCATCTGGTGAGCGGCAGAGCTCATAAATCAAGCTCGGTCCTGGCACTGACAGATCCCTCTTCAAGGACAGCTGTGCCTTTGGCTCATGTCTTAAGCCCGATGTGGAGTCCAATCCCCGACAGGCTAATTAACCCTCACTTAAGAGCACACAGTGAAGAGGCTTTGACGTAACGCAGCAGTGCACGTCTTAACGCGCTGTGGTTTATGCAACTATTCACAATGACCCTGCATGAGCGCAGCATTTCTGACCATTCCGTTTCCAATGCTAATTCTGTACATACTATAATACGATAATGTCTCGTCTTCGCCATTGTGTCCCATTTTTCATAATTTTGTCCAGAAGTACATACAGTGTCCCCAGAAAATTATTTAAACACTTAAGGCAAACGTGAAAATGTGTGAATGTCTTTGCATTGCATACAATGTCTAACCAAGAGCCATTTATTTTAAAGAAACACAGCATACTTTTCATGCAAAACATTTCACACACAAAAAAATGAGGTTTGTTAAGCTTTTAAATGATAAAACAATAG